>NC_143063.1:40426250-40727500 GCF_052426305.1 Pelodiscus sinensis
AAAGATGGAGCCTAAGAAGCCACCATCCCCAGGGAGAAGATCAGACCAATGTCCATGCAGCAGTATTGTGGAATGAGCTTGTTATTAAAGCTAGGCCCATGTGGAGTGATGTTTTGATTGTACAATGAGCACACAGCATTTGTTTATAGCCAGGTGGGATCTATAGCATCTGGCTATCAGTCTGGCAAACACATCCAATAGGATGGTGAGTTTACCATTAGGCAGCTAGCTAACTGTAGGAAAAAACAAAACATGCCCTGCACTTACCACATGTCCAGGTGTAGGTAGAATTATCTCTGTCATCTAGCCAGTCAAGTGTAACGGTTGTGAAAGGATCCGCATGGCGACTAGGTTTAATGTACATTTTATTTTTCCTTCTGTCACCCTAAACAAAAAGTGAACATACCAATTAGAGCAGCAACGTGCGTGAACAGATGTCTAACCTTTCATGGTTTTGTAATGAATAAGAAAAAGGGAGTTGCATTGTTCTCTTTGCATTTTTCTCTTAGCAGAGAGATTCAGGGCTAAACAAATTAGATCCCAGTCTTGCAAGCTACTCCATTTAGAGCTGTAACTTAAATAATGGTCTATGTCTATGACCTTTTATGTCCAAAGTCATAGACATAGAAGATCTGAGACTAGAACTCAGATGTCACAACACCTAGTCTTGTGGTTATAAGCACCAGACAGTCCTTTCTCTTACAACAGGTCACATAACAGTAATGATGTCTTTTTCTTTTTGTCACACTACGTCTATACTGCGCTATTTTTGCGGAAAAGGAAATGCAAATGAAGTGCTCAGCATTTCTCATGCTTTCATTTGCATATTTTCTTCAGATTCTTTTTGCGTAAGAGGCTTTTGCGCAAAAAAAGCAGTGTAGATGGGGACATTTTGCGCAAAAAAACCCTTTTGTGCAAGAACCCTTATTTCTCTTTTTTTTTAAAGGAATAATGGTTCTTGTATAAAAGGGTTTTTTTTGAACAAAATGGCCCCATCTACGCTGCTTTTTTTTGGAACAAAAGCCTCTTCCGCAAAAAGGATTGGAAGAGAATATGCAAATGAGAGCGTGAGAAATGCTAATGAGCACTTCATTTGCATTTCCTCTTCCACAAAAATAACTCAGTGTAGACGTAACCTCAGAGTCCTGACACATAATGGCTCTAGTCATGAAGACAAGCAATGCCTCCTGTTTCTCTTAGGGTATGTCTACACTACCACCCTAGTTCGAACTAGGGTGGTTAATGTAGTCATACGAACTTGCAAATGAAGCCCGGGATTTGAATTTCCAGGGCTTCATTTGCATGTTGCCGGGCGCTGCCATTTTTAAATGTCCGCTAGTGCGGACTCCGTGCCCGCACCTACAAGCAGCACGAACTAGATAGTTCAGATTAGGCTTCCTATTCCGAACTATCTGTACGACTCGTGGATACAGATAGTTCAGATTAGGCTTCCTATTCTGAACTATCTAGTTCGTGCCGCGTGTAGCCGCGGGCACGGAGTCCGCACTAGCAGACATTTAAAAATGGCGGCGCCCGGCAACATGCAAATGAAGCCCGGGAAATTCAAATCCCGGGCTTCATTTGCAAGTTCGTATGACTACATTAACCACCCTAGTTCGAACTAGGGTGGTAGTGTAGACATACTCTGACATAGTTTCTGTTTTGATTGGAGTCTGTTTTGAAGGGATACTGTCATCTTAAAAATTATGTCCATGTGAAATTCTATACTGGCTATAGTTACAAGTAAATCTTAAGATTATTACATCACAAAGAAAAAACCATAATTTTAACTTATGTTTATAGTTTGTTTATGGTTATGGATTGACAGCACTTACGGTATTGTCAGTTTCATTTTTTTACTCTAAATAGACTGTTAGCATCTTCTTTACTGAAAAGACCCTTATCAGTATCAACAGGGGAGCAGAAAAACCTTTAGGGACAATGTAAAAAGGACTTACAATAAATTTGAGACATTCTATTTAACAGATACCCTCTCATAAAATGGATTTTTTTAAAAGTTGACTTTTAAAAAATATATATAAGAGGATTTCAGTCCAAGAAATGTTGGTTGTTGGGGAAAAATATGTTTTCTAATCTGTTTATTTTTATTGGCTGGCTTTTCATAGAATCATAGAATCATAGAATAATAGGACTGGAAGGGACCTCAAGAGGTCATCGAGTCCAGCCCCCCCGCCCTCAAGGCAGGACCAAGCTCCACCTACACCATCCCTGACATGTCTATCTAAACTGTTCTTAAATATCTCCAGAGAGGGAGATTCCACCACCTCCCTTGGCAATTTATTCCAATATTTGACCACCCTGACAGTTAGGAATTTTTTCCTAATGTCCAATCTAAACCTCCCCTGCTGCACTTTAAGCCCATTACTCCTTGTCCTGTCCTCAGAAACCAAGAGGAACAAATTTTCTCCTTCCTCCTTGTGAACCCTTTTAGATATTTGAAAACCGCTATCTTCTTTTTTCCAAACTAAACAAGTTCATGAAGCCTGGCTTCATAGGTCATGTTCTCTAAACCTTTAATCATTCTTGTTGCTCTTCTCTGTACCCTTTCCAATTTCTCCACTGTGAACTTTAGAAAATATGTAAAGCCTGTCATTGCCGCAGAGATATAAAGTGTGGATTCTATGTAGCAGTGCCTCAGATTTAAAGGGCACAGCCATGTGATGTGCTGAACATTTCAACATCCCCTACTGAAATCAATTGGAGTTGAGGGTGCTAAGCAACATGAAAAATCGGGTCCATAATTCTGTGTGTTGCAAATATTCTTCAGGCAGTATTAACAACCAAGATATATTTCTTAGCATTTTCACTTAGGGTTATACCTTTGAACAATACTCACATTTGTCTTTTGAACGTTTGCTTTGGATTTGTCTTTGTCATGAGACAGGTCTGTTAAATATAAAGAAGATAACAGAATGTTTTACTGCCATTCAGAAGGCTGCCAGTCAGCCATGACTGAGCATTGTGACTGCAGGCAAATCATGATTTACTTAAATCTGTCTGAAAGTCAGGGTTACAGGAATCAAACTCCCAAATTATGATAAGCAGAAATGTTGCAATGGGCAAAATAACAACAAGACGCAACTAATATACCGTATTATAAGAAGAGGATCCTGTTTAGCCTCTCATTTACAGTGGGTAAATCAGGAGTAAATTAATTGAACTTTTTTTTATTACTATGGTATCTAGGAACCCTACGCTACATCTAGACTGCAAGCCTCTTTCGAAAAAGAGCATCTAGACTACAACCAGTACTTTCGAAAAAGCAAGCCGCTTTTTCAAAAGAGAGCACCCAGGCAGTCTGGATGCTCTCTTTTGAAAAAGCACAGTTTGCATTACATAGCGCCTTTTTTTCAAAAAAGGCGTTATTCCTCGTAAAACGAGGTTTTCCGCAGTCGAAAAAACTGCCGCATTCTTTCTATTTACTTTTGAAAGAACGTGGCAGCAGTCTAGATACAGGAGAAGTTTTTTTGAAAAAAGGCCACTTGTAGTCTAGACACACCCCTAGTGATGAATGACAGTCCCATTGTGCTAAATGCAAACACTGACCAAAAAGACAGTGCTTGCCCCCAAAAAGCTTACATCTTAAGGGAGAATGCAAAGACAATTTGAGAGAGTGGAAATGAAGGGGTCACTAGTGTTATTACTGTAGCTCATTAGTTCATGGGATCAAATATATCACTATCTTTTTACTATTAAGAATATAGCTGTGACTTGAGCTCTCTAGTAACATGCTATTTGTCGACAGCAGTTCACATGCTGCTGGAATTCAGGTATTAAACAGCATCTGCAAGTATTTCCCAGGCCACATCTATGGCTAATTCTTTCTAGCACAAACATGTGTGCAATATGTAACCTTGTGCAGAGAGATGCCAAGCCGGGACCACTTCAAAGCCAGGATAACTCTCTTCATTAGGCAGAAATAATAAGGAGCTATTGATTGGCCTTTTATAAAAACATGATTTTTTAAATTGACAATGTTATGCATTCTTGTAACTCTCACTTGATATTTAAAGTGAATTGAGTGCTGGTAAGAGGTGCCAAATGGACACTTCTTAGAAGTCCATCTTCTCATATAGGGATGATCCTGCTCTATTGAAGTCAGTGGCAAAACTGCTAGGCCGTGTCCAGACTCAGGGGTTTTTTCGGGAAAAGTAGCCTTTTCCCGAAAAAAACTTCCCCTGCGTCCAGACTCAAGCCGCGTTCTTTTGAAATTATTTCGAAAGAACGCGGCTTTTCTTTCGATGGCGGTAAACCTCGTTTCACGAGGAAGAACGCCTTCTTTCGAAAGTTTCTCTTTCGAAAGAAGGCGTTCTTCAATGTAAAGAGGCCGTCTTCGAAAGAGAGCATCCAGACTCGCTGGGTGCTCTCTTTCAAAAAAGCGGATTTCTCTTTCGAAAGATCCGCCTGCAGTCTAGACGCGATCTTTTGAAAGAGGCTCTTTCGAAAGATGCTTTCGAAAGAGCCTCTTTCGAAAGAAGCCTGCAGTCTAGACATAGCCCTAGTGATTCTGTAGTGCAACTAGTACTGGATGAAACAATAACAGAATGATCAAGGCTGGCGTTCCTGTATTTCATAGCCAGTGTCCCTGCTTCCTTATATTAAGGACTGGACTGGATGAGGAGCGTGTGTTTATTCTTCATGCCTAGTCAGTCCCTTGTCTCTGAGATTAGCAACAAGACGGTCAATGAGTGTATATGTTGGTTCTGGTTTCTTTCCCCAGAGTCTCCAAGAAACTGCTTCTGGTGGGAAGCAATGACCATGCAAGCACTCAGTACAGTGAACTGATTTACTCTGAGGGGTCATAGGATACGACTGCAAACAGCAATGCTAGGTAAGCATTATTACCTTCGTTCAGAGAACTGTTGGCCACTACAGCGATACTCCCAATCTCCACACTCATGTTTGAGAAGGCATTCATAGCCAGCACCTTGACCACAAATGTACCTATGAAGGACAGGGTGGCAAAGATAAAGCATTAGCTGCAGTTGTGCACTAGACCTACATGTTTGAGTCATAAAATCCAACTTTGTGCCCCAGGTCTTTATGAAGAGATCCTTTACCTCCCTTGTGAATTGCTAGGCTTGCTGAGCTTATCCTTAGAATAAGACTTAGGCAAAGGCAGTGGACCTCCAAGAACAGTGCTGCCCTCACATCTGAACTTTTAAAAACTCTTTGACCACCTTCAGCTTAACACTGCCAGCTAGCTCCGATAGCACCTCACAACAACAAATCCAGGAACAATGTAACTGGCCTGCCTCCAAAACTGAACTGCACTGGATCCCAAACTCCATCAGCTTATAGGGTGTGTAACACCCTGCCCCTGAGTGGATCAGCAGCAGTGGGAATTAAACCTGTCACCTCTAAATCTAAAGCATGAGACTCTTCTGCCTGAGCTAAAATATAAGATTTACTATTTGCCAAGCGGAGACAGGTACATCAACCTCTGTGGCTCCAGCCACCACTAGAGGGGGAGAGAGCACTACAGTGAGGGGTATTCATAATATGGCCACCAGGGAGACAGAATAGCTAGAGTCAGGGTCAGCACAAAACCTTCCAGTGTGATTGCCAGTCCAAGATGACCCACATCAGAACAACTCAATCCAGATAATGTGGCTTCTGCCTCTAGTCTCATCCTGAGTCTGTTAGGACTGCTGTCCTTCCTCCTTCCACTCCTCCCCCAGCAAAATGTGCTTGCACTCTATGTGCCCCTCAGTTGCCTTACAGATGTTGTGGGGCCCTCTCCAAATGCCAGGTACCAGGCAGAACACTTTTTTAACCACCCTGTGTCCCATCAAGAGTTTGAAAGTTGTACTTCTACTGTCATGGTACAGATCTTGGTGCACAATGTCGGGCAAGCCCAGCTTTGGAAATGAGCATGCACCAATGCTCATGGGCAGACATAGCTGCTAAGTGATGGATCTTGTATTGGTTAGAAAAATAAAAGACTGAAGGCCCAGTTGTCCACTTTGTTACACCATGTTTGCGTTGACCTGACACCAGTTAAATCATTGGAGTCACCCATGTGTAGAACTGGCCCTGCACCTTTAGGTTGCACAGAATAGTTGCTTGAATAAAGAAGAGAAAACAGAAAATAAGTAACTGCACAGCTGCCACACAGACATCTCAACAAGCTTGTATGCCCCATCCTTCTTACAGAGACACAACAAACATCTTATCAAACTGAGACTTGACAGTAACTATTGATTTGCATTATTTAAGAATTACAAAGAAATATTGAAGGAGAGAGTGTATACTGTATTTTGATGTGGCCTAGATAGCTCTGAAATTGTGATGCATGTATTTTCTATGTAGGATACTTGTCAGTCTATCCGAACTCGGTCTGTGTGCAGAGACAGCAGCTATTTTTTTCTCAGAATTCTTGCAGCCTATTGCAAAGGAGATCCAATTGCCCTCAGATGGAGAATTGACTTTTATACTTTCTTGCTTTCCTTAATCTTAAGTAAAAAAACAAAAACAAAAATCAGACTCTTTATAGGGAAAAAAATAATATGACAGAGAACTGTACCTTCAGAATGGACAGGAATGCTGTATATTCCAGGTTCTCCTTTAGAGATGTCTTTCTGGTGAGAGTATGTTTTGTTAGATCCGACCACCTCAAACTTCAGCTTATCTGGTGTACCATGAGCCACAGACACATTTATTTCCAGGTTTTTTCCCATTTCCAGGGTATTGGAAGCTAACACCGCCTGAAGACCAGATATAGGTTCAACTAATTGAACAGTGATGCTTTCAGAAACCTCTGTAGTTGTTGTGTTGCTGGTTGCCAGAATTTCTAGTTGATGTAGCCCTGGGCCAATCAGCTGCTGAGAGGTACCATCAAGCGTCAGATTATGAGGGACAGTTCCTTCCTTTGCACTGGATTCAATCAGAGTCATGTTGTCAGCTGTTAGCGTGTACGTCACTCCAGTACCTAGAAAGTAGGATTTCAGAATTTGGTTACAGATCATTCAATATTGGCACATAAATAACTGAGCTAGGCAACTATTGCAGCAATGTTCTGCAAACATTCATCTCCAGATCACACAATGAGTCTATGCAGAGCCAGAAACCAAGTATTGGACTCCTAGTGCCCAACTGTCATGGATAACATAGGCAAGGGAAGGCCTTGCCCTCCCAAAACTGCCCTCCCAAAATTGCCGGCTGCTTGGGATAGCTGAGGCCACAGCGTGGCTGCTTGGGTCTCTGTCCACCAAGTGCTCCAGCTGGCTAGGAAGGTTGGGGCTGTGCCACTCACTGGGATGGGGGAAACGAAGAGATCTGGGCATTTTCAGAGGGTGGGAGGCAGTCACCTGCAGTGGAGGCCAAGCTTGGCTCCATAAGAGGGAGGGGGAGTTGCAGAAGAGGTGGGGACTCAGGTAGAAGGAGCTGGGCTGGGGCTTGCCTTCCCCAACTGTATGTTCACCCACATCCATGCCCGTACCCATGCTCCAACTAAATGCAGTGCCAAGAAGAGCAGGCTGTATTAATTCTTTAGGCTGATATGGTCCTTGCTTGACAGATGTATCCAGAAGGGGAAAGGGTTTGTGCTCACATCTGAAGTGTGTCCATAGCATGGAAGTGGGATGAAGTTAGTTTGAGAGAGTTAACGTTTAGTGAAAGCTTTCGTTTAAATAAATACAGATTTGCTTAGTGGAGATTCTGCCTGTACCCACTGAACCTACCACTTATCTGTGCAAACTGATTCTTCTCACCTCCATTAAGTTCAACTTGGATCCATAACATTTCCCCGTACAAGGTCCTGCAGTGAGAACTGTTTCCTGATTCGTACTTGCTGTAGCACCCAGTAATGTTGAGCTGATCCATCTTGTCCTGAACAGTCACTAGTTTTTGTGCTGTAACGTGCCATTCACTGGTTGTGCATTCCACAAAGACAGTAAACTCACCAGGGGAGGTATACCGGTGTGTCACATTGCTGGACAAGCTTAAAAGCAAAAGGGACATCCAACTGTCAAGGGAGGTTGCACTTGAGAGATTTATAGTACGATCTGAAAACAATGGCCACTATTCCTGAATTATGCCTCTAAGAGAAATGTGTTATTGCCTTCAACCTCACTAATTCCTATTATGCTTGTGTATTATTCCAGGGTTAAGTTTGTCTCCCTGTCCCCAGTGAATATGCAGTAACACAATATGTCAGGTGGTCACACTACATTTCTTTCCTCCCAATTTTTCATCCCCATTTATCCTATTGCTACAGTCAGTGGGAGCTGAGGATACTCAGCATTTTGCAAGATCATCTCAGTGCTGGTCTATTCTCATCTCTCTAACCCTGGCCTTTGCTATGCTCGTGTCAGGGACTGTAGGTATCAACGTCCAGACCACAGGCATGAGTAAGTTCTAACCTGCCACTCAGCAACCTGCTAAAACCGGTTCTCAGAATTAGAAGCTGAACTCAGAGGACCCTAGTCCTGGGATCTGACTGGCCAAATGGCTGGGGTCCTGACTGGTTCCATGCTTCTGTTTAAACCAGGAACAGGAAGTTGTCCATGCAACTGAGTGAACATCCCCTCCTGCTTCCTTGACTGCTTCCCTGGTGCTGTCTGCTCCTACTGTCTGACTTTGATCTCCTAGTAACCTGACCCTGTCAGCTTCCTGACTGTGATCACCTGAGCTGACCTGGCTCCCAATTCCTGCTCCTGACTGTTTGGATTTGTTGGCAAAAATGTCTCCTCATTGCTTACACTAGTGCAGCTCTCTTAGCGGCATAAGTGGTAGGTGCACTCCTACTGAAAAGGGTCCTGAAGCCACTAGGGTTTGTAACACAGGGGAGATACTCACAAGTAAGTGCCTAAGGGAGTTTGGATTACAAGTTCCAATGACTTTCGGTAAGGATTTTTGAATCTCTCTCACCATGCTGTATAACCCTGCTCAAAGCCCCCAGCAGAATAAAGAGGTGAGAGAAATCACAGAATGCAAATCAATGCAGAAAATAAATATCCATGGAACTGTTATTTATGAACTATTTATTTATTACAGTACCACCTGGGAAACTTAATCCAAGGTCAGGGTAGATGACATGAGGCATTGTATAAACACGTAATAAAGGTCTTTGTGTGACTATGAAAAAGACTGAGTTTAGATAGGGTTTAGCTAACATGAGTTAGCTGAGATGAGTTAAGCACAATCTCAGCTGGACCACTTCTGAATAACGCAAGGCCAAAGGAGACCATCCCTGCTCTAGAGCACTCACATGGCTGATACAGACAAATTGGGTTAGTGGGGGATTGAGGGAATGAGGTAACCATAAAAATGTTAATTTGCTGAAATATGATCAAGATAAAATATGTTTTTATAAAGCTCTTTACCTGTGCCATTAATAGTGCCTTCAGCTATTAACCCTGAAAGAATATTTAACAGTACATTTACTTTTTACCCTTTCTGCTCTTTTTTTTTTTACATTTCACTCATGGATTATATAAGTAGATGGATGAGTTTATAGGCTGATTCCCTTTCTGGATTTCCCTGCACTAGAACAATGCAGCAAAAGTGATCTTCAAATATTGCAGAGAAATATTTGGTTGTTAAAAGAAAAACTTCATGGATTTCAAATCTGAGAGAGTCACTGCAGTAATTTAGTCTGACCTCCTAAATAACACAAACCAAGAACTTCCCCAAAATAATTTTTAGGGTAGCAATAGGCAACCTAGCCTAGTGAGTGGTCTGTGTGAGTCACCCTTCTTCATCTCAGTGGGTTGCAAGATTGTTCTAACCAAGACAGTCTCCCAGGATAATTTTGCTAACTTGCGTACCTAGAATTTGCAGGGTGTGCTGACTGAACCGTAGCAGTGGTTTGACTGGATGCAGAGGCAATGTATGGCTCCTAGACTCAGTGTTGTGTGCAGTCAGCATGCACCTCACTTCAGGGAATCATAGAATACTAGGACTGGAAGGGACCTCGAGAGGTCATGGAGTCCAGTCCCCTGCCCTCATGGCAGGACCCAGTACTGTCTAGACCATCCCTGACAGACATTTATCTAACCTACTCTTAAATATCTCCAGAGATGGAGATTTTACAACCTCCCTGGGCAATTTATTCCAGTGTTTGACCACCCTGACAGTTAGGAACTTTTTCCTAATGTCCAACCTAAACCTCCCTTGCTGCAATTTAAGCCCATTGCTTCGTGTTCTATCCTCAAAGGCCAGGAAGAACAATTTATCGCCCTCCTCCTTGTGACACCTTTGTAGATAGCTGAAAACCGCTATCATGTCCCCTCTCAGTCTTCTCTTTTCCAAACTAAACAAGCCCCAGTTCTTTCAATCTTTTTTCATAGGTCATTTTCTCTAGACCTTTAATCATCCTTGTTGCTCTTCTCTGGACCTTCTCCAATTTCTCCACATCTTTCTTGAAATGTGGTGCCCAGAACTGGACACAATACTCCAACTGAGGCCTAATCAGTGCAGAGTAGTGCAGAAGAATGACTTCTCGTGTCTTGCTCACACAACACACCTGTTAATGTACCCTAGAATCATGTTTGCTTTTTTGGCAACAGCATCACACTGTTGACTCATATTTAGCTTGTGGTCCACTATAACCCCGAGATCCCTTTCTGCCATACTCCTTCCTAGACAGTCACTTCCTATTCTGTATGTGTGAAACTGATTGTTCCTTCCTAAGCGGAGCACTTTGCATTTGTCCTTATTAAACTTCATCCTGTTTACCTGAGACCATTTCTCCAATTTGTCCAGATAATTTTGAATAATGACCCTATCCTCCAAAGCAGATGCAACCCCTCCCAGCTTGGTATCATCTGCAAACTTAAGAAGCGTACTCTCCATGCTGATATCTAAATCGTTGATGAAGATATTGAACAGAACTGATTCCAAAACAGACCCCTGTGCTGTGGATCCCCACTTGTTATACCTTTCTAGCAGGATTGTGAACTGTTAATAACTACTCTCTGAGAACTGTTATCCAGCCAGTTATAGTGGCCCCATCTAAGTTGAGCCCTTGTTTTTCATGAATAAAGCACCATGGAACCATTTTCAATATTATCAGGTATTGAAAAATATCTGGGGGAGGGGAGAGAAAAATATCAGACTTAAAGCTCCTTGGCAGTTTTTTCTTAGAAGAGCATCAGGTTTCTCAGTACTTTTGTGTGTACCAAATCTAGATTAAAGCCCACGATAAGGAAAAAGAATTCACTTACACTGAGCAGATGAAAGACTGTGGCTGACAGTTTGATAGAATATGCATTTCTGCTTTTAACAATTTCAAAGCAAGCTATAGCAAAAACCAACCATCTTGCTTGTATGTCCTGTTGCTGCTGTTTGCAGAACCTCGTTTTAAAAGACATGAAACACGAAACACCTTCTAAAATTAAAAAAAAATCCTTAGCCTTTCTGTAAAATCATGCATAAAAGCTTCATCTTACTTGACAGGGTAATAGGGATCAATAGTGTGCCCATCTCCAGTGTTAATTGTACAGGAGAGGTTGCCAGAATAGGGAGAGAGTAGCCATTTCAAAGAAACTGTAATATTTTCAAAGATAAAGCATGTATCCATCACAGCCAGCTGCAAACCTGTAAAACATAATGCACAGAGCACAGCATCATCAACTGCTCCTTGCAAAACCTGTTTGTTTTCATGTATTGTTGTCATCTGGCCTTAGCTGAAGCACAGCCGCTCGATACTGCTGCCTTGTTAAGACAATTGAGGGAATTAATGACATGAAGTACTAAGCTGATTTTTCTCTGGTTTTGCTTGTCATGATTCTTGCTGAAGAATAATTATCCTCTGGAGTGTTTTGCACATACTTGAGCTCCCTACTCATATGTATTAATTCAAAGTCCGATAAAACTGTCATTTGACATGACCTTTCTTGTTAAGCACACTCTTCTTATGCAATTAATCTATATTTAGCTCTATCCTTTCCCTAAAGTGTGCTCCACTGTCCCAGCATAGCCTTCCTTAAGAATATGGATCTGAAGGCAATAGAAATTGGAGACTGTATAGCTCAGGGCACTGGTAATGGGCTATAGAGTTGCATCTAGCCCATTGGTCCTATTCTAATCCTGGTTACTGGTATCTGAGCACCTTTTGGTGGTCTCATTTCAGTTCTACAGGGACAAATGTTGGTGGGCCTAATCCTTACTTTTAAAAATTTTCCACACACCCCCTGCAAGGTCTGCAGACCACAGGTTGGGAACCGCTGGAACAGGCCATGGACATTTAGGAGTGACCCTTCCTTGTCACAACCGAGCCCCTTTGTTGAAGTAGTTTCGAGGCTCCTTGTGCTATTTACTGCCTGGGCTACACCTATTCTAGGAGTGAGCACTGGGGCCTGATGCTTATCAGCAAAAGGAGGTAACTGAGTGAACTTTCTGAGGCATATGCTGGGGAGCAAGGGGAGTTTAAATGAGGCAGTACCTCATTTAAATATCAACTGTGTTCTCCTGGACAGCGCAGGGAGTCAATTGTGCAAGGAAGAATCTTATCTACATATGAACTGCAGGTAGTTTGCAGATACTGGAGTATAATTTGACTAAATTGTGTACTAGGGGCTTATATTTTTGTGTTTACCCCATTGTGAACTTTCCTGGGCCTGGACGCTAACTGGATATGATGTCATCCTGATGAAAGTGTTGTTTTCAGAGGTGGGTAGGAGGTTCTGGACAGAGCCAGAGAGAGTCCATGTGCCTGGGTGATAGGGATTGTGATGGGTTCATAACACCACTGATCCCCTTAAATTGAGAAAAGCTGTAATTGCTTTAGTGGAGCAGAAATCACCACCGTGTCAGTTGTCTAGCCTAGGGGTGGGGATCCTTTGGTTCATCAGGGAACCACACATGCAGTTCATCAGGGTTAGCTGCCAACAGGCTGGCAGACGCTTAGTTTTCCTGAGCATCTGCAACATATATCTGTCTTTAGAGTAGGACCTGACCTGGCAACAGCACATCTGGAACCCATGGGATTTGGGGGAAATTTTGATCTGGACCTGAACTTCTCTTGAACACTGGATGTGAACCTCCTCAGACACTGGGGAATTTCAGACCCATGTCTGATATTCATGGTTCAGACCTGTCACTAACTTCTAAAACTATCTGAAGGAAATAGTTACCAGTCACACTGTACAGAATGAGCACTTGTGGCTAGTTTTAATACTTACCTTCCATGCAGTGATACTGAACTGACAAGTAGCTTCCCAATGTAGGACAAGGATCTCCAAAGAAGGTCCCATCTGCTGCCACCTGGCATGCCTGAAGTCCATGACACTGCCCTGAAAGGCATCACAGTCTCATGTCCACTAGTATATGGTATATTGAAGTACCAAACTTTAAACTTCACAGCAACTCAAAGAAAAGGTGGGCACTGAGGTAAGAAAAAGGCATTTTCATCCCATCTGTTTTGGAGCAAACTCCTATTTTACTTTTTACTTTATTATGTAGTTAATTGTCTGCTTTTCACAAACACTGAAGTGCTTAAACATACTACAAAGTTAAGGGTCGAACCATTTTTGGTTTCGTCTGGCCCAGAATCTCAGCAATAGCCTAATATTTGGAATTAGCAATTAGTAAAAATTTAGCTTATAAGGAGCAACAAGGGATTGAGTGGAGACTGTGTCTAATACATAATCATAAACCAGCTTACAGAGATAAGATGTAAATCTGGAGAGAAGGACTTTCAGTGCCAGAGACAGAACTTACATTCACGTTGTGATAGAGGTGAAATGAAATTACCAAGGGCACTTGTACATTCAGAGAAGTTACCTGATTTTTTAATCAGTCATGCTTTTTTAATAGAATGGAAAGATAAACATTAGGGTGAAATAATGAAATAGAATCAATGATGTTATGTAGGTTCCATACCAGAGAGACAAGAGAACTGTGGGGAGAAATTGAATTTAATGTAATTTGGGCAAAGGGAACCATGGCTGAATAAAGTCCCAAGTGAATAGAAAACTTTGTACCATAAAATCTGGTGGATAAATACCAGTCTTGTTCACCTGCATGTACTTTTCTTCCAGTGAGGTTTCTCTTCAACCATCACTGGGCTCCATCTTAGCAATAAATAATGACATGTGTTCCGTAAAATCTTAGTCTGATAAAAAATATGGACAAGGCATAAACCTAAACTCTACTAATGAGAAAAATGCAATGAAATGACAGTGAAATCTTTTGATCACATTGCAAACAATTAGCAAAACTAATGCAAGAAGTGCACAGCTGAACAGTAATAACGTCTAGCTTCTGCACAGAGCTTTTTCATCAGTATGGCACAAAGCACTTCACAATTTGTGAGGCAGAAAAGGACTCTTGTTCTCACTTTACAAATAAGAAACTAAAGCACAGGCAGGTCAAATGACAAGTCACACAGGAACTCTCTGGCAGAATAGGGACATGAATCCAGTCTACATTAGTGGCCTAACCATTGGACAACAGGGTATATAGTAGTAGGCATCTAGAATCAAGCTTGCATATATATATATATATATATATATATAGTTTTTATTTGCCAGGATCGTGTCAGTGGCACTAACATAAGACTTAACTCTGGCCTCGTGTTATTGAGAGCATAATTTGCCCCATGAAGATCCACTGAAATAAAGCAAAGTGAATTGTTTTAGGTACCACACATTGTAGTGCTTCCTGTGGAACTCTGACAAATGGTGGCATGAGTTATTTACCTGCTACTTCGTCCTTGACATTGGTCCAGCCACAATCCTCCTCCATGTCAAGCTGAAGGGAAGTTTCCAATACACAGTAGTGAGGGGTCTTCCGCCCATAGAAACTGTCACCAATTTGAATGACTTCTCCTGATCCACATTGCATGGTGGCATTAAAGTTATCACAAGCAATGCTCTGACCAGATTCTGATGGCAAAGGAAGAGTAGATATCATCTCAGACAAGAATATGCAGTGCAGGCTCTGCTGTATCTCACCCTCTATCACAAGAACTAGCAATAGCTTCTCCCTTACCAGAAATTTGTGTGGTCAGAAAATGAGGCCCCCAGGTGATCCCTGAAGTTGGGGTCTCGACTAAAGTTATGTTGTAGGATATTTGTAATTTATCTTGAAATTTTTACAAAATAGCAACATTTTTAAAAAGGGCAAGGGATTCAGATGTAACTTACATGAAACTTTCTCCATTTATGAACAACTACAGAGCTAGTGGAAATGTTTAAGAATTGTGAATGTCTGAAGAAGAAAAGAAAGGGAGGTGTTTTTTTTTGTTTTGTTGGGGTTTTTTTGAGAAAAACCTGCAATTTCCTCCCCCATTCATATTTTTTATTTCAATCAGATCTTTCTCTGGTCTTAACTTTTAGCATGCTGGCTTCTCACTGCCTCATAGAATGAGCAAAAAGTTGTATTTGAGTTATGAAGGAAGTGAGGAGTTGAAGACTGCTGAGTATGTGTATGGAAAAAGCAGGTTGAAGTGACACTGGTGGAAAATGAAAAGGTAATATGGGCTGCAATGTTTCATCAATTATTTATGCCTTTTGTTTTGGGTTCATTATGTTGAAATTTCGGGGGGAGAGGTTGATAAAAAAAGTAAACTAAAATTTTTCAGTTTCTGCTCTTTTCTTTCTCAGACATAATAAGTGAAGTAAAATAAGAAGAAAAGAGAGAGAACTAAGAAAAGTGTGTGTGTGTGGAGTGGGGAGCAAAGAAATATTTTTTGGCTTTCAAAAATCAACAGAACATTTTTCCAGACTTCATTTATTTTAAAAATTAAAAATGAATTAAAAATGAAGAACTTTGAAAAAAAATCATTACTTTTTTTTATTTGAAAGTTTTGACCAGCAACGTGTAAAAGTTTCAAGCTGTTTGTGATATTAGGAACTGCCTGTAGATCTGTGGTGTCCAGCCAAATCTGAAGTTGTAGCCATTATAGTGACTACAGCTATAGCAAACTAGCCACACCCAACCAACCAAATAGCCACAGTGTTCAAGCCAAATAGCCACACTCAACTGGCCAAATGGCTGGTGTATTGGACACTAAGGCCATAGGTCAGGGGTGGCCAACCTGTGGCTCGCGAGCCACATGCAGCTCTTCTCCCCCAAAAGTGTGGTTCACGAAGCTGCTCCTTTGCTTCCCCCAAATGGCACCCGGCTCACGTGTGCTCACCAGGGTGGTGATTCAAAATGGCGCCCAAGGTGGCGGCTGTCAATGGGAGCCTGATATGGCAAAAATCTTAAGCTTGTTTCTTAAAGGGGCAGCCACTTTTTTTTTTTTTTTTTGCTTGACAATTCTGGTGTGGCTCTTCTCATTTTTTCCACTGCTTTTTCAGCTCTCTTTGTTAAATGGGTTGGCCACCCCTGCCCTAGGTAATGTGTGATCTGCATTAGGCTCAGGACGCTACCCACGAGAAAAGGGGTTGACTATAGTGTACTCATTGGAGCCCCTCCCTTACTCACATGAGACATCCCTATGGACTTCAGTGGAACTGTGCAGGTAAGTAAGCAGAGCCAGACCATGCCCCTTAACACACACACCTTGTTCTTTGAGGGGCAAGCTGATAACTGTTTATGATTCTTCCAGGGACTGAACTGATTTAAGCAGGGGTGGCCTGTGGCTATAGGCAGACTAGGTCGCCGACTAGGGCGCTGTCGCCCGGGGCACCCGATGATGACATCACGGGGGCGCCTGGGGCGCCCGCCAATGATGTCAGTCCATTGACAGCCCTGCAGGCGGGAGGGGCCGATCGTGCACTCCGCCTGGGGTGCCAGCTGCCGCAGCTGGCCTCAAGCCACTCCTGGATTTAAGAAAGAAAATGCCTGAAAACCCTTGGCATCACAAACTGATGGGCATCACAGAAGAACAATGCTTCAATTGGCTCAGATTTCAGTACATCATTCTCCAGTTGCAACTATGACTATGTTTCTCTTGAACGCCTCATTTAGCAGTGCCAGTGTGTGCATAGTGTGGTAATTGTGTGCTATCCTTATTTAATGGCTAAATCTAAGCCTAGCTGTATCTATAGCAACATGGCCAGATTACAGATTAGAGCTGTTTGAATAAACTTGTAACATAATTTGTTGTTAAATTCTAATTGGGGCTATTATCTAGTGGTTTTTTTGTTCTTTTTTTTCCACAGAGAAGGTTGTCATTGTAGCTGCTCCCTCAGAAAATTGTGCATAGCATTTATATCCTAAAAAATTAGGATTAACTGACAAACACTACCAATTCAATACCGGTTTAGAAATGTGCATTTTACTATAGTAAAGTGCTATGATTTGTTATGTATCTAATAGTGAAATATAAAGAATAAATTCCACAAAGTCTGTGAAACTTTAACTGCAAATAAAGAGGCACAAAATGTTCTAGGAAGAATGACAGAAGGGAGAAAATCGTAGTTTGAAGTGCATTTATCTAACTGTGATTTTATTCTGCATTTACCAACATTATCTGAGCACCTAGTCACAGGATCACTTAGACTAGATTGTCAGATCTTATAGACATTCAATATGAGGATTCCAAGCACGTTAGAAATATTGTGTGAGCTGCTAAAGATCACCTAGGGTTCAAGCCAACATCTAGAGGAACTAATGAAACAACTGCCATTGACTTCTGTGGACAATGGATCAGACTCATAGCACGTAGAACTGGTACAAGAACCCAGTTCTTGCTCCCAGTCCCCTACTCTTTTAGTGAAGTTTATTTGTGCCTTGGTGGATATGGACTGGAGATACTCAGGGCTGTCCCATCCATAGGACAGCTTGGGGCAGCCAGCCTGGGAGACCTGGGAAGCCCAGAGTGGCTTGGGGGATTACTGGGGGGCCAGTAGTAGGGGTTGGGCTCATCTCCATGCTCGCCAGTGGTGGGAGAATGGGAAATGACCCAGACTCAGCCTGCTCCATTCCGCCATCTCTCAGCCTGGCCAGCTGGGTCGCTCTCTTTCACATGGCGGCGGGAAGCAGAGTGCTCTGGCCCCAGCCCACTCTGCTCTTCTGAGCAACAAGGCTAGGAGCAGGGCTTGGGGCAATGAAGAGGCCTGGGCCAGGTCACTCTGCTTCCTGTCGCTGTGGTGAGTGTGGTGGGGGCCAACCCCTGCTGGTGGCACCAGGGCCCTCAGTCATCCCCTGGGACCTCATCACTTAGGGGATGAGCCTGGGGAGAAAGGGTGGAATGGAGACAAGATGGGATGGGGCACAGGCAGAAAGAAGTGGAGTGGGAACATTGCCTGGGGCAGAGGGGGGATTGACCTGGGTCTCACCCCTCCCCCAGAGAGCACTAGAGAGACTGCAAACAAGTCAGTGATTTGGATCAATCTCCGAAATGGTTGTTTGATCAAAGGCTTCATTTCTGGTTTAATGACAAAATGATGTAATGGAACCCATTGTTATTAATCTGTTTTCAACTCCTAGTACTGCTCTTTAGAAAACTGATCCAAACCCCATTTCAGTGAAAATCAATGGAAAAAGTCCCTTTGACTTTAAAGGACTTTGGATGAGGCCCTGTGGTAATGAATGCTGAACTCCTTACTAAGAGAGAGGTGATAACTTTTGTAGTTAAAGAAAACTTCTTCTTTTACTTTTAAATGCCTAAAATACTGTACTTGATAGTGGAGCAGGGCAAGAACATTGTTAGAGCTTTTAGCAACTGCTGCCTGACTACTGGATTCGTAGACTATATGGGTGCGTCTAGATTGGCAAGATTTTGTGCAAAAGCAACTGCTTTTCCGCAAAAACTTGCCAGCTGTCTACACTGGCCGCTTGAATTTGCGCAAGAGCACTGACTTTGTAATGTACAAAATCAGTGCTTCTTGCGCAAATATTTTCACGCTCATGCTCGGGAAAAAGCCCTCTTGCGCAAGAATACTTGCGCAAGAGGGCCAGTGTAGACCGGGAAGAATTGTTTTGTGCCAAAAAGCCCTGATGGCTAAAATGGCCATCGGAGCTTTCTTGCGCAAAAACGCGTCTAGACGAGCCACGGATGCTTTTGCGCAAAAGCACTTTTTGCGCAAAGTATCCGTGCCAATCTAGACGCTCTTTTGCGGAAATACTTTTAATGGAAAAACTTTTCCATTAAAATTATTTCCGCAAAATCATGCCAGTCTAGACACAGCCTATGTATGTTAATCAACCTGAAGCCAGGCACCCCTGCAGCAGCGTAAGGGTCATACTGGGTCAGCTCATCTTGTCCAATATCCTGTCTCTGACAGTGACCCACACAAGAGCTTCGGTGGGCGTGTATTGAGCAGAGCACTGCTGAATTGATCCACTTCTGTACTCCAGTCCCAGCTTTTGCCCTGATTATAGGGTTACATCCCTGACCATCTTGGCTAATAGCCCTTAATAGACCTGTTCTCCATGAATGCATCCAGTTCTTTTTAAAAAGCCAGTTATGCTTTTGGCCATCACCCATGGCAATGAGTTCCACAGGTTAGCTTTGTATTGTGTGAACTGCATGTATTAAACCTGCTGCCTTGTTTGTATCAATCCTGCTGCCTGTTAACTTCCTGGGGTGAGCCCACATTTCTGTTCTGTGGGAAAGGGAAAATAACACTTCTCTATTCATGTTCTCCATTCATGATTTTATAGGCCTGTATCATACTTCCCTCCTATGAAGCTGCACAGCTCTAGTCTTTGTAGTTGCTCCTTGTATAGAAATTGTAACAACCTTGATTGTCTTTTCTCCACTTCTCTGAACTTTTCCCAGTTCCATTAAATTCTTTTGAGATGGGGCAACCAGAATTGGACACAGTATTCAAAGTGTGGATACACCTCGGATTAATATAGTAGCATTCTGATATTGTCTGTCTTATTTTCCATTCCATTCTCAATAGTTCCTAACATTCTGGTAGCCTTTTTGACTGCTGCTGCACACTGAGGGTGTGTCTAGACTACGTGGCTCCATCGATGGAGCCATGTAAACTAGTTTACCCAACATAGTCAATGAAATGGGGATTTAAATAATTCCCACTTCATTAAAATAAAAATGGTCGCCACCCTGTGCTGACAATCTGCTGATCCGACACAGCGCGGCAGTCTAGACATGGATCGGTCAACAAGGGAAGCTTTTGTCATCCGCTCCTGTAAACTTTGTTTCATGAGGCATAAGGGAGTGGTTGACAAAGGCTTCCCTTGTCGACCGATCCGCGTCTAGACTGCTGCGCTATGCCGGATCAGCTGATTGTCGGCACAGCGTGGCGGCCATTTTTATTTTAATGAAGCAGGGATTATTTAAATCCCCGCTTCATTGACTATGTCGGGTAAACAAGTTTACATGGCTCCATGTAGTCTAGACACACCCTGTGTGGAAGTATTCAGAGAACTATCCACAGTGACTACAAGACCTCTATCTTGGGTGCTTACAGCAAACTTAGAATCCGTCGTTATATGTATATAGTTGGGATTATTTTTTTCCTATATATTTTACTTTGTACTCATCAACATTGAATTTTAATCTGCCGTTTTGTTGCCTAGTCTCCCAATTTTGTGAGGTCCCCACAATAATACCTCACAGTCTACTTTAGTCTTAACTGTCTTGAACAATACTAAGATGCTTGTGACCTTAGCTCTAGTTTACATAAATGAGCAGCTTAAAATGCCTCACTCATGTGAAACTGCTGAGAAGCACAAATTCTCCTTATATGTGGATGTGTAGCATAGTCAGCACTCCATTCCATGGCTGCTTGATCCAAGCCAGAGTTTACCTGGGTGGAAAGATTAGGCACCGCAAGCTGTATTTGTTTGGTGCTGCGGAGCCAGAGGAAACTACAAGGTCTAGTCACTCTCCTTAGGTTAGGGGGAAACTACAGGCTGCAACACTGTACAGCAGATGTAGTTTGAGAGTAGACGAGAGTAACATTCTCAGATACTGATTTCTGGTTACTCGTGTGCTCCAAGGAGTTGAGTCCAAATTAACGAGTCACTAGTTGCATAGTAAGTGAATGCAGTGGCCTTTCATCTCTGGAAATCTGCTTCTATCCTTGCCTCTGGGCATATGTAGAAATGACTTATGTAAGGGGACTTTTAGCCCCTTACTAAAACTCTGTGGGATTTTTTGGTTTGCCAGCTCCCAGTATCAAAAGGGGAAGGGTCCATGAGAAATCAGGGCCCTGAGACTGACAGACCCCAGAGACAATGGAAAGCAGCCAACACTCCAGCTCAGCCTGATTGACAGGTTGGACAGGCCAGTGAGGAAAGCAAGAGGCCAGGCCCCGTCCTCCTTGTGAGCTGGGATTATTCTGGGTGTCTCTGAGCAAGGAGAGAGCTGAGAGACAGCTAAGAGCAGTTCAAGCTGTGTGGAGAGGCAGTCCTGCAGCAACAGAGCCAGGCACAGACAGCCCAAGGAGTGCAAGCTGTGCTGAGGGGCAGTTTTTCAGCAACAGAGCCAGGCACACACAGCCCAAGGAGTGCAGACTCTGTGTTGAGCAGCAGACTGGCAGTGCTCAGAGAAGCTAAAAGGGACAGAGAAGCAATGCAAGGAGCTGGAGACTGGCAAAGCAGCACAGCCTACAGCTGGGTGTGGTGAGCAGCTGGGACCAGCAGAGTGTAGGGAGAGGCTCTGGGCAGGGAGATATCACCAGCCAAGAGGCCCAGCAGGCCAGACTGGGAGAGGGGTCTGGCCACTTAGAGCTTGAGGCTGTGTGGTCACTGCCAGAGCAAGCATGTCCAGCCTGCAGCCCCCCTGCAGCACATCCAGAGCCTCTAAGGGGCCTATAAGGAAGAGACTGTGAACTGTCCTTACACTCTGCAGATTGCTGTTTTGATGTCCCTGTGCTACAGAGCAGTGCTGTGTGTTCTAATTTAACCATTCTCATTTTTTTCTTATTCTTGGCTCTTTAATCAGTTGATGTTTAATAAATTATATTTGCTTAGAACCTTATGAAATGATCACTGGGCCAAGAAAGCATGCAGTGTAAAGAGAGCACCTCGGAGTTGGGACACCCTAACTCCTGCCCCTAGTGACTACAAGGTCAGGGATTAAGCCCCAGGAAACGTGGGCCCAGCCTTGTTGGGGTTTGGAGGACTCTGCTACTCAGGAGAGTGGAGGGGGAGCCCTCAGGTTCAGGGAGGCTGTATGGTAAAGGAAGTGGGAGCGGGGACTCAGATCCTTTCGCTGGTCCATTTCACCGGGGTGGTATAGAAGCCAGGAAAGTTCCCCACAATAGCAGGACCGTTCCCCCGCTTACACTTATGTAGTCTGATTCTGGCCCCTCATTGCAATTAAGATCCACATCACAAAACCACCACTTTCTTTGTTGGGATTGGAAATTGAACCATCGAGGTATAGGGTACCTGCAACTTTCATTGACTCTAGGGCTCAACCCCTCTCTGGATCATACCATCAGCAGAGAGGCAAAGGGGACATGTGCTTGGGTTTTTTATAAAAATGAGCATGATATTTATTTACAGAACTATGACTTTTAACAAATCCTAGGACATTGACACAGTGCCTGAAATGCAGCATGCTCAGTTCTAGCATCCTTTGCTGTACATCTTACCAAATTGACAAATGAAGTCAAACTCCTGACTGCAGTTTTCCGTCATGCCCCATTCATAGCCAGCGTTCTTCAGGATGTACCCACAATTGCCTAAGAGAGAGGGTTGATCCTCATGCCAGTTGCTGTAGCTTATATTTGAAGAGTCCAACCAAGTCAGTGATCCTGTGAACAGAGTAAGCCACATTGAAAATGTCTGTAACCATCCCTGGATTTTGCCAGATCTTGGAACTCAGAACTAGTGTCTTAAGGGTCCTACCCTATGGATCACAACAATCAAGGGCTTTTAGAGCCCCCTCTATGCTTGGAGTCTGGATTTGGGGCAGAATGAGCTGGAAACTCCTGTTTAGGTAAATAGGGAGGTGATAAAGTCAAGCACTTTGCTGGGCCAGTGCTGTATTAGGACTGCTCAGCTATGCTGGGAGAGGATGACCTGACTCAGGGTATGTCTACAGTACCCTGCTAGTTCGAACTAGCGGGGTAATGTAGGCATACCGCACTTGCAAATGAAGGCCGGGATTTGAATTTCCCGGGCTTCATTTGCATAAGCGGGGAGCCGCCATTTTTAAAACCCCGCTGGTTCGAACCCCATGCAGCGCGGCTACACGGGGCACGAACTAGGTAGTTCGAACTAGGCTTCCTAGTTCGAACTACCGTTACTCCTCGTGGAATGAGGAGTAACGGTAGTTCGAACTAGGAAGCCTAGTTCGAACTACCTAGTTCATACCCCGTGTAGCCGCGCTGCACGGGGTTCGAACCAGCGGGGTTTTAAAAATGGCGGCTCCCCGCTTATGCAAATGAAGCCCGGGAAATTCAAATCCCGGGCTTCATTTGCAAGTGCGGTATGCCTACATTACCCTCCTAGTTCGAACTAGGAGGGTAGTGTAGACATACCCTCTGAGACATAAAAGCATGTGTTGGGAGCAGCTCAGAGGCTTTGTCTACATGACAAACTTTCTGCAGAAGAGGCAATGCAAATGAAGCGCTCATTAGCATTTTCTCGTGCTTCATTTGCATAATCTCTTCAGATGTCTTTTGTGCAAGAGGTTTTTGCGCAAAACCAAGCAGTGTGGACGTGTCTGTTTTGCGCAAAACCCCCTTTTTGAGCAACATCATTATGCCTGTTTTTGTGCAAAAACTTCTTGAAAGTGGGTCTGGCCCACGAAAGCTCATCATCTAATAAACCATCTTGTTAGTCTTTAAAGTGCTATATAGTCCTGCATTTTGCTTCAGCTACACCAGACTAACACAGCTACATTTCTATTACTATTCTCTTGCTCAAAAGGCATCGGAAGAGATTATGCAAATGAAGCATGAGAAAATCTAATGAGTGCTTCATTTTAATTGCCTCTTCTGTAAAAAATGTAGTGTGGACATAGCCTCTAGAAGAAGAAAGTTCAGGGTCAGTCTCTGATTAACTTCCCATCCCCACAAAGGGAATCTTTGTACTGCTACAGGATCAGCACATAGGCCAGGCAGTTTCAGCCCTGCAGAGACCAGTGTTAGTGGCAGAGACCCAACTTGGCTACTGAGAGATGGACAAGTAGGTTCCTTATTTCATGGATTTGTCTCTTAGGGTGTGACTACCTGTCACTGATCTTAAGATCTCTATTGTATTATAAGTGTCACTTTAAATTGAAACATGATTATTGCATTATATATATAAGGACAGTAGAAATGTATACTCGAGAGAAAAATCCGTGATTTCTAAGGGAAATAGTTTCCCTAAAATATCACTTAAAATAAAGTGCTGTCCCTTTTTTTGTTTTTTTGGTTTCCATCCAACAAAGGTAGTCACCCTACCCAATACTCCAACATAGGCAGTCAGGAGAGGACCTTGCCTCAACCAGGAGTAAAGTCACTGTAAGAGGATCCCTGTTTTGTGTTAAACTAGTCAATATTCACAGTGTTGTAGCAACCAGACCCTCAACATACAATCTGTTTGGGAAGCTGCCAAGGAGGCAGCTAAGGGAGGGAAGATTTAGGAGGTGAGAAATATGGTAATATTTTAGAATTTGTTAATTAACTGTAATGCTTTCTGTCCCCTGATCCTAATGTCTTCCTCCCAGTAAAGTTCAAGTGGGCTGTGCCCGTGAAAGCTTATGATACCATCTACATGTTTTGTTTGTCTTTAAAGTGCTACCAGACTATTTGTTGTTTTTTAAGTTTTTCCTATTACAGACTAACTCAGCTGCCCCCAGAAGCTTTTCCTATACAGTTGGTTTGGGGTATGGCATGACTTTGTTGGGATTTGTATTCATGTACGTTGTTGTTTCCTCTGTATTGGGTTTTATGCCCTTGCCAGCAGTGGTAGCTTATTCCGTCTCCCAATGGACAGCATCCTTTTGTGTGTCAGCATCATGAGGAATTCACCTTGGAGGAGGCAGCAGGTGTCACAAAAAACAACCCTCGATATGAAGAGAGGAAAACAGCCACTCCAAGTAGCAAACACCGGGGAAGAGGCTGGAGCCACATCTTATGGGTGGGAGACGTGGGCTACATGTCTATTGTCAGTGAAGAAGCAGAGCTGCAAGGCCAGTCCTGCCATCCTTACTCAGACAACTCTTTTAAAGCCAAAGGCAGGTTTGCCTGAGGCTTTGGCTTCGCTGGCTATTGAGTGACAAGTTTTTGTCATTCAGAGGTGCTTATAGCCTCCCTTCTCCCCTTCCTCCAGAACTCAAGTACTAGTATAAACAGTGCTTTGTCAGCAGACGCACCTGCCGACAAAGCGAATGCTGCTTCTCAGGGGTGGAAGATTTTTGTCTGCAAAAGTGCAGCTAGTGTTTACACTGCTTGACTTTTAGCAACATGGCTCTAAATGGTTGACACAGTGATGTAGCTAAAAGCTGTGTAGTGTATACACACCCTGCGTCATGGTGGTAGGATCAAGCCCATTGTTGTGAGACAGATGCTGCCAACATTCTATATCCTCTCAAATGTTTATTCTGGAATAATGTAGGCATGTGCTTCTGCCAGAGATTCAGGCTTTCTTCCTGAGCACCTACTGAGCCCATGAAAATCCAAGCCACTCTAATATGTGATTTAATAATTGCCCTTGGATTAGAATTATAATAATATGGACAGTGACATGCTTCCAAAATTTGAACATAGGACACTCACAAAAACACACCCACTCAATCTGTGCCAATTCCTATGTCTCAGGGGCACACAAGGTGGACTGCTAACCTATTAGAGCTCCATTTTAATAAAAAGACATGCTCATAAATAGGACTGAGGGGATAAACACCACTATTTGTCAGACAAACTTATATGAAGCTGAATTTTGATGGAAATGCCCATATGTAGTCCCTGAATAGGGTGATTGGATGTCCTCATTTTTTGGGGCAATCCCAATATTTGGGACATTTTCTTATATAAGTCCCTATTACCTTTTTTCGCCATCCTGATTTTTCACACTTGCTGCCTGGTCACCTGAAAAGCCTGTGGAATTTATTATTAGCATATACAGGTTGTACCTCCCATAAGAGGAACTCTCTACTCCGGCAACATCCGTGGTCCATCAAGATCACAGGTGATCCTGGACCACAGAGTCCAGGTGTAGGGAAGTCTGGCCAAGGGGCAGGAGCGGGGCTGGGGCCAGCAACTCAGCTGGAGCCCTGTGTTGGTGGGGGATGGGAGCTGCAGTGGGGAGATCTGTCCCCAGTAGCTAGGCAGTAGCATGGGGCTGGCCCCGGCAGCAGCCAGGGAACTCTGACCCCAGCTGCATAGCTGCAGCCCCAGCCCAAGCTGCGGAGCTCTAGCCAGGAAGCTCTGGCCCTAGCTTTGTAGCCCCAGCAACAGAGCTCTGGTTGCAGAATTCTAGCTCCAGCCAAGCAGCTCCAGCTCAGGCGGAACTCGAGCCCCAGCTGTGCAGTTCCGGCCCAGGCAGCGGCCATGCAGCTCCTGCCCAGGCCACGCAGCTCCGGCTCTGGCAGCAGAGGAGCCAGTGAGAGTTGGTGAGCTCCAGCCCAGAGAGCCAAGGCTGGTGAGGCAGCAGCAGGGCAGGCTGGAGCCCTAGCAGGGGAGACGAAAGGGGCAGAGTTTGAGCATGGGCCAGGAAGAGAGGGACCTCCATTGGTCCAGCAATTCCTCTCGATCGGGACCGGTCAGGTCCTGAGGGTGCCAGACCAGGGAGGTCCAGCCTGTATCAGAGCTTGGTTTGCACCATTGGAAGAGAGTGGGATGAAGACCTGGAAAGGGACTTTGGTTGTATCCTTTTAAAATTGTGTTGAGTCTTCTAAGTCTCAATGATGTTCACTGAAGATATGTATCCTTTTGTCTTGCATCTAGGTACTAGTGTATATCTATTCATTCATAAATCCATGATTACCTGCATATCACAGGACCTTAAAAAGAGCCAAAATTTGCTCTGCTATACAAGTGCAAATCTGGATTAATCCCATGCTTTAACTTTGTAGCATAGAGCAAGTCTACAGTGGATTTACACTAGAATTACTGAGTACTGGATTTAGCCTATTATTACAAGTGCAGTTCTTTGAGACAGGATTTGAAATGAATAAAGCAATAAGCAAGCAGGACTTTGGGTTTTCCTGCTGTTTTAAGCATTACATGATACAGTTTTTGGGACAGTCAATTTTAAATATTGTTTCTATCCCCAATATACAGATGGGAAAACTAAGGCAGAGAAAGGTAAAATGGTTTTATCAAGTCACACAGAAAATCAGTAAGTAAGAAATAAGAGTTATGAATAAAAGCCAGATTTCCTCACTCCCACTTCCCTGCCCTAGCCATTATAACAGGTCCTGCTTTGTGTTTGAGATAACCCATTTTAATTACATATACATATCCACACTCATGTATGCATGTTTAAAATGGGCTATCAACTTAAACAGACCTCAATAATGTCTTCCAGATATGGCCCATATAACAATAGTTATTATATGAACTGCCATAGTATCTCAAGGCCCCAGCCAAGATCTGGGTCCCTCTCGGCTGCTCTATGTACAACTACACCATAGAAGACAATCTCTGCCCTAAGGAGTTTACACTCAAACTATACAAGGCTGGCAAAGAGTGGGAGAAGGACAAGAAGTGCAAAGAGGTGAAGTGACTTGTCCAAGGTCACACATCAGGTCAGTAGCAGAGCTGGGAATAGAACCTGGATCTCCTGACTTCTGGTCCAGAGGGTCCTGGTGCCTGTCATAATAGAAGCAACTCTATAATACATTGATATATGCCCATATGTGCCTCTGATGATACTAGAACAAAAGTGACTCATCAGCAGAACCTTACAACATGGTTTCCTTGCATTACTACAGCTATGAGTGCATCTACACAGCAGGGCTTAACTTGAAATAAGCCTTGGCTACGTCAATTGTATAGCTTATTTCAAAATTGGGAGCATCTACACAGCACTTATTTTGAAATAGAACACTCTTCCTCCAACTTCCTTTAGTTACAAGAGTCAGAGTATGAAGTCCTCCATCTTGACAGTATTTCGACATTATTTCGAAATAACTGCCTGCTGTGTAGACGCGGACTAAGTTATTTCAAAATACCACTAGTTTTTTCAAAATAATGTTGCTGTGTAGACATACCCTATGTAGCAACTCTCTCATGTTGCAGCCTAACTTAAAAGAAGTCACTATTTCTCTTTCAAGATCACCTACCTTCTGTAGTTGCATTCAGAAGGGAACTTGAGGTCAGTCCTATCCACCATTCCCTGTCCTCAGAGATATGTTTCTGCAAGAACTGTTGAGTTTCCTCATTTTCTATAAAAATAAGATGCCCCCCTCGTCTCTCGCACCAGCTCTGGGCGCTTGTGAAAGTGCGCTGAAGTCTCACAAACTCGTAGCATGAAAGGTTGAAAGCCACCTGGTACTTTGAACAAGGTATCCCCTCCTCAAGAGCAATTTCCTCCACAGCCGAACAGAGAATGAGAGAGGAGAGAACAGTGATTAGAAGCCACATTCTTAGCTCACTGGTTGGAGCCCTCCATAGCACTGGTGTTACGCACCACATCACCACGCTTTTTGTCCCTCTCTCTTCAAAGGCTTGGGCTGTTGTCCTGTTACACCATCAATCTTTCTTTTTCCTCCTTGCTGTCTGTCACATAATACCAGCAATAGCCTGTGAAACAGATTGTTCCTAATAAAGAAAGGTTCCTGCGTCTCGGGATACATGCAGTAAGTGCTGATACTAAATCCCTGCAATGGGCGATAAGAGAACCATTGTATAAACATCCCATTCCAGATCACACCAGTTTGTATAGTTGTCATTAAACTTTTCACTTCATCCATGAGTGGAAAAGATAAATTTGATATATGTTGCCATTGGGCATGTGGTACGCTGAGATAATGCCTCTCTGTCAAAGGATTCATTGTACTGAACATTTGTAGGTGAGTGCTTTACAAGAAAAACCACTGTAATCAATAGGAAAGAATGAAGAATGAGAATAATCAGAATTTACGAAGACAGGGAATTATAGAGATGAGAAAGAACCAAGCTGCTCAGCTAGAGTCTTCTTATTGTCTTGAGTTTCTCTTATCGATAATATAGATGTTATTTCAGATTTTGGATGCTAGTGTAATATATATATATATATAATTAAAAGGTGATATTCATTCTGTCCTTATTTTAACACACAGACAAGGGACTCTCAGCTGTTCCAGTTAAATTTCACTTTGAGATTTTTGAGTCGTTCAGTTGAAAACAAACCTGGTGAATTCCATATCCGTAGAAATCCATAGAAAATCCTTGCATAATCCTGTGAAGCTAAACAGAGCTCCATTATTTATACTATTATTGCTGCCTGTAGCTTGAAGAGAAAGTAGATGGGAGAGTTAATGTTAAAACAAACTTGTTTTTCAAATTTAAAATATTGCCTTGGTTATCAGAATGTCTTGGGGGCCTTAAATGTACATATATATACCTGCAGATAAGATGGGTGAACAAATAAGATGGGTGAACTAGAGTGCCTTGTGTTAAAGGAGGATACTGAAGTAATAGGCATCACAGAAACCTGGTGGAGTGAGGACAATCAATGGGACACAATCATTCCGGAGTACAAAATATATCGGAAGGACAGAACAGATTGTGTGGGTGAGGGAGTGGCACTGTATGTGAAAGAAAATTTAGAATCAAATGAAATAAAAATCTTAAATGAATCAACATGTTCCATAGAATCGCTATGGATAGTAATTCCCTGCTCTAAGAAGAATATAACAGTAGGAATCTATTATCGATCACCTGACCAGGACAGTAATAGTGACTACGAAATGCTAAGGGAGATTAGAGAGGCTATCAAAATAAAGAACTCAATAATAGTGGGGAATTTCAACTATCCCATATTGACTGGGTAAACATCATCTCAGGACGGGATGCAGAGATAAAATTTCTAGATACCTTAAACGACTGCTTCTTGGAGCAGCTGGTACAGGAACCCACAAGGGGAGAGGCAATTCTTGATTTAGTCCTGTTTAGGGGGCTGGAGCATATGACTTATGAGGAGAGGCTGAGGGACTTGGGTCTGTTTAGTCTGCAGAAGCGAAGAGTGAGGGGGGATTTAATAGCAGCCTTCAACTTCCTGAAGGGAGGTTCCAAAGAGGATGGAGAGAGGCTGTTCTCAGTAGTGACAGATGGCAGAACAAGGAGCAATGGTCTCAAGTTGTGGTGGGAGAGGTCCAAGTTGGATATTAGGAAAACTATTTCACTAGGAGGGTGGTGAAGCACTGGAATGGGTTACCTAGGGAAGTAGTGGAGTCTCCATCCCTAGAGGTGTTTAAGTCTCGGCTTGACAAAGCCCTGGCTAGGTTGATTTAGTTGGGATTGTGTAGCCAGACATGAACCCCATCTTGGTTTCCGCCCTCTCCCCCCCCCCCACAGAGAGCAAGAGAAAGGCAGTCAGCCTTTGATGCTCTGGGAACGCAGGCGTGCTGCCTGTCCCTGACTCTACCATAAACAGAAACCAGACAGTAAATGGGCTAGCTGACAACCCGGGGCCTCCCGCCGTTCTGATGGCTAGTACCAGTAATTGACACACCTGCACTGTCCCAGGAGAGGACATCACATACCAGAGGTGCCCATTGTCTGCATTTTCCCAGGTGTGAATTATGCTTTGCACCCTTCGTGGGAAACTTGGTGTTCAAAGCCATTTTTCCTAATTGGCCACTTGAGACCAGGAAGAAGCCTACGTGACCCAAGGGGTATAAAGAGGGGTTTAGTAGCCCACCCCATTGAGCTCCGATCATCTACACCTGCTAGCAGGTATTGATTGTCTCCCGAGGTCTGTGGGACGCCCAACCTCGTCCTACTTCTTCCCGAGGGATTAAGAGAAAGACACTGGCCACGCCAAGTCTGGAATGCAGGGGTGAGAATATGTACCTGCTAGGTGTCGATTTTGCATGCATTTAATAAGAGCTCAGAGAACCAAAAGGGTTTCATGGTACCTGTAAGTGACTTATCAGTGTAATTTCTGTCCTGTCCTTTGTAGTGGCTGTGTTATCTGTAACACAGTAGTAGCATTTAACAGCTAAGTTTACCCTGTAACAATAAAATAGTAACTGTTTAAGCTTTAACCTGACTCCTTCAGTTGCTGTAACAGAACCAAGCACAATTTAAAAGAACTTCAGCTGGTCATAAGGGACAGGTATAGGAAGAGCTTAGGCGTTTTGGATCATGTCACTCCCAGGTGACAGATCCGTTGGGGCATCTCTCAGTCTTCCCTAGACTGCCTGCTGCGAAGGGATCCTGTATCTTAGCAGCTGAAATCTGAGGTTTAATAAGCTCTCTCTGTAAACTTCTTGGGGCGCCCGTCAACCTTCTCCAGGTTGCCCGCTGCAAAGGGACCCTGGTCTCAGCAGTTGAAGTCTCGGATGTATAACACACACACACACACACACACACACACACACACACACACACACACACACACACACACCACTCACTGCCCTGACCATCGGCTGACAGATTGGTCCTGCCTAGAGCAGGGGGTTGGACTTGATGACCTTCTGAGGTCTCTTCCAGTTCTATGATTCTATGAATCATTAAAAAAGGGATAGAGAATAAGACGGAGAATATCTTATTGCCCTTATATAAATTCATGGTACGCCCACATCTTGAATACTGCATACAGATGTGGTCTTCTCATCTCAAAAAATATATCCTGGTATTAGAAAAGGTTCAGAGCAACTAAAATGATTAGGGGTATGGAACGGGTCCCATATGAGGAGAGATTAAAGAGACTGGGACTTTTCAGCTTGGAAAAGAGGAGACTAAGGGAGGATATGATAGAGATCTATAAAATCATGAATGGTGGAATATGGAAAAGTTATTTACTTGTTCCCATAATATAAGAACTAGGGGCCACCACATGAAACTAATGGGCAGCAGGTTTAAAACAACTAAAAGGAAGTTCTTCACACAGTGCATAGTCAATCTGTGGAACTCTTTACCTGAGGAGGTTGTGAAGGCTAGGACCATAACAGGGTTAAAAGAGAGCTAGATAAATTCATGGAGATTAAGTCCATAAATGGCTGTTAGCCAGCATGGGTAAGGAATGGTGTCCCTAGCCTCTGTTTGTCAGAGGGTGGAGATGGATGGCAGGAGAGAGATCGCTTGATCATTACCTGTTCGATTCACTCTGTCTGGGACACCTGGAATTGGCCATTGTAAGCAGACAGGGTACTGGGCTGGATGGACCTTTGGTCTGACCCAGTATGGCCATTCTTATGTTCAGATCTGACACGCTGATAAGAGATTGTGAGATGATCTTTGGGAAGCTAGGCAGCAGCTAAAATGCATATGTGCTTTTGAACTGACATAAAAAGATGGCCTCCATATTTCCCAAAGTCTGTTGGCTCTACATGCCCAGTAGGACTCTTTACCTTAAAGTCTCAGGACCTGATTCTCACTTGCACTGAGTATTACATGGTGTAGCTTCACTGAATTCAGTGTGGTTTCTCAATTTACACTAATTAAGTGAAAAGAGATTTAGGCTCTTACATTTGACAATAAATCATATCTTACATATGTGTGGCACATTTAAGGCTTATTCTTTAAGCCTTTCTTACCAAGAAAGCTATATGCACTGCAGCCCATGAGTATTTACAGTATGAGCATCAATTCAAAACCTGTCCTACAACTCCCATTCCAACTACTCAGCTAACTCAGCAGAGCACAGAAGAATTAAAGTATTTTAAGTTAAATCATACACTATAAATCATGGGGGGCAGAGCTGAATGTGTGCATTGTTTATTTGATTTGATAATGTATATTTTAATTACATTTTGCCTGAAAATGCCATAATCCTCCCATACCCTGTCTATCTAGCTGTTCTTGGAGAAGCTGGAGTTAAGCCCCTGGAACAGTTTCTGAGAGCACAGGTTTCAGAGAGAAGGCCCAGATATAAAAGATTCTGCTTTAATAAATGTGCCTGACTCAGTGGTATGGTAATATGCAGTTCCTGTGAATGATACACACTGCCATGTTTGTGAGATGTGCACTGCCTATTTCATACCTTCTGGTCCTTTCTCTGCAACAGAGAATCTAGTTTCAATGCAGATTCTGTTAGAAATGCCAGAATTAGGGTATGTCTACACTACCCCGCTAGTTCGAACTAGCGGGGTAATGTATGCATACCGAACTTGCTAATGAAGCCCGGGATTTGAATTTCCCGGGCTTCATTGGCATAAAGCCGGCGCCGCCATTTTTAAAAGCCGGCTAGTGCGAACCCCGTGGCGCGCGGCTACACGCGGCACAGGCTAGATAGTTCGGACTAGCTAGCTATTCCGAACTATCTGTACACCTCATTCCACGAGGTTCGCACTAGCCGGCTTTTAAAAATGGCGGCGCCGGCTTTATGCTAATGAAGCCCGGGAAATTCAAATCCCGGGCTTCATTAGCAAGTTCGGTATGCATACATTAACCCGCTAGTTCGAACTAGCGGGGTAGTGTAGACATACCCTTTGAGAAGTGGCAGGCAGATATGGTGGGGCCAAATCCAGAGTTCATTGAAGACAATGGAAGTCTTTTCTTTGGCTTCAGTGGACCTTGGATCAGGTATAAAAAAGCACAGTGGGGCGGAGAGCTGCCTAAAGAGTAAAGCAAGTTCTCCAGATAAGTCCCCAGCTAGCAGTGTCTATAGCTGCATGCATTTTTTTAAAAAACCTACTGTTTGCCATAAGTAACCTGTCAAATGCCTGTAAGTGAAAGAGAGTAAAGAAGTTTGCTGATTTTATGCGTTTCACTGTTTCATGAACAGTCAGTCACTTTTCTGGTATTTCTGGGGGTCTTTCACACAGTAACAAAGGAGAGAAAAACATTTAAAGATAGCAAAGTATCTCTGTAAAGTCACCAAAATGAGCAGTGGGATTACTTGGGGCAGATGCAGTACCTGAGATACCTTTAAACTAAAATTTGAAAATTGACCAGATTTCAAATGGAAAGTGCTATTAAATTTAATGCTTTGTAGAAAATATGATTGTTTACCTTTTTCTCACCATATACATTTCATTTTAATAGCTTCCTCAAGATAGAAGTTAGTATAGAAGTTTTGTTGTACTGAGATACAATTGTTTGCTATTTTCCTAGACCGTATAATATGGGGATTCAGAGGGGTAACAAAAGTTGTTTGATAAAGAGAAATAGAAATGCTCAATTAAACTTCTCCCTCATTTTCTGGGTATGAAGTTAATCACCCCTATATGCTGAAAGCACTGTACAACGCTCTGGTTACAGCAGGAAAGTGTTAGCCATAATAGAGCATATCAGATCTCTGGGGTTTGGGTATGCGTAAAGCCATTCACTCATTTCTTTTGCAAAGCACTGAAACATTCAGACAGAATCTCTAAAAAAAGACTGAAAGGTCAGGCCATGTTAATACTTGTGTTATACATTGGTCTGTCTGAGACCAGCCAGTCATATAGCTTGTGTTCTGTCCCAATGACTTGCTAATCTAAAGCACATTAATCCAAATGAAATGGAGCGATTGTGTCTTGTAATCTTTAGCCATAATCGTGACAAAGCTTACAGTTTCAAATCCTCACTGCAAAATGCAAATAATGCTATATAAAAGAACTACTTCATTTGTGAACTTCCTTGCTACTTCATTTGTGAACTTCTTTTCTCAAAATTGTGTCTAGGGGTCCTCCAGATCATCTTCTAGAGAGCCTTTATCTACCCTACACCTCCTACAAGATGATGGCCATCAAGTGAAGGCTTCTGGAGGAAATCACTGGGCTGTTGGAAACATCACAAAAGGCCCTAACACAAATCATAATGATCTACTGTCTGATTGTCAAAAGCATGATGTTTCCCGTTTTGGGCCTTTGCAGGTGGAAGTAGTTGAGTTCAAACAAAGCTGCTAGATAGTTTGGCTATGTCTACACTCGTGGCTTCTTGAGCGAGAAATATGCAAATGAGGCTAAGCATGGAATATCGCCAAGCCTCATTTGCATACCTAATGAGCCGCCATTTTGCAGAAGAGGCTCTTGCGCCAGAAGGAGCTGTCTACACTGCCCCTTCTTGCGCAAGAAAAACCCTCTTGCACAATGCCGCTGCGCTGATTATTTTCAGGAATAACGGCATTGCACAAGAGGGTTTTTCTTGCACAAGAAGGGGCAGTGTAGATGCTCCTTCTGGTGCAAGAGCCTCTTCTGCAAAAATGGTGGCTCATTAGGTATGCAAATGAGGCTTGGTGATATTCTACACTTAACCTCATTTGCATATTTCTCATGCAGGAAGCCGCAAGAATTGTAATGGGGTGTCTACCCCACATTGGCACAAAAAGAGTTAAAAGGTACCTGGTTGCACCTGGAGGATTGGCCAGCCCCAATTACTGATGCAAGCTAGCTGGGAAAAGAGCTGGAGTTACTATAAAGAAAGGAAGTTGATGTGTAGAGGTAGGAAGGAGTTTTACAGAGAGGGAACCCTAATAATTGGAATTAGAGAGTAGCTGTGAGGGTCTCTGAGGACTTTAAAGAGGGCTGCAACGTCAGACCTGGGGAAGACAGAAGGGGGAGTGTCACCGAGTGTTCCCAAGTCTCTGGAGGTCACCCCAAGTTCGGGCGCCCTCCCTGTCTTATAGCTGACCGCCTGCCCGCAGTCCTAGTTGTAGGCGCTGTCTGCCTGTGCTCCTATGGGCCTGAGGGGGCCGGGAAGGGGGCTCGGGCCCTCCCACACTCCGAGCCCCGACCCAGGGCCCTAAGACAGGGACGTCAGTCCCTGGATAGTGGAGGGGGATGAGTTCCCCCAAACCCTCCACTCGCGGTGACCACGGCCCCGCCCTGGGTCTCTTCTTCCCGGCCTAGCCTCGGGGAATTCCCCCAGCTGGGGGATAAGTTTACCCCCGGTCCCTGTCTCCGCTGGGCGTCCGTGCGTCTGGGTTCCCCTCGATTCTGTCCTCCTTGTGGGGGCCTATCCGCCTCGCTGTCCCTGGCTTCCTCCTGACCGGGTCCCTTGCCCTTTTGAATTCCCCGCCTGGGCGTTAGGGCGGGCCTTCCCCCAGCGCCTGTGGTCCCGCCCTCCTGGGCGTCCTGTTGGCTGCTTCTCATGACGTCATCCGGCCGCGCCGGAGCGTCCTCGCAGCCGCTTGCCCTCTCTCTCTCTCTGCCCTGTCTCCCGGCTCCCTCACAGCCGGGCCTCCCCCAACCGCCTGCCTCCCCGGCGGGCCGGTCTCCGTCCCAGACCCTGGCTCCGTGCGGGGGGTTGCGGGCACGGCGCCTGCCTCGCCCGCCTCCTCCCCCGGTTCCCGATTAAGTGCGGGGCAGCGCGGATGCGGCGCCTGCCCCATCACTGGGAGCTAAGGTAATATTTTATCCTGGTGTTTATGGGAAGATTTGAGAGGAATACTCTGTGAATCCAAGCCCCAGCAGAAAGGGTAGTCTTGAGAAGGCAGTGGGAGAGTCCTTCTTGCAAGCTTGATAGGAAGAAGCATAGGGAAGTAGCAGGAAGGAGTTGGAGGACTTGAACCTTGACTATCTTAGGGTCCCTGGAGTAGAATCCAGTGTAGCAGATGAACCTGGTTTCTCCTGTCAGCTGGATTTTTTTATCCTGAAAGGGGTGTAACTAAACCATGATTTGGCTAAGCACCTGAAACAGAGACCAGGCTAGAGCTGGAGCAGCTGTTGGATGCTAAATGGAGGAAAAAAGCCTGCTAGGCTGGGAGAATGCTTTGACATCTCTAAAAGTCAAGAGCTATGAGGAAGACTTGTAAAAAATAAATGTGGGTGCCTAGCTTGTGATGATTTAGAGGGGCCTTTGTCAGAGTCCAGAAATCTTCTGAAAGCATCAGGTCTCTTTTAGGTTGGGTTGCCAAAAATGAAGGCACCCTGAATTGCTCATTACTTTGGAAAATATTGGTTTTCTTTCTTTGAATGATTATTAATAATCTGGCCCCAATTTGGCTAGTTTTTAATGTCCATAATTCAGACTCTGCCCTCCTGGTAATGGCTTTGTAGGTCATCAATAAGCCAGGTCTGGTGTCGTGAGAGTAGAATATCAGATGTGCAGCAGCTGTATCAAATCCCTTTGATACTTGTCACAATCCCTGGATTGTGGTGTCACTGGGCAAATCAAGTACAGGCAGTCCCCGGGTTACGTACAAGATAGGGACTGTAGGTTTGTTCTTAAGTTGAATTTGTATGTAAGTCGGAACTGGCTCCAGATTCAGCTGCTGCCACTGAAACTGACCAGGGGCTGACTACAGGAAGCCGGAGGCAGAGTTGCTCTGCCCCCAGCTTCCTGGAATCAGCCTGATCAGTTTCAACACCTGCTGAATCTGGAGCCTGTGACAGAACAGCTGGGGCGCTGCCCGGTAGGTTCCCACAGGACCAACCTGGCAGCACCCCAGCTGCTCTACCCGAGGCGTCCCGCAACAAAAGCCTGGTCTGCTGGGGGGGGGGGGCGCACTAGCTGCACCCCCTCCCCCCCAGCACACCAGGGAGACCCGAGCAAAGCCGCACAGGCGGAGGGACCCCGCCGCCTGTGCGGCTTTGCTCCTGTACCCCTGATCTGCTGTGGGGGTCCAACAAAGCCGCTGGACCCCCCCCAGCAGACCAGGGACACCCTAGCAAAGCCGCGGCGGCTTTGCTCGTTTGCCCGGAAGCAAAGTCGCCCAGGCGGCGGGGTTTCCCTGGTCTGCTGAGGGGGTCCAGCGGCTTTGCTGGACCCCCCCAGCAGACCAGGGAGACCGGGAGAAGCTTTTCTCGCCCCGTTCGTAAGTGCGGATCCGACATAAGTCGGATCCACTAAGTCGGGGACTGCCTGTAGAAGGAGGCATTAGATTCAGCAGAAGAAAAACGCTGGACTAGCCAGCAATAACAATAGAAACACTTTAATCTAAGTACCTCCTTTTACCACTGACTGTTGCACAACATTTTTGGAGGATCCATGTGTTAAAATCTTGAGAGCAAATTGCTGTCCTGAAATCTCTCTGGCTACAGCTGTTCTTGTGCTATAACTTGCAGAGCGTCTACACTGCACGAGCATTCTTGCGCAAGTAAATTTACAGTAAAGCATCGGAAAACAGGGCTTTTTGTGCAAGAGTTATTCCTCTTCCCACGAGGAATAATCCCTCTTGTGCAAGAGCTCTTCCACAAGTAGGCAGTGTAGACAGGCAACAAGGGTTTCTTGCACAAGAAAGCCCTATGGCTAAAATGTCTATCAGAGCTTTCTTGCGCAAGAGAGCGTCTACACTGCCATTGACTCACAAGAACTCTTGCGCAAAACAGTTCCTCCACAAGAAGCCTGCAGTGTAGACGTAGCCCCAAAGTATATTACTGCTCCAGACTGGGCAGCCAGACTCCCATTATCAAGACTCAAACTAGTGTGCAAAAAATAATAGGGTCCATGTTATGGCTTGTATTCTGAAGTCCACCCAACCCACTAGTCTTGAGGTACTAAGCTACCGCCAGAGCTACTGTACTCATGCTGCTCTTTTTAGTACACTATCTTGAGTCCCTTTTGTGTGAATCTGTCTACCTGGGCAAGGAAACTTGCTCCCATGTTCAGTGCAGACATATCCATGGGAGTTGCATGACTCTGCAGGACCCCACAGAGGTCCTATGTAGTCATCAGACACCTGTGCACTAATTTCCTTAAGGACAGTATTGGCCTACATAGGCCTCCTTAGTAAAAAAGAAGTACAGCTACCTGGGCTCCAGAGGGATCTGACCTTACCCTCTCAACTGTCCAGAAACTCTCAGGGGGTCTCACTGCTACTGACCCTGTCTAGTAAAATCAGCCTCCTAGGTAAGGTAGCTGCAGGAGTGGCCTGAGGCCGGCTGCGACAGCTGGCGTCCCAGGCGGAATGTGCGATTTGCGCCCTCACCTGCAGGGATGGCAATGCATTGATGTCATCGGAGGGCACCCCGGGTGCCCCCATGATGTCATCATTGGGCGCCCCGGGTGGCAGCCGAGTCTGCCTATAGCCACAGGCTGCCCCTGGGTAGCTGCTTTCCATTGCCTCAGGAATGTGAGAAATGTTGGTGGGTAAATCCTGGAACACCAGCCTAGGTTCTTTATCTGAGATGCCATCCTAGAAGCAGAGACAGAGCTTCTCAGGCAAGTAAATGATGGTTTTCTAAGATGGAATAACATGGAGATAGGTGGCACTTTAAAGACTAACAATTTTATAATGGCATAAATTTGGTCTTTAAGGTGCCCCTGGACTCCTTGTTGTCTTTGCTGAAATAGACTAATATAGCTACCTCTGAAACCTGTTGTCATATGAAGGAATGATTTTCTTTGGCTTCCAATAATCCCCAGCTGACTTTTGATAGGGGGTTCAAACTGAGGCCTGACCACAGACTGATGTCACAAGCACATAGTAACAAAAATGCATATGAGTAATATGCATATGAGATCTGCTAAGGGAATGTGGTTTAGTGATTAGAACATCAGGGATCAGCATTTTTTACTTCTACTCCCTATTTTGCCTTTGACTTGCTTTGTGAGATTTTGCTTAAATCAAGCCTTGGTTTCAAGAAACATTCAATCATTACAAAAACATCCATGGGTGCAACGTTCACAATTTTATCACAAATTCTGTGATATTTGGTATTTTATTAAATCACCAGTTCCTGGAGTCGGCATTATGGGAACATCACAGTTGACTTTTCATTGTGCCCATGTGCATGTGCATGTGCGTATGTAATTGTAGCCTGTGTGGTTCTAGAGAAAAGCTTGAACATATAATCCCTAAAGGCTCACTAAAAATAACCCAACATTTAATTAAAAATTTTCATTATTCCTAAACTTATCTCATGATACTTTGGGAGCTGACTCATTATTTCTGTATGCTGGGGGCTAATTACCGCATGTCAGCTTGACATAGGTTGACCATTAAAGTTCAGAGGAACTCTGCTCCCGTAACTGCTATTTACTTGTGGGTGCTTGGCTTCTCTGGAAAATCAATCCCTAGTGTCTCAAGTTGAACAATCACAACTAAAGGTCACTTTTGAAAATGTAAGTCTTACTTCTCATTCAGATTAGATGTGCTGCCCTACGGTCACTCCATAGAGTTACATTCAAACAGCAACCAAGCTCTGTTCTATTACAAAACGTTATTGTAAGGAAAGTGTGACTCATCCAAGCATTTACAGTTCTCTGTGGTTCATGTGTTTGAACTTTGGTCTCCGAGTTGTGGTGAAAACAGTTCCAAAGTTTGACAGGGCAGTTGATCTCTGTCCTGGCACAGAACTTAGTATTGGGACCAAAAAAGGAGGCTATATGCTTCAATTGACCTAGCAGGGGCTAGTTTGCCCCAGATGCAGGTTAGAGCAGCATGTATGAGCCCAAATCATGGACCAGGACCCTGTTGTGCTAGGGCTGCTCAAACACACAATCAAAAGACAGTCCTGTTAAGATAAATGGAATCTACAACCAAAGGCCCAGTATTGGTAACATAGGCATAAACCCATGGAAACTGTGAACCTTTGAATGCTTTCTGCTTTGTTGACACATTTGGCCACCAGCTGTGGACTGAGCTCATGCTGGGAGGATGGTTCAGGCCAAGCTTGGGGACAGGGTACAGATAAGTCTCCTGCTAAGATTAGAACTCAGATTTAGTGTTAGGCTTTTTATTAGGATCAATGCTCGGGCCATACTTGCCAGGTACCCTCTAAAATCAACTGACATATAAACTGTCAAGGGTATGATGTACACAACATTGAAGTATTTCCTGATAAATGCAATTCCTATTTGTTCTTTGCTTGTAAAATACACTGTTCAGCTTGTATGTGGGCTAAAGACAAGGAGAGCTTCATATAGCTAAGCAGGACATAGGATAACTTCCACATAAATACCTGCTCATGAAACGGTCAGGGAGAATGACTCCAGCATGCACAGAATTTGTTTTCAAAATCAACAGCCAGAGAAGATGCTTTGCTTTAGTGACACAATAACAAGGTGTATTTGATACGATGGCTTATTTCTAAAGGTGTCTTTCTGGCATTTCTTTGTTAGCAAATGTTCCTATAATATATATATATATTTGTTATTAAACCTGTCCATAACCACATCAAGCTGCTCCCTGAAAAGACTAAAAGTAATCCAGGATTCCAATGAGTTTGATAGAAAACCTCTGGCGAAATCAGCAGGCAAATGCAACAGCAGCTGCAATGAGCATCCAGATATCACTGACATACAGATATCCCTGTATATCTTCTGCTAGGATAAATGCTTTGATATTCATTACTCCAAAACACTGACGCCTGCAGTCGGTCTGATTATTAAATTGGAAACCTATCTAGGCCATTGCTATTCCATTCAGATCAGCCCTTTGTTCCCAGTGTTCTATAACACAGCTCCATTGCTGTGCAAGCTACACTGAAGGGGGTTGGGGTTTGTTTCATTAGATAGGTTTATCTAAGGAATGTTAGGGTCTCTTTCAATAGTGCTTTTTTAGCAGGGGTTCTAAATCTTTTTCATTCTGAGCCCCTCCGTGTGCTATTCTTAGCTCCAGGCCCTCACCTGTGCTACAGTAAATGGTTTTCTGCATATAGAAGCCAGGGCTGGCCTTAAGGGGTAGCAAGCAGTGCAATTGCCTGGAGCCTCATGCCACAGGGGGCTCCAGTGAAGCTATGTTGCTCAGACTTTGTCTATAGCTCCAGAGGGTGAGGCTCAGGGCCCTGTGCAGTGGGGCTTCATCTTTCTATCCTGAGCCCCAATCAGTCTAATCCTGGCTCTGCTTGGTGGCTCTCCAGTCTGTCCTGGACCTTTGGTTGAGAACCATTGCTCTACAGGAGATAATTTCCACTAGCTCATGAAATTGACTCCTGTTTTAATACTTGTTTCCACTCCAAGGCCTAAAAATGGGATTTCCCTGTAACTGAGTCTATAAGTTCTCATTGTGACCCTGTGCCCAGACTGTTGCTAGCCCATATTTATCCCATGCTACCCTCACCTCTGTCATAGGGGGAGGCTCCCATGGCTCAGGTTTTTTTCAATGTGCTATACAGTTCCACACAGCATCCTAGAAACATCACCAGTGAACTGTGCCCTAGGGCAATTGAAATGTTATCTTAATTAGCAAAATAACTCTTGCTTGATAACTTACCTTTACTAGATACAAAAATTAACTTACATTCCAGTAGTTGGAGAGTCTGGTGAGAAACCCTGGGTGAGACATTCTCTCATTTCATATGGAAAGAAGGATTTGTAAAACTACATACTTTGTAAGCCAAATCTTTTAGGACCTAGCTGTGCCAAAGCTGATAAGAATCTATCATCCCTTCGTGTTTATACCATGGATGGGGCAACGTGGCTACACAGCTGTTAGGTGAATGAATGATCATCAGACAAAAAAATAGCCACTGAAGTGATTAATCTATTTTTTTAAAAGCCAGTCAAAATGTGTAGGCCCCTTTGCCATATCAGAAAAGGTAGTTCCAACAGCAAATAGGTTTGATCCTGGACAAGTTGCGAAGAGAAAGAGGCGGAATTTGGAAATATTCCTCCATCTCTAGAAGTGAGAAATAAACTATCAGATGGGTGAACAAAACAGGCCTGTGTGGAGTCACTGTAAATGGGAGTTGCAAAATAAGAGACTACGTGGTAAGTTAATATTTTATTGGACCAGTTTCTTTAGGCGAGAGAGACAAAGCTTTTGCACATCCACAGAGCTCGTCTTCCCATATAAAGAATAAAAGATATTACCTCACCTGCCCAGTCTCTCTAATATTCTGGGACCAATGTGACTACAACATTGCACAGAGCTAAATGCCCTGGTAGCAAGGGGCAGTTGGAGGAATAGGGTATGTTTGCTTGCTGAGGCAGTCTTCATTTGGCTTCAGTCTGGTTTCTTCAATTGCAGTCTCCTCCCACCCCAGCTGAGATTGCTGCATCCCTTGCCCCTTCCTACACTTAGTTATTGCCAAGCTCACTGAGCATGAAGGGGAGAAACATGCAAAGAGTGTCTTGTGATCATGCTGGTCTTATGACCCCTGTACTGAGCATCAGGGTTAGCCTTGAACTCAGATAGCGTGTGGAACCGCAGTGTGGGATATATGCTGATTTGTCCTAACAACTGACTAATGGTACAATTAAGATAGTATCTTAATTGGAGACCTTATTTGTGAATTTATCATTCAACGTCCCCTCCCTGGGTAAAACATTAACTGGCTTTGGAGTGCTGGCCAACAATGGTTGGAACAAAGTTGTCCGTAGCATGGACAGAGCATCAGGAAGGTTGACCTGATTCTGAGCTTTCAGCCATTGCAGCTCCTCTGACATAAGTGGTGTTGCTCCTTGTTCTCACAGATGTGAGAGCAGAATCAGACCTGTTGTTTCTTATGTTAAATTGGTGCTTAATTTTATTTTCTGTTTAGGGAGCTACTGAGCTAGAGAAGAGCAACTGACATGAGGCCAGGAGTCTTTTTCTGCAGAAGAAAAGGATTACACGTGGTTTACAGTACTTTTCATTGGTGCATCACAACTTCATGAAGTAGGTAAATATCATTATCTCCATTATACAGATGGGAAACTGAGGTACAGATCCCAATGTCTTACAGAAGAAGGGGCAGAGCCTTGGGCGGAAGCGATGAGGCCGGGGCACCCAGCTGTCTGTGTTATCCAGAGTGCAGTGTGCCCCACCCAGCTCCCAGAGCTACATGGATTGTGCAGTACAGCTCTCCAACAGCAATTTCAAGGGCCCAGAGCTCTGGGGGTGTGTCTACACTACACTTCTCTATCGACAGAGATGTAGATTAGGCACATCGAAATTGCTAATGAGGCCAGGATTTAAATATCCCGTGCCTCATTAGCATAAACATGGCCATCACTTTTTTCAAAACGTTGTTTTTTCAAAAACAATGGCAGTCTAGATGCAGATCTGTCAAAAATAAAGCCTTTTTCGACAGATCCTGTAAACCTCGTTTTTTGAGGAATACACGATCTGTCGAAAAAGGCTTTATTTTCGATAGATCTGCGTCTAGTCTGCAGGTTTTTTTTAAAAAAACTCTGTTTAAAAAAAAAAAGCAGCAACCATGTTTATGCTAATGAGGCACAGGATATTTAAATCCCGGCTTCATTAGCAATTTCAATGTTCTTGATTTGCATCCCTCTGTCGACAGAGGGATGCAGTCTAGACATAGCCTGGGTGCCATCACTGGCAGTGTCTGGGATTATAGCCATTCCCTTAATTTAACAGGTCTGTGTTGTATTGACTTAAATGGTTTTAATATTGCTGATACAATCTTATATATGCAGAATGAAAGAAGATGAACATTTTTCCTTATAGAAACAATTATTTTGGTCAAAACATTATTGGAAAACAGGTCTAATTATATTTTAGCTATTGATATTATAGCTAAGAATTTTATCAGCTGTCAATAGTTGTTTAGAAGTATTTACACTACATGTAGGAATTATTCATAGATAATGAAGTTAAATGTTCTTTTTTACCAAAAGGAGATCACATTCACAAGGTAATCATTAACAAAGATAAAAACTACAGTTTACATCTCCTGGCACAGGGAGATAGCAGTCAATATCATTGGTACAGTATAGAACGTGATGTGCCCAGGTGCAACATAGTGATAACCGGATTGTCTTGGTTTATACAGCCTAAGGCAAACAGCTGTCATCCTGCATACAGATCTCACCTGCTTCTGGCAAACCCAGATCTGAGAACTGCCGTCTGTCCCTACCACAGAGTCACGCTAGGGTGTACTCCTGTGCTCTGTTCTTTGTCTTCCATTTTACAAAGAATGTTTGATCCAAAGCCAGAGTACAGTAGTGTAAACACTTGCAGGGCAAGCTCCCCGATGAATTCAGCAGAAAATGAGCTGACAAACAGCCTTAGATCTCAGGGGGGATCTTATTGGCAAAATTATATACTCTTCTCCTTGAATTTCAAAGTAAATCAGAAGAGGAAGGAAAGAGACTGAAATCAGCTCCTGCTGTGATCTGACTGCCCCCTGCCATTCATGTTGGGTGAAGAAACCATTTTCTATAGAAAAACCCATCAACCAAAAAACAATCTACTGTCCACATCTGCCAAGAAAACATTTGCTGTAGAGTAAACACACTGTAGCCAGACAGGAACCCCCCCTGTAACATCCATTTTTGCTTGCCTGGAGCATGCAGGGCACACAGAGCAGTAAAAGCCTTGAACAGAAGGCCCAGATATGCAGGCTGCTGTGACCCTGAATGGCTGTAAACAGAGATACGCCAATTGCTGACCAAGAGGCTGCCAAGGAGTGCCCTTGACTGAAACCCATATTGATACGAACACACAGCTGTCTGCGGGGGGAGGAATCTCTTGCCCAGTAAAAAAAATGTCCAGTACTCACAATTTAGTTATCTCTCTTGCAAGTGTAAATTAAGTTGGAACTCCCTTGTAAGAACTGGCGTCACAAAGACAAACCAACACAATTTGGCATTTTAGATAAGAAAGAGGATACGAGCCCCTATGGGTATAAAGATGGGTCCAGCAGCACATTTACTCTGAGTGTCAATCTACCATTTATCTGCTGGTCGGGTTTGTTGTTTGACCTCCCAAGGTTCCACAGGGACGCCCACCTCGTATTCGTCTTTCCTAGGAATTGAGAGACCGGCCCTGGCTTGACCCGCTGGAGTTGAGAGGCACAGAAGGGGGTAAAAATTGTACCTGGATGTGGTCCTTTGTCTTAAGTGTACATATAGACTTAGAGCTCTTTAAAGATTAAGCTGTCACTTGGTACCATTATTTCTATTTTCTATCTTTATTTTCTTTGTAACCATTTTTAAGATCTATATTTGCTAGCAGTTAAGAAATAGAGCAATAGCCATTGTAACCATATGATTTATAAGCTTCTTTAATAAACCTGTAACTGTTTAAGCTTTAACCTGACTCCTTCAGTTGCTGTAACAGAACCAAGCACAATTTAAAAGAACTTCAGCTGGTCATAAGGGACAGGTATAGAGAGAGCTTGGGCTTTTTGGATCGTGTCACTTCCAGAGGACAGATCCGTAGGGGCATCTCTCAGTCTTCCCTGGCTGCCCACTGCGAAGGGATCCTGTATCCTAGCAGTTGAAATCTGAGATGTAATAAGCTCTTCCTATAAACTCTGGGGCGTCTGTCAGCCTGTTGGCTGCCCTCCGTGACGGAACCCCGGTCCTAGCGGTAAAGACACAGACATTAAACTTCTCGGGGCGCTCTTCAGCCTCCTAGGCTGCCCGCTGCGATGGGACCTTGTGTCTCAGCAGTTAAAGACTTGGGTGTAACACACACATTCTGCCCTGACCATCAGCTGACACACACTCCCACAGCAGAGGATTCAGAAACTATGAAGTGATGGAGAAATCAGAAGTTTGATCCAAGTCCTGCTTTCTTCCTTTGCTAACCAAGTAGGTTAAAATAAATGTAATCATACTGTACATTGAACATAAAGGGAGGAAGATACTACGAAAATTCACCAACTCATAATTAAATGTCATCATTAGCATGAAACTTAAAATACTTAGCTTACCATGGAAAAATGCACTTTACCCCAAGCAAGTGGGAGGATAGGACTTTACAAGTCTGCGTCTAGCTTATTAACTAAGTGCTATCATATATTTGCCGGCACTTTCAAACGTGGCTGTTTCAAATATCAAAACCTATATCTAAGCAGCAAAGCACACAATTGGATTGACTATTTTTGGTGTGGTCTTCCATTGAAATTATTCTCACCAAGTTTTCTAATGAACTCGTCCTGAACGAATTTCAAGGCCTGCACTCCATCCACATCAGACTTAGGGAGTCTGTCTAGTGGCACAGTTAATGGGAACCAGGGAGAGTGACTGCCTCTTTGGTAGCCATTAGGAGTGTAGATGAATAGCTCCCTTTGGGGGATGGAGAGTAACTGGCAGCAGCAGCATCTCCTGTTCTGTTTGCTGGGCCTGGGCATTGCGATATGGTATATGTGGTAACACTGGCCTGACCACCCCTCAGTCATGATGAAGAAGCAGACAGCCCAAACTGGGGAGGTGCTGTGCTCTCATGTGCCCTGTGTCAGTGTGTGAAGTGGGGAGCTGGGCTCAGCCATCTGGAACATTGGAGCCCCCCCATGCTGGGTGAGTGCAGGGTGGGGTCACTCTCCAGCCTATGACTAATTGCAAACATGGCTCCGTCACCTCATTTCTGTGCTGATCCTCACATTGCCAGTCATTGGAAATGTAGGGCTAAAAGGGACCTTGAGTGTAAGGATAAGGCCTTTCTTTGTAGCCGTATTGTAAGGCCTAAAGCCTATGTCCTCTCTTTGCAGCCAGACTGAAAGAGCAGCAGCCATTATCTAAGAAGCAGGAAGTCACGTCCTCTCCTCACATTTCATCTTAATCACATTAAAAGAGTGTAATTCCAGACTGCTGAGACGGGGACTCTGGCACCCCGTATCACCAGATAAAGAAACAGATCTTAAGATGGTTAAAGAAAACTTAGTTTGATAGCATTTCATCTGGCAAGAAACTACATACCCATACGTGAGGTTGTGAAATCCTCATTTCTTTATGGTTCTATCCTGATGGTCCCCACTTGCCTATTGTTTGTCTGTATGAACTTTGTCTGGTTTTTAATTGTTTCTCTCTGTTCTATAATTAATTTTCCTGGGTGTGAATTGATGAAGGTGGTGGGATATAATTGATTAGATAATTCTGTTACAGCCGTGGTCCCCAACACGGTGCCCGCGGGCGCCATGGCGCCCGCGGGGGCATTTGAATGCACCCGCCAGGTGCTCGGGGCTGGCCTGGCCCCGGACACATGACGCATGGTGAGCGCCGGCCCCAGGCTCGCGGCGCTTGGGGGGGGGAGCACCGGGCGTGCAGCGCTTGGGGGGGGAGCACCGGGCGTGCGGCGCTTGGGGGGGGGAGCGCCGGGCGTGCGGCGCTTGGGGGGGGAGCGCCGGCCCCAGGCTCGCGGCGCTTGGGGGGGGGAGCACCGGGCGTGCGGCGCTTGGGGGGGGGGCCAGCCCCAGGGCCCCGGGGGGGGCCGGCCCCGCGGCTATGGGGGGGGCCCCGCCCCCGGGCATGCGGCTATGGGGGGGGCCACCCCCTGGCGCCCGGCGGGCGAATGGCCACGCCCCCTGGTGCCCGACAACCTCAAAAGGTTGGGGACCACTGTGTTACAGTATGTTAGGATAGGAGTTTAACATGGGGGGTGGGGGCACTACGTTCTCCTCCTGCCCCACCACAAGGGGAGCTCAATCCATGCCCCCCTCCGCCCCAGCCCCAGCAGCAGACAAGGGGACAGGCAGTGCAGCCCCAGTCTCTGCGAGTGCCCCAGCCCAGTGTGGCCCCAGGCACTTCCCAGCCCCCTGCCCTGAGCCTCCCCACACGCTGCCTTGACCCCTGCACCTCCCACCCCCTGCCCTAACTCCTCCATTCTCCATACCATGCCCTGTCTCCAGCAGTTCCCTCCCCCCCAAAAAAACAGTTAAGGGTCCAAGCAACGCTGGGTACATCTGCTAGTTTTAATATAGTGATTGGTTAAGGTCTAGGTGAGCAGGACTCGAGTTTCATTATATAAACTGGGGTCCAAAAGGAAGTTCTTTGGGACCCAACTCCAGGACGCAACTCTAAGTTCAGAGCTGCCAGATGTTTAGGGTTGCCAAGTGTTCGGTTTTGAACTGGACAGTCCAGTATTTGAATTTTCTGTTCGGGAAACAAATTGAAAAAATATAAATGAGAAAATATACATGTCCGGCATTTTCTAAATAAGATGTATTGTAGATTATGATGTAATGTCAAGTGTGTCCGGTATTTTTGCTGAAACCATCTGGCAACACTACTAAGATCTTGGTTCTGTGCAAATGATACTGTGCAGAAACTGAGTCCCCCAGATGGACCTGATCCTGACTGGCCATGAAGAAATGGGAGTAGTGAGCACTGTATGCTTAGCATTTGCATTTTTTTTGGGTGATCATTAATAAATAGAGATTAAATAGGTTATTACTATGTGTGGCTCTTTCACTGGTAAAAGACTCTGTAAACCTGCAGAGTGTAAGGTTAAGGAACAGGTAAAGATGTATGCCCCTAGGGTGAGTGAGTGACAGAGACTTTTGTGTGGATAGCACAAGAGTAGCTAGTTCATCCTGCCATGCTGAGGCAGTGCCAAGTGAAAGTAAATCATCACTTACAGGTGTTTGTCCACCCCGTTCTTAAAAATCTTTCCTCAATGTCTTGTCTTCTCCTTTGACTTTTGTGTGTCTCTTCTCTCCTGACTCTCCGGGTATGTCTACACTACAGAATTTTTTCAGAAAAACGGCCATTTTTCCAACAAAACCTGAGTTATATCCACACTGCAATCGCATTCTTTTGAAAGTAAATCGAAAGAACAGAGGGGTTTTTCCAGCATTGGTAGTCCTCTTTCTAGGAGGAAGAAGCCTTTTTCCAAAAGAGCTCTTTCGGAAAAAAGGCTTGTGTGGACGGGAAGGAGGGTTTTCTTTTGGAGAAGAAGCTTCCAGGAAATACACAGGTGCTCTGGTGGACACTCCATCCATACTAACCACAACTCTATAGTTCCTATCTCTTGCCAGCTCATAAAGCTGCAGGTACCCTGGACAAGCCTTGTAGCAGGAAGCCGGCCTGAGAGCAGCACCCTGACCGGGTGGCTCTCCCTACCACAGGCCTTTCCACCCATGGTGGAGCCACAGGCCCCCCACAACCTCCCTGGCCCTCTCAGGGAGCAGCACTAGGGGTCCCAGGACCCACCGAGGGGGACCAAGAGGTGGGCACCCTCCTGGTCCGGTGTGGAGATCCTGTCCCTCCTGGAGCTGTGGGGCGAGGAGGAGACATTGCAGGATCTCCGCTCCAAGTGCCACAATGCCAAGATCTTTGAGTGCATGGCCGAGTCCCTGGCAGAGCGCAGACACCCATCCCTAACCCTGGAATAGCTCCAGAGTAAGGTAAAGGAGCTCTGCCAGGGATACGTCAGGGCCAGAGAGAGCGCAGCTCGCGCTCAGGAGCAGGACCCCACACCTGCCCCTATTACCAGGAGCTCCACCAGATCCTGTGGGGTGGGGAAACATCTTCCTCACCCAACATCACAGACTCCACTCTCGAGACCCCCGTCATCATCTGGCCAGAGGTCACGGCAGAGGAGGAGGACGACCAGGGCCAGCAGGAGGAGACAGACACCGTCACCCTGTCCCGGGAGCTGGTGCCTCTCAGCCAGGACATCTCCCAGGCCTTGTCTGACACTAGGGAGGGATCTTCAGGTGAGTGCTCTCACTTCATCACACACACAGGACGGGGGAGGTGGGCGCACAGGGGGCGGGGTGCGAGCATCGCTCAGGCTGGACATCGTGCTGCAGTCGGTGCACATGGAACCACATGCAGCGTTAGTGTCGGCGCGCAGACTCAGCAGGCAGCCCCATAACACGGGTGGGATCCTGCTCCCAGGCTCAATGTCTGGCCGTGGGGGGGGAAAGCCCTCCCAGCACCTGCCATGGCTGGAAGCAGGCTAGCCACAAGGGTGCAGGCACACCAAGGAGTTCTGCACACAGCACGCGGGCATGCCTGCACATGCGAGGCACAACCCACTCCCATGGGCAGTGCTGCAAGCTGCAGGTGTGTGGTTGGACCCCAGGGAGGGCCAGGATGCTCTCAGCTCCTCTGCCGTCCATGGGATCCCAATGTGGCTGGACACTTCCCTTGCCTACTTGGCTGGGGGAGGAGGGAGATGTGGGTAGCATGGTCCCCTGGGCACCTCGGAGGCCCTGGGAGGCAGGGCCCGCTGTGCAGGCTACACATGACCTTGCTCCCTGGATATCCCCCTCCTCTGGCTCACAGAGGAGGGCATGGCCTCAGGGACAGTGTCTGCATGGATGACTGACCGCCTCTCACTCTTTGTGTTCTCCACAGTCGGGACTGAGGGGTGAGCCACACCACCCATGCCAGCTGCCACAGCCTGGGGGACCTGAAAGCACGCCAGGGTCCAGGAAGACCTCATGGGCCAGCATGTCAGCGTCCTGCGTGACATGCAGCAGACTCTGGCACAGAAGGTCTGCGAGGACGCTGAGCGGCGGAACCGTGCCTGGGACCAGCTCATGAAGCAGTGTGATAGCATGTGTGCCGTCCTGAGATAAATGATGGCACACCACCTGCTCCACTCCTCCTGCTCCCCTTGCTATGCCCATTCCCCCTCCCCCGTCCCCATGCAATGCCTCTGATCCTTCCCTAAGCAATGCACATGCGCCCTCCCCACGTGATGCCTATGCCCTCTCCCCTTGGCCCCCTGCCATCCCTGACCCCGCTTCAGCCCCCCCTCCTGCCCAGCCCCCTGTGATCCCTGGGCCCATCCAACCCCAGCTCCAATGAGGTCCTGCACCCAAGGTGGCACATCTAGCTGCCCCCCCATGCCACTCTGAGCCCCCCTCCCTCTCTCCACCTTTTTTAAATGAAAGATAAATACAGACTTCATTTTGCTGGAAACCAATCAGGTGTTTTTATTGAGAGGTCATGGGAGGGGTTGTGTTGGGAAAGGGATGGGACAGCAAGCCAGAGGCCCCTGTTGGGGAGGCCCTGGGAAGAGTTACTGGGGTCCTTCAGAGAGCCTCTCCCTTAGGGCCTCCCGGATGTGCACCCCGGGCTGATGGGCAGCTGTCCATGGCAGTTCAAAGACTCGCCCCTTGTGGCCGGCGTCTGCTCCCCACCCCAGGGGAAGGCCTCCCCCTTCCTTTCCACAATGTTGTGGAGGACACAACATGCCACCACCACATCAGGGATGTTGTGCTCCCCCACATCATGGCGGGTCAGCAGGCACCTGAACCGTGCCTTGAGGTAGCCGAAGGTGCACTCGACCTCGATCCTGGCCGGGTTAGGCGGGCATTAAATTGGTCCCTGCTGGGGATCAGGTGTCCGGTATAAGGCTTCATAAGCCACGGCATCAGGGGGTAAACCACGTCCCCCATGATGCACAATGGCATCTGCACATCCCTAACTGCTAGTTCCTGGTGGGGGAAGAATGTGCCCACCTTCAGCTTTCTGTACAGGCTAGAGTTCCGAAACACACAAGCAGCGGGTACCCTGCCCGACCACCCGACAAAAATGTCTGTGAACTGTCCACGGTGGTTGACCAGGGCCTGCAGGACCATCAAGATGTAGCCCTTCCTATTAATATACTGGGCTGCTCACTGCCCTGGTGCACGGATCGATATGTGGGTCCCGTCTATGGCTCCAGTGTAGTTCAGGAACTCCAGGGCAGCAAATCCGGCCATGATCAGGTCCAGATCCCCCAGGCGGATGACCCTCCACAGCAGGATTGAGTTGATGGCCCTCACCACCTGCAGAAGGAGACAAACAGACAGAGAATGAGAGAGGGAGTGACTGAACCCTTGGGAGGTGCCCCTCCCCCTCTCCTCTCCTTCCCTCCCCAAAACACCCCAGGAGCCACCTCCTATGAGGTTGCCCCCCAGCAGCAGGGCTATGTGAGGGCAGGATGGCACAGCCCCCCAAGGACAGGGCTTCTCCCCAATCCCTTCTCCACCCTCCTATAGCCCCCATCCCCTCTTTCCTGAAGGTCCCCCTTATCCAACACTCTGCCCCCACCCCTGCAGGCACTGCATCCCGAGGGTGCCTTACTTCTATGAGGAGGGCCCTAACGGTGGTCTTCCCCACGCAAAACTGGTTGCCCACCGACTGGTAGCTGTCTGGGGTGACAAGATTCCAGATGGCGATTGCAACCCACTTCTCCAGGGGGATGGCGGGCCGCAGGTGGGTGTTGCATCTCCAGAGGGCAGGGGCGAGCCAGGCACACAGCTCCAAATAGGTGGCTTTCTGCATGTGGAAGTTTTGGAGCCATTGCTGGTCATCCCATCACTCCATGACCAGCCGGCCCCACCAGTTGGACCTGGTGTCGAGCCTCCAGAAACGCCTCTCCACTGTGGGGTGTGGTTGCCAGAATGTAGCTCCCGCACCCAGGGAGAGAGTCCCAAGAATGAGCTCGGGTTCAAGCTCATGCAGGACCAGGAAGGCAGCTGGCACAAAGTGCTGCAAAAACTGTAGCATGGCTGTGTGGGGCCATCACATGCCATGGGGCAGCTCCGGCTCCATGACAAGCAAGAGAAAATCTGTGGCATCCAAAAAAGCAGGGCAACCACAGCAGGTACTGTGAGAGCTTTGCTGTCCCTTGAAGAGGTAGGCAAGCTCGCAGCAGGAGCAGAGAAACGGCTGTTCAGGGGGGTCCCTTTAAGCACGTGTCTCTGCAAGGCTCCAGCACCAGCACTCAGAAGCAACTGGTGATCTAAAGCCCTGCCTGAAGTGGTCCCGGATGGCCTTTTAAGCGAGAGAGCGTCCAATCAATCTCTTTCACAAAAGCGCATTGCTTTTTCGGTGTGCTTTGTGTGTGGACACGCTCTTTTGGAAGAAGTTTTGTCGGACGATCTCTTCCGAAAAAAGTTTCTCCCGAAAGAAACCTGCAGTCTAGACATAGCCTCCCCTTTCTTCTCTGATCATTTTTTTCAGCATCTCTTTTAGCGGGTCCTCTTTCCTGCTGTTTGTGAAATTATTACATGGCTCTGTCCTAGGCCGCCTCTTTTTCTTCCTTTACTCCTTCTCTCGGGTCTTTTTTTGGCCACTCTCATTACAGCCATTGCAGTGCACATGCTGGCGATTTGCAAAACCCTATGCATCCTAGCCTATCCCACCAGTAACATGGTCAGATTCTGGGGATGATTCTCAGTTATTTCCTTCCTGGCCTTCAGCAGGTGAGGCACAAAGGAAGTTTTAAGCCGTTGTTGTGCTCTCCGTTTTCTACGACTGTGCAGGGATCTGTTTGGCTCCTGATCTAGCTTGGACTAGACCAGAGGTAGGCCATAAACTGCCCACAGGCCAGATGAAGTTCACCAGGGTTAGTCTGTGGTGGGCGGTCGAGCTTTATTTACCTGCATATCCACAGGCACAGCTGCCTGCAGCTCCCATTGACTGCGGATCACCATTCCTGACCAATGGGAGCTGCAGCAAGTGGTGTCCCAGTCCATGCCACTTCCCAAAGCTCCCATTGGCTGGGAAGGGTGAGCCCATTGGCTGCAGAGGCTATACCTATGTGCAGGTAAATAAAATGCCTGCAGCCTGTCAGGGGCTAAGCCAGGTGAATAGCCTCCCACTTATTTCCCACCCCTGGACTGGACTCCAGCCTGCTTTATTTTCTGCAGTAATGTGCAATACACTCTGGCCATGGCCTCTTTGTCAGGGGCAGGAACCAGGACCAATGGAGAGCCTTGTGTTGCAAGAGAGGCTCCCTGCAAAGGGAAAAGGGGTGTAGGCTAAGAATGACACCCCTTATCTTTCCTCACAAATGTTCTCCATTCTCTCTGGCTGCCAACAAACCCATTGCTAAGCCCTTGTAGTAGAAGTTCACCTTTGATTCCAAGTCGTCATTGTAAATATCTTGGTGCTCCTTTACTAATACTCAGACTCTAGCAAAGCATCTTTATTTCCATATTTAACAGTATTATGTCATATTATCCTTTAGTTTTGGTGGAGCCCACCATGTGTGTAGGTCTTCTCCAAAAGGAGAAAAAGGCACAGTGGCTGTCTGGAAGAACTGTCCAGTATGAAGCCAGACCTATGGGCGGACTGCTAGAAGGCCAAACGGAGCAATATCTGCAACCCAGCAAGAGCTGTCATAGGGAATGAAAGCTGCATTTACATAAAATAAGCATGTAAATATTTACATTGCTTAAATAGCTATTAGGAAGCAATGTAAACACATTCTAGGCACAAATAAATCATCCAAGGGAATGTCACATGAAGTTGTGTAATATTCAGCTGCACAAGGAGTCTTGTTATCATTCATGTTAAATATAGTCTCTTAGATTTCTGTGCCATTACTGCAAAATGAACAGCACTGGAATCAGCTAAGAACCTAATCCTGAAACAAAAGTAGTGAAGTTAAAAAAATGTGTAACCCCTCTTCCCCCCCCCCCCCACTCACATCGTGTAACGGTGAGTATGTTACAACCCTTGTTTGTGAAGACCTCGCCTTTTGTCTGTCAGGGGGTGCCCCGTTAGCTTCCTTTTCAACAGGCCGATCAAACACTAAAGCGCAGAGCTCTGCACTCATTATTTTCTGCTAAATCTTAGAATGGCACAAGCTTTATTCCAAGGAGAAGAATGTGATCAACCCTAGAGACTCTTTTTATTAAAAAAGCCTAAAGTCAGGGTCAAAGTAGCAGATAGAGATTTCTTTTGCTCTTTTCTTCCCCATTGTTATATAGGCAAGAATTCTTATCTAATCCATATCCAAAGTTTCTCTGAATACTTGAGGGATCAGAAAATACCCTCCCCAGGAACTGATATCTTCGTCAATCACAAGCAAAAAGGCAAGTGAATTTAGTTCTCTATCAAGGAACAGAGATAAAGAGTTAAGTGCAGAGAGGGAGGGAGAGAATTATAGTATTATATGTGCTAAGGATTAAAGAACAGCTATTGTAAATTGTCAGACTATCAGCCACCAGCAGCTGGCTAGAGGCGCACTTTGGTCCTATAAATAGCAGGAAATAGCTGTTCCCAGCCCAGTCAGAGAGGGGACCACAAGAGCAACAACACCAGCTGTGCAAGGGATAAACAGGTTGTTTAAGTAAAGCAGACATGGATGTAATCTTTGGTAGAAACAAAGAGGAGCACCCAGAGCCCATAAAAGCAGACCTGAAAGGTAAAGAAAATCTGTTCCAAACCCGGTGGGTATATTTGTGTTTTCTAAGGGATTAATAATTATTAATCTAGCACGTCTTTCCTCAAAGGGGAAATGCTGGGTCTTAAAGGTAATGGCAGTTTAGAAGACTGAGATCAGATCTTATTTCTACCCCCTTACTGTGGGTCTTTTCTCACTCTGAGTGTATGTGTCCTGAAAGTAAGTTTGAAAAGGAGTCCTTAAAACTGGTGGTTTCCGGGGAAGTTAGGTGGATTCAAATCTGGTGCCACCCCCATCTCCCCCTTCTTTGTCCTTTCAATGTCTTCCTTTTTTCTGTAGCCAGTCACAAGCTTCTAGTCACTTTTTTCATGTTGCACTTAAGAGGAGGAGCTGACATCGTCATTTTCACTTCCTGGAGACGGAGAGACTGTAACTCTTCACAAAGCTGTTTCTAAACGAAAACAGAAAGGCAGACATCATTAATGTCAAGTGGCTTTATTACAAAGCGGGCAGATTAAGCCCGAGAAAAAGGAACAGTTTTCCGGGGTCAGGGTAATTTAAAGTCCTGTGATTTAAGTTTGTGATTTAATGAAAATAAGTTTTTCTATTTTTTATTGCACTTTTGGTGAAGTTATTTAAGTAGATGCTGTGCACAGAGTTAGTATTTTGGTCTTAATTTGATTGCCACACTTTGTCTCATTCTAAGGAGGTTTGTGATGAAGAGAGGAGAAGAATGATTTATAAACGGTGGTCGCTGGAATAGTGACAGCCAACAGTGGCACCTTCTTAATCAACAGATCTACCCTTTGTGTGAATTCAGAGACAGGTCTGCTGACTTTAGTGACAAAAACAAGATTTTATTGCTTTTTACTCCTGCAATCACAGCTAACAGATAAGGAGCAAGCTGGAGTCTTTGTATTCTGGCTGGCAGGTCTTCAGCCATTCTGGCTGAGAATTTCACCTGCAAAATCTTTATTGGCAGTAATGCAGTACCTCAGATGACCCAGCTTGACTCTCAGATTCCAGGTGTTGATCCTGGTGCACAGACAATCACAGAATCCCACAATGACACTTTTAAAGTCCCTTTTCAAAATAGAAAACAGATGATAGTTCAGCTACGTATTGATTGTGGAAACAAAGAAAATCCCCAAACCTCTTTAAACATTTAGTATTTTTTATTTAGCTATGCACTCCTCCCTTGCTGTGTATTTTCCAGTAGCTTGTATTATCACCCACTCTGCATTAGAGACCTCTATTTGGCTTTCCTTCTTTCTAGGAACTTCACCGGCAACCCTCTGTGCTGCTACCCTGTCTAGTAACATGCTCATTTAACATGACTGCATCACTATAAAATCGGATCACTGCCCAAACTCTTAAGGATTCATCTTCACATCCCTCAGGGACATTAGGAAAATATCACTATCTCTGCTCTACAGATGTGTGTGTGTGGGGGGGGGGGGATCTCACTAGAGCTCAGATCCTTAAAGATACTTAGGGCATTGCTTTGCTTAGCATTGCAAGTCTGACCTTGAGATGGCCTCCTGCCCTGAGGAATCTTCAGCCCTGAGTTAGGCTCCGGGCCTCCCGACATAATAATGAGGAGAGTTACATGTACAGAAGGAACTTTCAGAAGCTGGATGGCAGAGCAAGAAGCTGCTAAACTAGCCTGGAGCGATATGCTGAGGTGAGGGGCAGAGAGAAGAGGGGTTTAGGTGCATAGGTGGCTGGCCTGATGCACTTGGCTGTCAGGCTAGAGAGAGGTGCACCTCTGTGCATGGGAGCCTCAGCCACGAATCCTCTCCTGGAGCTAGGTGTTAGGTCACCAGCTTATGTAACCCAGTGAAACAGCGGCTCAGCTGGCTGTCTCATCTGTGTTTCTCTGTGCCCCGGGCTGTCTTTTCTGGAGATGCTTTGCTGCCCCTCCAGGTATAAAATCAGTGACTGCCTTCTGGACCTTCTGTTTCCTACCAACAGATGTGAGGAGTGTTCAGACCTCGCCACTTGATTGGCCTCTGTTAATGGGACAGGCATACCTCCCACCCCACCTAGTCTGAGAATCCTGCTTTGGGGCTTTGGCTTGAGCTAAGGCTGCAAGCCACTTGTTACCTGTGGAGTGATTTCAGTGCACAGGCAGCTTTGCATTTCCACCAGTCAGCATTTGCAAACACCTAGGCTACGTCTAGACTGCAAGCCTCTTTCGAAAAAGAGTGTCTAGACTACAACCAGTACTTTCGAAAAAGCAAGTCGCTTTTTTGAAAGAGAGCACCCAGGCAGTCTGGAGGCTCTCTTTCGAAAAAGCACAGATTGCATTACATAGCACCTTTTTTCGAAAAAGCTCTCTCAAAAAAAGGTGTTATTTCTCGTAAAATGAGGTTTTCCGCGGTCGAAAAAACTGTGTTCTTTCAATTTACTTTTGAAAGAACGCAGCAGCAGTCTAGATGCAGGGGAAGTTTTTTTGAAAAAAGGCCACTTTAAAAAAAAAAAAAAACCCTGTAGTCTAGCCACACCCCTATAGACTTAGGCAGCAGTTCAGTAGCAGTTCTGACAATGTAAACTGTGCCAAAAGCAGGGACTTAGGTGCCACATGTAGATGCAGGATACATCTATACTGCTTCCCTCTCCCTCCCCACCTGCAGCAAGTTGCTGACTTGGACTTGTGCTAGGGGATAAAAAGAGCAGTGTAGCTGTTCCTGTTCGGAGAAGGAGGTGGTTCTCAGAGCCTGAGCTCCAGCCTGAGTGGAAATGGCTACACTGCTATGGTGCTCCATGTAGGAGGGGACCATAAAGGGCCACAGTTACCTAGACTGTCATTGGAGATTGCAGAACCTGCAATGTTCTGTTATGCAAATTAGAACATTAGATATATTTTTATTGTCAGATCTTTACACTGGACTATTTCAACTAAATATACTGCAGAGCAAAAATGTTGTTTGGTATCTAATTTGAATAGGCTGGATCTCTTAACATTTATAAATTCTTGAGTATTTCTACTCCCTCTGAACACTTCTTCACTCTCTTGCTTTATCATCTTCCCTTCCCCCATTTATCTTCCACAGTGCTCTTCATCTTTTTGATAATTCTAGGTATCTAGAGCCACATCTTTCTCACATCACTCCAAAAAGTAGGCCTGTTGACTCCACTGGGACTACTTGTGTGAATAACGCCAGTGGGATTTGCCCCTTTGTCACCAAAAGAATGAAAATAATATGTCAAATGTCAGTGTTGGAAATAGTCTTTTTCACCATGTGCAAAGTAACACCTGTACTGCATACAATACTGTGGACAATTGCAGTAACAAGGACTTCTGGCAGAGCCTCACTTCAGGAAGAATGAAAGGAATTCCACCACGTGGTGTTAGAGACCTCAGGGTATGTCTACACTACAGAGTTTAGTTCGAACTAACGGACGTTAGTTCGAACTAACGGACGTTAGTTCGAACTAACTTTCATAGGCGCTACACTAGCACTCCGTTAGTTCGAATTTAATTTGAACTAGCGGAGCGCTTAGTTCGAACTAGGTAAACCTCATTCCACAAGGATTAAGCCTAGTTCGAACTTGCTAGTTCGAATTAAGGGCTGTGTAGACCCTTAATTCGAACTAGTGGGAAGCTAGCCCTTCCCACTTGCCCTGGTGGCCACTCTGGCCAACACCAGGCAAACTCTACTGCCCCCCTCCCGGCCCCGGAGCCCTTAAAGGGCCACGGGCTGACTACACAGTTTGTGCCAGTTGCAAGGCTGCCAGCACCCGTGCCAGCACACCCTGCACCTGACACCCATGAGCCAGCCACCCGATGACACCCAACCCTCCCCCTCTTCCCGGGACCAGCCTGGCGGCTCCCAGGACCCTGCCCAGGGCCGCAAGAGGCGGGCGCCCGCGTGGTCTAGTGCGGAGATGGTGGACCTCATCAAGGTTTGGGGGGAAGCCTCCAATGTCCACGATCTCTGCACTAGCCACAGGAAGGCGACAGTCTACGGCCGCATGGCTGCCAGCCTGGCCTCCAGGGGCCACCAGCGCAGCCGGGAGCAGGTGCGCTGGAAAATAAAGGACCTGCGGCAGTCCTACTCCCGGGCCTGCCTGCCAGGGGCTGACCCGGAGGCATGCCCCCAGTTTTTGGCTCTGGACCGCCTCCTGGGGGCTCATGCCGTCCCTGCCCCTGGGACGTGATAGACCCTGGGGCAGAGGGACCGCTCCCAGAGACGGAGGAAGAGGAGGAGGAGGAGGAGGAGGAGGAGGGCTCCGAGAGCCAGGAGCCTGCCGGCAGCCTGCCCAAGACCCGGGACCCCCGAGGTACCCCACAGAGCCGCTCGCCTGTGTCATCGAGGCCGGGGAGGCGTCCACATGTGAGTACCATCGTGCTCCCCTTATGTGTACGGGGGGCTGGGGCGAGAGGGAGCCCAGGGACCGTGCGCCTGGGCCTTGCCCACCACGGAGCAGCAGCTGGGGATCCTGCAGGGGCCCTGGCCTTGCAGAGGGGAGCTGGGTTTCACGCACCTGGGCCCCTGGGGTAATTGACCGCTGTTCTTGTTTCACCACAGCCGCAGGACCTGGGCCTGCAGGGCGCACCACCCCGCCTGCAGCAGCCGCCCACGCCCGGGCCAGCAGGAGAGCCAGGAACCAGGAGGAGTACCAGCGGCGGCACCTTCAGTTCATGGAGCAACAGCTCCGCATCCAGGACCACTGGGTCCAGGAGGACCTTCGGCTGCACCGGAGGAGCTTGGAGGCACTGGAGGAGCAGGGCCGTGCCCTCAGAGGCCACTTCCAGAGCCTGCTCGACCGCTTCCCAATTCCTCCTGCTCCGGCTCCTGCTCCTGCTCCCGCTCCTCCTGCTCTTGCTCCTGCTTCCTCCACACCCCCCGTCCTTCCTGCCCCACCCTCCACAACCATTCCCCACCGACGCCCCCGGACCCGCAGTGTGGCGAGACAGGAGAGGCAGCCGGACCCCCACCCCTGAGCTTTCCTTTCCCTTCCTCCCTTCCCTCCCCTTCCAGCTCCCTCGTCCCAGGTTTCCCTCTCCCCTCTCCCACCCTCATTCCTCCCTCCCCCCACCCCAGTTATGTGAAATAAACAGACGTTTTTGTTTGAAAAACAGGTGTCTTTATTTTACATTAGGTAGGGAGGGGAAAGGGGAAGGGGGGTAGGGTGGAAGAAGGCCCCAGTGGGGCATGCAAGGGAGAGGTCAGTCCTCCTCCTCCACCAGGAAGCTCTCCCGCAGGGCTTCCTGGATCCGGACGGCCCCCCGCTGGGCTTCCCAGACGGCGGCGGTGCGGGGCTGCCCGTAGTGGCCAGCCATGCGGTCAGCCTCAGCCATCCAGGCTGGCAGGAAAGCCTCCCCCTTTCTCTCACACAAATTGTGGAGCACACAACATGCTGCCACCACGGGAGGGATGTTGTGCTCGGCCAGGTCCAGACGGGTGAGGAGGCATCGAAAGCGGGCTTTCAGTCGCCCGAAGGCCCCCTCCACCACGATGCGAGCCCTGGTCAGCCTGGCATTGAAGGCCTGGCGGGAGGGATTGAGGTGCCCCGTGTAGGGCTTCATCAGCCACGGCTGCAGTGGGTAGGCGGCATCCCCCACCAGGCACACGGGCATGTCCACATCCCCGACCCTGATGTGGCGGTTGGGGAAGAAGGTCCTGGCCTGCAGCCGCTGGCACACGGAGGAGTTGCGGTACACCCAGGCACCGTGTGCTTTGCCGGACCAGCCCACATTAATGTCCGTGAACTGTGTGACGGACCAGGCCATGTCTGGGCACAGCTGCGGGCATCCGCTCAGGGCGAATTGCTCAAATCCGGGGTTCCTTACAGCCCCCGACTGGCGACCTCTCCAAACAGGCCACAAACCAGTCCCACAGAGCGCTTCAGCTGCCTGCCTGAAGCCTCCCGAGCAAAACCCCTCCGACACCCCAGCAATATCCGTGCCCCAGATGGCCCCGGGCCTATACACAGGTGGGGGGTCCTAGCACCCAATCCCACCTACCCCGAACAAGTTCTGTCCGGTTCCAAGAAACCAGCCACAGATCCCTGGTCAATTTACCCTCTGGACCTTACCACAAATCACGCTGGGCCAATCCTTTAGAATCTAAAACTAAAGGTTTATTAACACAAGAAAGAAAAGCATGAGAGTAAGGTTATTAAAGTACAGTATGTTACATGCACCGAATCTCCCAGTTCTCGATGCAGGCTCTAGCAGAGGTGTTGCAGCTGCTGGTTTAAAAGTTCTTATTGCACATCCTACGATCAGGATGGGTTCACAGGTCTTCCGGGCTCTTCAATCCCTGCAATGCTGCCTCTGGGATGAAGTGCTGAGCTGAGAACAAAATGGCATCGACCACATGGCCTCTTTATACTCCTTCCTGGCCTCTTCTAGTCTGCAGCAAGTCACCTGGTCAGAGGCCAATCTCTATATTTCCTGCTGGCTGCCCTCAGGTGACAAATCCCATTCTTTGGGTGTGTCCATAGCCTATTGAGAGCCATTGTTCCACAGGGCTTTGCTACTCAGCCTGTCCATAGCCATGCTTAACCACATTCACAGAAATATTCAGCTTCCACACAGATTACAGATTCCTACCTACACACACAGACATTATACACTCACATAAATAGCGTACATAAGACCAACAAACAATAATCTCCCATTCAATACCCCACATGGCTCCCCCCACACCAATTTCTGGGGCCAACACCCCCACCTAGGGGTGCAGCAGCGATCTGGCTGCTTCCCTCCAATTCAGCAACGTGACAAACTGTCCCCGGTGGTCACACACGGCCTGCAGGAGGATGGAGAAGTACCCCTTGCGGTTCACGTAACGGGACGCCTGGAGTTCCAGGGAACGGATGGGGATGTGCGTCCCGTCGATGGCCCCCCCCGCAGTTGGGGAAGCCGAGGGCGCCGAATCCCCGTATGACGGCGTCCGGGTCGGCGAGGCGGACCACCCTGCGGAGCAGCACCCGGTTGATGGCCTTGACCACCTGCAGAGAGACACAGCACAGCGCCAATCAGTGGGGCGCCCGGGTGGCTGGGAGCATTCGTGCCCTGGCAGTGCCCCGCGCCCCACTCCCAGAAGCAACCCCACTGGCGGCGTGTAGTACGGCCGGGAAAGACCGACCCCTCTGGTGCGGGGCGCTTTTGCCTCCTCCCGCCCCCCCTTTGTCCCTGGGGCGGCCCATCCCCTCCTTGCAGCCCCCCTCCCCCTCTGGCACAGTGGCCGACGAGTGCCGTACCTGCATGAGCACCACCCCGACGGTGGATCTCCCCACGCCGAACTGGTTCCCGACGGATCGGTAGCTGTCCGGCGTGGAGAGCTTCCAGAGGGCGATGGCCACCCGCTTCTGGAGGGGGATGACGGGCCTCATGCGAGTGTCCCTTCTGCGCAGAGCAGGGGCGAACCACTCGCAGAGCTCCAGGAAGGTGTCCCTCCTCATCCTGAAGTTCTGGGTCCACTGTCGGTCTTCCCAGCACTCCAGGACGATGCGGTCCCACCAGTCGCTGCTGGTGTCCAGACGCCAGACACGGCGGGGCACGCCGGTGCCGGGGCGCCGACGCGGCTCCTCCACAGCTCCCAGGGCGGCCAGGTGGAGAGGCAGGGGGCTGACGTGTACCAGGTGGTGCCAGGCAGCCTCGAGCCATTGGTGGCAGGCTTGCAGCAGCAAGTCCAGAAAGTGCACCAGAAGGTGCAGGGAGAGCTCTGGCTCCATGTTGCCAGCTGCGGCGGCGTCCCCAAAGGGAAGCACCGACACAGACGGGCGCAGAGAACAATGCTTTGCTGTCCCTCGGCGAGGTTGGCAAGCAAGCGGAAAAGCTGAGAACCAGCTGTCCAGGGGGGTCCCTTTAAGCTCGAGCCTCAGATAGCCTCAGAGAGCAGCCACACAAAGCAACTACTGACCTGATGCCCTGCCAGAACCGGTTTCAGCTGCCCTTAAGTGCGCCCCAGTGTCCAAACAGTGTGGACGCGCTAGTTCGAATTAGCAAAACGCTAATTTGAACTAGTTTTTAGTTCTAGATGCGTTAGTTCGAATTAGCTTAGTTCGAATTAATTAATTCGAACTAAGTTAGTTTGAATTAACGTTGTAGTGTAGACGTACCCTTACAGACTAAAGGGCAGTACATGAAAAGACTGGGGGTATGTCTACACTACCCCGCTAGTTCGTACTAGCGGGGTAATGTAGGCATACCGCAATTGCAAATGAAGCCCGGGATTTGAATTTCCCAGGCTTCATTTGCATAAGCGGGGCGCTGCCATTTTTAAATCCCCGCTCGTTCGAACCCCGTGCCGCGTGTAGCCACGCGGCACGGGGTTCGAACGAGCGGGGATTTAAAAATGGCGGCACCCCACTTATGCAAATGAAGCCCGGGAAATTCAAATCCCGGGCTTCATTTGCAATTGCGGTATGCCTACATTACCCTCCTAGTTCGAAATAGGAGGGTAGTGTAGACATACCCTAGGATAATAAACATCCATATTGCTGAGAGAGAGTTTCTTATCTGCTCTTGTGTTGCACATAAACTGCCAACATGTGATTAGTGAGTTTTTATGTTGTCAGAACCTAGTTCTTGTTAGAACAGTCAAATATGTAGCTATTATTTCATCATCAATTTACTCTCCACGCCCACAGACTTTCAAACCTAATACCACATGAAGGTGTGTATGTTTGTACTGTGACTAGCATAATGGGATTCTGGTCCAAGACTGGACTGATTTATAATATAAATAGTAGCAGTGTGTATAGAGAATTAGTTAAATAAATATTCTTGGAATATATTAAAGGCAGGCCTGATAAAATTACCTTTTATTAAGGTTGGCAGACTCCTTCCATGATATGACCCTGTTTTCAGTTGTTTAGAACTTTGCTGCACTTCGACTAAAATTTGCCAAGCTGCGTGTCTGCTGTAAGCATATTTTCAAAAATGTTGGTAACAGTGTTAGGTCTGTCCTGCCCCCTATTGGCATGTTTTGGAGTAAGGACTTGAAACATAACAGGGGCTTGGCCTTTGTGTCAGGGATGTGCCTTTGGCTATCCCTGTGAAAATCCACCTACATTTGGCCAGTTTCTACGCCTTTGACAAATCCGAGTTCACCCATGCTCCATAGAGACTCTAATTTAATCATTCAGATTCCATTCCGACTGAGCAGGGTCCACTTTGGGTTGAGCAGGCCTGTCTCTGCGGCTGCAGCTTTGGGCTGCTATGCGGTCTGCCAGGTCCAGATCCAGGCACCAGCCCTCAAAGTAGGATGTTTGAGAGCCCATGAGAGTCAATGCCCCCTGCTGGGCTGAAGCAGCATGGAAGAGAAAGCTGTGTTAGTCAAATGGAGTGAGGCCTTCTCCACACTATGCAGGGGATCAAAGCTGCAGCGATTGATACACTAGTCATCGATTTATCATGTCTGCTGTAGATGCAATAAATCAATCTCTGGGCATGCCCCCGGTGACGCTGGTTCTCCACCAAGATGAGAAGAGTAGCCAGCGTCAATGGGAGAGCAACCCCCACCGACTTTATTGCATGCAGTGTGCCATGGTGAGTATGTTGACTTAAGTTTTGCTACTTGCATAGCAGAAATAGATCGATGGTGCTGGTAAGTGTAGACAAGGCTTCCAAGAACCAGACCTAAGAGAGGAGAATAAATTGGGACAATGGGCATAGAGGCTAGCTGGCACTGGGAGGGATACAGGAGAGTGGGGAGTTGAGGGTAGGGCAAGGAAAGCTTGGAACTGAGGTAGACACTGGAATGGGCTGGGAGATGCTCCAGGGGAGTGTACAGTGGCAGGGAGCCAGGCAAGGGGAGAGACCCGGCCCTCAACATTTGTGGAGCCAGCCCCCGGGACCCTGTTATTGGTGGCACATGGGCACTTCTGAGCCCATACAACTCACCACACCCATGTGGAGGGGAGCTGACTGGAAGTGGGTAGGTAAGGAGAATGGGGCATGGATGATGATCCATGGGTGTGGTAGAGACAGGACTGGGGACAAGGATGGGCTGGAAGGGGTTGGGCAGAAGGACTTACACTCTCTCCTCCAGAGCCCAGAATGGAACCCGCGTTTCCTGAGTCTCACCGTTCTTCTCCAGTTAGCAGATATTTGTGAAATATATTGTAAAAGTGTGTGTCTCATCCCCCTCCAGTGCTGATCCACAGAGGATAACAACCTACTACTACTATCAGACTTTTGAAGTGGTTCCATCCCTCATGATGATCTGTCACTCGGGTGTCACAATATATATCACATGAGGGAATAGCTGTATTTTTTGTTCATTTACTATTGTAATTTGGACTCCTTATATTATGGGCGTTCTTTAACTTGTGAATGAGGAAGATCGATATTTATCTGGAAACAGAGCCAAATGGCTCTTAAATACTCTACTAAATTACTTTTGCCCTTTGGATTATTTGGTCCTTGTTGCAACACTCAAGGGAATAACCTTCCTTTCCCCCCCCCCTCCCCACTCCTTATGGGTTTTATTGCAAATTATTAAACTTTAAAGTCCATTAACTTCTCACTATGGGTAATTACCTAAACTTTTACTAAACTAAGACAGACCACATAACACAAGTGATCAAATCAAAGTCACAGTTAGAACTGAAGCACCTTAAAATGATGTGGAATGGAATCACCAATTGATTGTATCAGCAGTAATCAAATCATGAAATGAATGCAGCGCATGCTCAGTTCTTTCAAATAGTAAATGCTAGAGATTTATGGAGGTTTCTCCATCTCAGCCTTTGAAGTGCTGCATCAATAGGTGGGGAAATTTGTTGATGGCAGCAGCAATTGGACTGGCCTCAGCTCAACGTGGGAGGGAAACACATTCCCTTCCCCTTCAAAGTCTCTCAGCACTCATGGGCTAGTTTAGGATGAAGGGAATGACTGGTCCCCTTTCATGGACATCACCCCTTTCATGAATTAAAACCCTATCTCAGGCCATGTAGATCCTCCTTTTGCTCAGTTCCAGGCTAATTTTCAATACATCAAAGATCTGCAACTTTCCATTCCCTTCTTAGGGCAAAGTGGTCCATACAGACACCACGCAGGTAACAGAAAGTGGTTTAAGGGAGGACTCACTTAGCATACCAGTTGGGAAAGTATTAATGGCAAGTACTGTTACTTACACTTTTGTTTATCACAGAATCATAGAACTGAAAGGGACCTCAAGAGGTCATTGAGTCCAGTCTGCTGCCCTCATGGCAGGACTAAGCACGGTCTAGATCAGGCATGTCCAAAGTCCGGCCCGTGGGCCAATTGCGGCCCGTGTTCCGGTTTAATACGGCCCCACAGGTAATTTGGCAATATCTATCTTTTATGGCCCCCAACGAATCCATATGTATTGAGATGAATACATTGTAAAATCTCAGTTAATGTCAGTTGGTCTAAATCAGTTATAAATATATTTGGACACAACATGTATACTTGGTGTTATGTTCCTGTTCATATTTTTTGAACTTAAAAGTTGACAGACAACCTTTATTACCAATAATATGTAATGTACTTTACAATGTTCCTGACATATATTTCAGCTTCCTGGATTTTTTTCATCTGGCCTTCAGATATGAAAGGCAGAGTGATTTAACACCTGTTTAGATTTGTCATCCATGTGACGAAATGAAAAGTATGCCGTTTGCAATAAACTTTGCATAAAATAGTTAATTTGCATTTAATTTTAATGGTTCAAAGAATGTCAGGCAAAATGGTCGGCCCTCACGCTTGTTCACTTCATCAAATCTGGCCCTCTTTGAAAAAAGTTTGGGCACCCCTGGTCTAGATCATCCCTGACAAGTATACACATGCCACACATGCTTTAAAAGGGTTAGAGAAAAATCAGTAAAGCCCTTCAAATCTGTGGATATCCACTTTATATCCATGGATACATGCATCCGCAAATGTAGATGCAGATATCCGTGGCTCATTTTTGCAGATATGGATGCTGATACAAATGTTTGTATCTAGAACCCTGCAAATTTGCAGATATCCGCTTTATATCCACAAGTATATTCATGGATAGGAATGCAGGTATCTGTAGCTCAATTTGCGGGTACAGAGGTGGATGTGGATATAACTTTTATATCCATGCAAGGGTTTAAAAATCAGTAATGCTGGGGGAGGGGGAGTGTCTCAGTGCAATAACAAAATAGGGTACGGGGAAAAGAGAGAAGAAATTGACTTAAAATAAAAAGATTCGCTCCTTGGCTTGCATGGCCTTCAGGGCATCACAGCTGCAGTTCCAGGGAACTGATGATATTATCTCTGATTGGCACCTCGTGGGCTTCTTCTGGGTATGTGGCTATCAGGCTAGCATAGGCCGTGATGGTCCGACCTCCTCTTCCATAAAGCTAGCATAGGGAAAGCAAAGGTCTCCACTCCAAAAAAGCACGGCATAAACAGGAAATCGCTTCAGGGAAGTGTCCTAGTTCCCCTGTGACGATAACAGAAGTGCAGATGGCCCTGAATTTGTTAAGGCCTTGGCACGTTCATATATGTGACTTATGACCTAGTGATGACTGCCATTGCTTCTCACCCCCTTGTGTTCCCGCTCAGCCATTCCTAAAATACTCTTAGAGGTCCCTTTTCAACTGCCATGTGCCCTTTTCACCAGCAAAAATTAAGGAACCAGCTGTTCATGACTTAATTAGGTGAAGGGTCACCTTCTTTGCAGCAAGGCCAAGACAGAGCAGCTTTAGAGCTTGTCAGTAACAAATCCTTCTTAAACTACAAAGAATTACTGAAGTGACGTTTTTACACACCAGGCTCCTGTACAGCTTCACTCAAGGATAGACCTGTTCTGAGGGCACAGCAGGGCTGGTTGGTGTCTCTAGTACCCCTGCTTCACTTGTTGGAAGGTGTGAAGCAACGGAGGCAGGGGATTGCAGGAAGAGAAAGGATGGGTTCCTGGCTAAGGCTACTGGCTGCTGCCCTGCATTCTATTCCATCTCTTCTTTGGAGTTCTGGTGTGGTGCTGGACAAGTCTCTTAAACCAAACTCTTCACAAGTGGCCACTAACTGTGTGTTCTTCATTTTCTGGGTGTCTGTCATGGGCACTTCTGATCTGCACAAATATGAAGCATTCCCAGCTGCAATTGAAGTCAATAGGACTTTTAACATAAAGTGCTATATAATATAAGTATTTTGAAAAATCAGGGCATAGATATTTTAAATTTGGGCACCCAACTTTGGAGGATAGTTTTGACCTTAATCTCTGTGCCTTAGTTTCTCATTTGTAAAATGGGATAATAATACCTCATCTCAAAGAGGTGTTATTAAAATACATTAATTGGTGTTTATGAAGCAGTCAGATACTAGAGCAATATGTGTCAGAGAAAATCTATGAGGCAACGAATAATTAGATCTGACTGGAAGATTGCCAGTCAGTTTCGAGACAGCTTTCAAGATTTCACAATTTGTTTTCATTCTGCACTGGAACTAAACCAGAACCTTTCAACCATTTTCACAAACCAGAACTGTGTTCAAACAGCCATTTTTTAATAGAAAAGATCAAGAATGCTTCTCTGAGACCCAGGATGCTCCCTTCAGTCACTTCCACAGAGAGCTTCCTGTCAAAAGGAAGACAGGAAGGAAAACTTAGTAAACATCAGTACATTCCGGCAACCAGATGGAACCAGATATTTTGACAAGTATTTCATCGAAAGCGTTCTGATCAGCTGTGTATATAACTTTGTCTTCCTATCAGGGTCTGAGTAGTATGTACGTAGGCCATCTATTGAACAAAACATTGTTTCAATGAGAAGCTCTCCATTTTGTGCCCTGAGTGAGGCAGGGGTCTTGTGGAAAAAAATAGAATGTGATAAAGTTATTAAAGACTATAGCACACACATATGACAGAGAAAGTTGAATAAAGTTGTGCAGGCAAACTTGATTCTGGCATTTCCTAACTTGTGAATGATTGACCTTGCAACCTTAATAGTGCTTCTTTAGCAAAGATTTTTGTGTGTGAATAGCATGTAATAACTTTGCTGATTTCTTGTTCCTCACAAGTCAAATTATCAAATCCCTACACTTAACGTATTATCAATATAATATTTCTAATCTTTTTTATACTCTCAAAATGTACATTATTGGTGTTCTAATGCACTGACATTGTGACACTTCATGATGCTATGTAATTTCATCAGTGGGATTGTTACTGGAATTCTACCAGCCTTCAGTTTACAGTGGCATCTTGGCCACTACAAGGCATTTGATTATAAATGTATTTCTGGTAAGTCCTAATTTCTGCTGGTAATAACAAATGGGCTAGATGGATAATTATAAAATGAAAGTGCATGAAGAAAATGCTCCTCCCTCATCAATCTCTTCTAATTAGTAAATTATGTTCAGATAATTCCATGTTTTCAGTTTTGCATATAATTAGGGCTGCATTGTTAGGCATACCTAAATGCAATGAGCAACTGTAAAATCCTGACTTGCATCATCTATGTACCTACTTACCTGTTGGAAATTTGCCTGTAGCACACAAGGTCATCTTTGACTTGGAGTGGAAATAAACCGTGTCCTTTTTCTTTATAGGTGAGCTACCAAGCTGGCTGCAGGGGATTCTTCTTCGCAATGGCCCAGGCATGCATACAGTGGGAGAAACCCAATATAACCATTGGTTTGATGGCTTGGCTCTGATGCACAGTTTTACATTTAAAAATGGTAGGCTGCTGTATTATACAAGTCTTGGTCTCTAAACAGAAGCATAAGGTGTTATAAATGTGGGTGGAATTGGCTTATAATACTCTTATATTGAATTGTTTTACATGTTTAGCTAAAGGTCCTGTCAGATGAATGGTTGATTAGGGATCCTGCAAAAAAAACAGACTGATAAGGTTTGTGTAGCTAGTAAACATCAAATGACTGGCAGCACATTCAATGCAGTCTTAAACACAGCTGCCAATGGTGGTAAGAGAGAACATCTGGTGGTCTTTACCCTCTCAGTGCAATTTTCCTTCTCTGAGGTGGAAATGCCATGCTCACTTTAGAAGGGGAATATGAGGGGTGCTTAAAGTCAGCTCTGCATATTTCTTTGATCCTGGGGCTTCTGTGTTGGACCAGTCTCTTTAAAAGCTGCTTTAATTTGCACCCTCTGCCATTGACCTCGAAAAGCCAAGCAGCTTTCTGGGCAGCTGGAACTCTCAGCCATGCCCTGTTCTTCCAGCTATACCCCTTCTCTGGCTGCTTGGAACAGGGTACATAGGAACTGCTTTAGAACAAGATGATTCCCCCCCTTCTATTGGGGTGACCCTTCTAGGGGTCAGCTACACTCACTTTAGGTCAGCTTTATGCCAGTGGCATGAGATAACCCTGCCCTAATTGCAGAGAAAAACCTAGCTCATCGTAACTAATTGAAATATTTCAAAAATTGACAAGTATGTTTCCCTTAAGGAAATTAATAGCCATTAAAGCGCCAGGTCTTTCAACCCTTCCTGAGGAGTTGAGGAATCTGAGACTCACAGGCTTGTGCTATGTGTACTATGCATAAACATTTACACCAGGGTGAAATGCTGGCTCCACTGAAGCTAATGACAAATTTCCAATCAATTTCAGTGAGATCAAGATTTCATCCTAGGGCAGGATTTCTGAATGACTAGTCTAGAAACCATGGTTTTGAGTCGATATTAAACCATTAAGAAATGCAGCTCACAATAGAAGTTGCATTTCCATTTCCAATTTCCATTCTGCAGCTATTTGGAATCATGTAGCAGCTTCTTCCAGATGGAATCAGCTAATAGTTACATAATGTACAGAGGGTTATTTCATATGGGCAAACAGCCTACTTGCATTATGGGCTGAGCACTCTTTTTAGGATCTGAAGCTAGTTATGACAGCAGCCAAGAGTGAAACTAGGCCGGTGTTCCACTTAGCTTGCAGATTAGATCTTAGGTATATTTACTGCACTTATAAATATTTAGATGACTGTCCAAATCCTACTTGCCATCTTCAGGCAAGGTGCTGGAGATGATTGAAAGCAATATATCGATCTCCTTGTAATCTCAACTTTTCTATAAAACATGGAGATAAAATATTATTGAATCTGCTTTAGAACACAGTGGGGACTGTTTTTTCTTGTGCTTATTGGCTGCGCAACATACAAGATCTGGAGGAGAATTGGAGATTCTGCTTAATCCCTATTTGCTTTTTTATTTTCAATTGCTTTGTTGGGATGATTTATGAGAGTCCAGAAACACGTTTCCTGTTTGCCTGCTCAGTTCGGTGCCTTTTAAGAATGCAGTCAGAAGCAGAAATGGCCGGATAATGCAACAGACAGTTTATTGCCTCACCTAAAGGAGAGGGAGCTCCATTTGTTCAGCACACTAGACCATCTGTCTGAAGGGCTATAGAGGCGTTCCTTCCCACCTGGAAGAGTTCTGCCTTTTTACAGTGAAGACTGAAATTTGCCAGGAAAATCCACAGCACTCTCCTCCCATTATGTCAGGAAATATACTATTCTCCTGATCGAGGAACCATGGACAAGTGATTAAAGGCTAGAAATAAGAGTTGTGGATGCAATATGGCTCTCCCACAGACTTCTTATGCAGAGGTGAAGGTAAGTAGGTGCACCGAGGTTTGCGGCTCCAACAAGAGCTTGCTGAGCTGTGGCAAAAGCCAGCAGAGAGCTATTTAAAAAGCTGGCAGGGACCTGGGTTGCAATAGGACAGTACCAGTCAGTTACTTTCACCACTCTTCTTATGTGATGATTGGCAAGTCACTTCACTTCTCTGCAAGAGTGTCTCATGTATAATAATTCTCTACTTCACAAGAGTGCTTCAAGGCATCATTAACTGTTGGAGAGATGTTCAGATACGTTAGTGATGAGCAGGGGTCTCAAACGCAATTTACCGTAGGGCCGGAGCGAGTCCTCAAATCCTCCTAGTGGGCCAGTGGGCACCCCCTCTGGTAGGGCTCCTGAAGAGTGCACTGTGCTTCTCCCCCACCCCTACACGTCTCCCAGCCCTGCCTGCTGGCCTGCACGCTTCTCCATCCCACACGCCTCCCGGTTCCACCTGCCACCCATCAGGGCCCTTGGTGCTGCCACCAGAACTAGAGTGGATTCTAGCTGCTAGCTCCATGCTGCCAGCCCATCCCTGTGGCCCAGGGGGAGGGGTGTGCAGAGACTTCTCGTGCATAGGTGTAAGCTGTGAAACTATTCACTCATTTTGTGAAACTGACTAAGTACAATTGGAGCTCTTTTTTTTTTTTCTGGAAAGCTCCAGCCACGTCCTTGTGAAAGTGAAAGTGAAGCCCACCAGCCCTGCCCCACTGGCTTCAGAAACATGTCAGCTCAGGTGGCTCCCTGGCCAGCTCAGCTCGCATCGTGGTCAAGGCGACCAGCGCAGCTTCCTGGACTGAGCGGCGCCCTTTGTGGCTGGGACTACATGGGCACTGGGGGCCTGCATGCTGCTAGCAGCTGTGCACCCAGATGAGTCCCCCATATGCCTCTTGCTTTCCACCACCCTCCTCCCCAGGCCAGCAGCCATACAGGCCTGATTAAATAACTTCTTCAAAATATTTCACAGGCCTGATTGAGGGAGTGCTCAGACCATAGATGGCCCCCAGGCCAGGAGCTTGAGACACCTGGGATGAGTATCATACAAATGCCTATAAATAGCTGCCTGCAAGCATTTCTAGTTCTAGAGAGGAGGTTTATAGGAACGTAACAAAGGCTTATACTGGACTAAGGGTGGGTTAGATGACCTAATAGGGATCTTCTCACTCTTTAATCTGATAAATTAAAGATTCTTCCAGCGGGCTGCTTTAGTGACAGTATCATTGTGTATTTAACTACACTGCCTCTAAAAGTTCAAATGATCCAATTTAATAAATTTTTAAAAAGGAAACAATTATATTCTTTTTCATAATTTTAGAACTCCCTCAATGTTTGTTCTGTCAGTTCCTTAGAAACCTAAAATTCACAATTTATTATTTTCAGTAAGTAATTTTCCTATTACTCAAAAAGTAATATCAAAATGTTTTTAAGTACATCAGAAGCAGGAAGTCTGCTAAACAACCGGTGGGGCCATTGGATGATCAAGATGCTAACGGTGCACTCAAAGGGTACGTCTAGACTGCAGGCTTTTGTCGACAGAAGTTTTGTCGACAGATACTGTCAACAAAGCTTCTGTTGACAAAGAGCGTCTAGACTACATTCAATTCTGTCGACAAAGCAAGCCGCTTTGTCGACATGACAGTGTAGACGCAAAGGACAGTGTAGATGCAATAACACCTTCTGTCAACAGAACTCTGTCGACAAAAGGCGTTATTCCTCGTAGAATGAGGTTTACCGCCCTCAACAAAACTGCTGAGTTCTGTCAACGTTATGTCGACAGAACTCAGCAGTAGTGTAGACACAGGTATAGTTTTGTTGACAAAAGTCCACTTTTGTCAACAAAACCCTGTAGTCTAGACACACCCAAAGATGATATATTCATTGCAGAGAAGCTAAATGAATTTTTTGCTTTAGTCTTCATGGCTGAGTATATTAGGGAGATTCCCAAACTTCAGCCATTCTTTTTAGGTGACAAATCTGAGGAATTGTCCCAAATTGAGGTGTCATTAGAGGCAGTTTTAGAACAAGTTGATAAACTTAACAGTAACAAGTCACCAGGACCAGATGGCATTCACCCAAGAGTTCTGAAAGAACTCAAATGTGAAATTGCAGAATGTTTAACTGTGGTTTGTAACCTATCCTTTAAATCAGCTTCTGTACCTAAAGACTGGAAGATAGTTAATGTAACACTAATATTTAAAAAGGGCTCTTGAAACAATTGTTGGGAATAGAATTGTCAGACGCATAGATGAACATAATTTGTTGGGGAAAAGTCAACGTTGATTTGGTAAAGGAAAATTGTGTCTTATTAATCTACTAGAGTTCTTTGAGGGGGTCACCAAGCATGTGGAAAGGGAAATACAGTGGATATAGTGTACTTAGATTTCCAAAATGCCTTTGACAAGGTCCCTCACCAAAGGCTCTTAAGTAAAGTTAGTTATCATGGAATAAGCAGGAAAGTGCTCTCCTGGACTGATAACTGGTTAAAAGACAAGAAACAACGCATAGGAATAAATGGTCAGTTTTCAGAATGGAGAGAGGTAACTACAGGCAGTCCCCGGGTTACATGGATCCGACTTACATCGGATCCCTACTTACAAACGGGGTGAGGCAACCCCGCACTAGCTGCTTCCCCCCAGCAGACAAGGGAGACGCGAAGCTAGCGCCCCCCCCCCCCCCCCACACACACAGCAGACCAGGGAGACGCGGAGCAGCTTTTCTCAGCAGACACCTCAGCTTGAGAATAAAGGACTGAGGGAAGTGAGGTGTGGGAGAATAAAACTGAGCTCTGGAGAAATGTTTGGCTAGAGTTTCCCCTACAATATGTACCGGTTCCAACTTACATACAAATTCAACTTAAGAACAAACCTACAGTCCCTATCTTGTACGTAACCCAGGGACTGCCTGTAGTGGTGTCCCCCAAGGGTCCATACTGGGACCAATCCTATTTAACCTATTTATAAATGATCTAGAGAAAGGGGTAAACAGTGAGGTAGCAAAATTTGCAGATGATACTAAACTGCTCAAGATAGTTAAGAACAAAGCAGACTGTGAAGAGCTTCAAAAGGATCTCACAAAACTAGGTGACTGGGCAACAAAATGGCAAATGAATTTTAATGTTGATAAATGCAAAATAATGCACATTGGAAAAAATAATCCCAACTATACATACATAATTATGGGCACTATTGTAGCTATAACCACTCGAGAGAGATCTTGTAGTCATTGTGGATAATTCTTTGAAAAAAATCCACTCAATGTGCAGCGGCAGTCAAAAAAGAAAACAGAATGTTACGAATCATTAAAAAAGGGATGGAGAATAAGACAGAGAATATTTTATTGCCTCTATATAAATCCATGGTACACCCACATCTTGAATACTGAGTACAGTTGTGGTCGCCTCATCTCAAAAAAGATATATTGGCATTGGAAAAGGTTCAGAAAAGGACAACAAAAATGATTAAGGGTTTGGAATGGGTCCAATATGAATAGAGATTAAAAAGACTGGGACTTTTCAGCTTAGAAAAGAGAAGACTAAGAGGTGATATCATAGATGTCTATAAAATCATGACAGGTATGGAGAAATTGAATAAGGAAAAGTTATTTACTTGTTCCCATAACATAAGAACTAGGGGTTACCAAATGAAATTAATAGGTAGCAGGTTTAAAACAAACAAAAGGAAATTTTTCTTATACAGTAAACCTGTGGAACTCCTTTTCAGAGGATGTTGTGAAGACCAGGACTCTAACAGGGTTCAAAAAGAACTAGATAAATTCATGGAGGTTAGGTTGATCAATACTTGTTAACCAGGATGGGTAGGAATTGTGTCCCTAGCCTCTGTTTGTCAGGGGCTGGAAACGGATGACAGGAGAAGGGTCACTTGATGATTCCTTGTTCTGTTCTGGGGCATCAAGCATTGGCCACTGTCGGAAGACAGGATACTGGGCTAGATGGACCTTTGGTCTGAGCCAGTATGGCCGTTCTTATGTTCTTCCTCTATCATATGCTCATGTAGACAAGGTTGCTTTCGAGCGCTGGACTTTTGGCATGATTAGTTTAAAACCTTCTTCTCAACACCCCATTGCATAAATGTTTTTTGAACCAAAGAAAGTGGATGTGTCAAAATTTGGGCAATCAGAGCCTGGAAGTAACAACAGTAGGAATAAAGTACAGCACAGTCCCATAAATTCCCCTACATTTTTCAGAGACCTAAAACACCTCTGAAAAACTAGGAGCTGAAAGCAACTCATAGTCTGCTTAACTGGAGACCCATCAGATGAGGTTCTACTTTAATGTCTTTATCTGACAGATGTTCTATATTAATCTTCTAAGGAAAATAAATATCCTCTTAGTATGCATGTAATACAAAGATTTTGTTTGCCCTTGTCAGGTGAAGTTTACTACAGAAGTAAATACCTCCGCAGTGACACCTACAATTGCAATATAGAAGCAAACAGAATTGTGGTGTCAGAGTTTGGGACTATGGCTTATCCAGATCCATGCAAAAACCTATTTGCCAAGTAAGTGTTTTTTCAACAACGTTCTCCTTTTTATTTCTCTGAACCGACTGCTTTTCTGTTCACCCACTATACGTACAGAATAAGCCTCAATGTTTGGATGTAAGTTTAAAATTGACTCCTCATTGGCAGTGCCCAGGAAACTGACTCCCAGTCTCTATATAATTTTTTTTTTTAATCTAAGGATTTATGGGAGCACTGTAAGTAAAAAATCCAGTGCACACGGACAGGATTTAACTTTGGAATTATTACTGGCAGTGCTCCCATAAATCCTTAGATTATGGGAGCACTGTAAGTAAAAAATCCAGTGCACACGGACAGGATTTAACTTTGGAATTGTTACTGGCAGTGCTCCCACAAATCCTTTGATTTCTTCAAGCAAGTAATTACATAAAACTGTCAAACAGTTTATGCCTAAAGCATTGTAATATGATAGTGAATATTATTGGAAATAAAAAAATGTATTGTCATAGAGAATATTAATCCACCATGTTCTTACCAAAGCCTATTGAAAAAGTTCAGTGTCTATGACCAGGCTTTGGGCCAGACTTTGAAAATGTGACCTCTCACTGCAGGCAGAAATATGCACACAAGTGTGTACTCAAATCAGTGGTTGTTTTGCTATTGACTCCAGTCAGAGCAGGATTGGACAGCAATTAGATGAATTAGATGAATATTTGTACATGCCAGAGCAGCAGTTGTGTGGATTCATGCTTCCAGATTGTATTAAGAGAGGTTGAAAATTTGGCCAAAAACATGTTGTGTGTGTTGCTATAAGACCAGCCAGTGGAGAGAGTACAAATTAAATAATAAATCCACTTCCAATGATTGTACTGCATACAGGTCAAAACACATCCTGCTCTCCAAAAGCAAGCACAACTTTCAGTTCTGTAAGCAATGCAAAAGGAGGATAACAACAAACAAGTAACAAACAGCCATGATCATTTCAGTCCCATTTGAGAATGAAAGCAACTATAAAAGAGCTGATCTTCTCAATGATATAGATCTATATATATAACCTTTTTTGTCCCCGCAGGGCATTCTGCTATTTGTCCCACACTATTCCTGAGTTTACAGACAACTGCCTGATCAATATTATGAAAACTGGTGAAGATTATTATGCTACAAGTGAGACTAACTTCATTAGGAAAATTAATCCTCACACTCTGGAGACATTAGAGAAGGTAAAACGTGGGATCCAACACGGACGTTTTATCTCCTAATTAATACAGAATCCTGCTGAGCTTTACAGCCTACAGTGTCATGTTAAAAGAGGCCAATGTGGAAAAATAAAATGTTTTTTCATCCACTGCTTCCTTTGTGTCAGCATGGGCCATTTCAGAGTCATGGGTAGTTGCTATAGATGCCAGCTCTTCTAGCAATTTATAATGTGTTGTTTTAACTTACAATATTTTATTCTTCATTTCTTTCAAACCACAAAATTCCCTGGTCTTTTAGGGTAAGTACTGGCTTTTGCTGTTTTAACTTGTACATCATCCTACTAGGTTGTAGGCATAATGTCAGGTCTTGTGCTTATTGCATCTGATTATTTTGGATTATTCCCTTTGATTAACGATTCCAGTAACTATCCCTATTACACAACAATTTATATAATGTGTAATTAGTTCTCTAGGCCAGTTATATCACAACTTCCTTTGAATTTCCTTATGAAAGACATTTCTTTAATATTCTAAAACAGTTAGTTTAGATGCATTAAGACGTAGTTTGTAGTTAACCTTTTCTACTATGTATAACCTCCTAGTCTCTATCCCTTGCTGTAATACAGTTTATCAGTTTAAATAACTTGGAAATCATTTTGCTCATGAAAACTGCTGGTTTAACAGACGTGCTATGCGAAATCCATTTGGTAAGGAACGGACAAGAACAGTTACCTTTGCTTACACAAACTTTCTTCCCATGTGCCTCACCCCAGAGGTAACCCTTAGTATCCAAAGCTCCTTTTCCGTGATCCATTCAAGCCCTGAATAAGGGAATCATTCAAGCACATGCTTAAGTCCCGCTGAGTTTAATGTAAACCTCAAGACTTGAAAGTTAAGTAAGTTGTTCCCTGCATTGGGAGGATTTCCTGAAATAGGGCCTGAGACTTTGGCCTCCATGTGCAGCGGTTGCCAATAGGAAGGCCACTGATGCCAAATGTGGTGGTAGTTTTTGTGAGGAAAGCTATAATCAGCAACTAATTTCACATACTCTTTATATATCCTTAATGCCCTTCTGTCACTTTGTTAGGTTGACTACAACAAATATGTAGCAGTGAACCTGGCGACGTCTCATCCCCATTATGACAGTGCTGGTAATGTTCTCAATATGGGCACCTCCATAGTTGACAAGGGGAAGACAAAATATGTTGTTTTTAAGATTCCTTCCTCAGTGCCAGGTAAGAGATGGCTTCTGCACGTGTCTAACTTCCTCGTGTTGTTTGCTTCTCAGATAGAGGGCTGTGCCACAAATGGTCTAGGAATCAGGGGTATTAATGGATAACTGGTGGCACCGACACAGGCAGGGGTGGCTGTGCTCCCCATGCTACACAGTGGGTGGGGAGGCACTCCAGCCCAGCTGGCCTCACTGTGGTCTCTGTCCGTGGGATCCCAGTTAACTGGAATGTTCAACATTCTGTTTAACCGGTTAACTTTTTACCTGGTATTTTACATCCCAACTATAAACCAGCTGAAGCACTGTCTGTTTTTTAACATCACTACTTTGGACAAAGACATTTAACATTTCACTGTCAAGGTGGTGGCGGGGGGGGGGGAAATTGCATGTAATTACATGTAAATCATATTGGGAAAAGATTGATGAGACTACTGAACTAGGTGCCCAGCCTGGCTGGGTATTCAGTGTTTTAAAAGATTCATTTATCACTGTATCCTGTTCATAGCTCAGCAAAGAAGAAAGTTGTTTCAAAAGGGATTGGCCCCTACTCCTAGCTTGCCATTCCCTGCATTGTGAAATATGTTAAGGGATGATGCACAGAAAAACATTCTATCCAGCATGTGGTGTTTGGTGCGTGAATTTGTAAAATGTCTCTCTTTATCAATAGAGTTTCAGGGAAAAGGAGAGGGGATGAAAACAATGATTATAAAAATGAGCACAGACAGCGTTTGGTTATAGCCAGGAATAAAACGTGAAACTAAAGGCAGGTCCTATTTCTCACCAGCTTTGCTAGCCCACACCAAAGCATAGGCTGTTCATTGGTTTCTGTGCACGTGCTTCACAGCTCATACAGTCACTCACCATTTCTTCCTCATGTTCATCCACTTTCTATGGCTGCTAATGTAGCTGTTACCCTGTTGGCCAACACACTAGGATTGAACGTAGGCCCTTCAGAGAGAAAAGAATGAACAGCTACAATCTGAGAGCCAGGGTTGTAATAGACTCCCGTAATCCATGGCACTGAGGGTGACCACAAGCACAGGCTACACTAGCGTGGCGCCATACAGTCCCTTCTGTTCTGCTATCAGTACATGCAGTATGGAACTTCTGTCCCCTTCCATGCTGGAACTACAGGGGCAGTGGCCTCTGCGTAACTCCCTGGTTTCTGAAAGTAACTACAAAAGCTCCAGTCCTGGTTTTTATCTGTGTGAGTTGTTGGGTGGAGGCCAGTCCCCCTGCTAATCCTGTAGAAGGAAAGGAATTCTGCCCCTAAGATGTGACTGCAAAGGCAAATATTATCAGTGAGTGGCAAGTACTATTTACTTAATTGCTGTTTGTTTCTTTCTTTATTTAATTTGTGTTTAGAGAAAGAAAAGAAGAAATCCTGTCTCAAGCACCTGGAAGTGGTGTGCTCTATCCCTTCCCACTCTCTCCTTCACCCAAGCTACTATCACAGTTTTGGCATTACAGAAAATTATATCATCTTCATAGAGCAGCCATTCAAACTGGACATTCTCAAGATGGCAACTGCCTACTTCAGAGGCGTTAACTGGGCGTCCTGCCTTTCCTTTCATAAGGAAGAGAAGGTACCTTTCCTGATATATGCTAAGCTGTGAGGGAAGCCAGAGTAACAACCACTCCCACACGAAACTATACTTTCCCTGATTGTAAAAAGTTTAGTCACTTCCCATTGAGAAATGTGTTTGCCTCTTTCTTCCTATATGTACTCTCACTAGATAATTGGATATTTCCTTTAGAATCCTATCTCACCCCACCTAAAATTCCCATAAGTAAATCTCTGGTGCCAAGGTCGGATAATATGGAGTACAATTAGAAATATCCTATGCTAACAAAGAGATTCTGCTTATCTGTTGTACCCAAGAAACATGTACCATTGGCGTTGTGCCCAAGTAGCCATGGACAACCATGTACCCAGTGTTGCTCAGATCCTTAACTCAATTAATTTTTGTTTTTCTTTATTTATGTCATTGCTCTGGGATGGGGTTGGGGACGAAGGGTTCAGTAGGCAGGCTGCCCCAGGGAGAGAGGACAACTGCAGCCCTCTCTCGCCGTAGCAGTTTGGGGCCAGGTAAAAAGTTCCCCTCCATGGCTGCTGCAGCTCCAGCAGGTGTAGCTGGTGGAGGGATGCATGGCCCCCGGCTGAGGGACAGACAGACACACAGACAGGTAAACAGACAAACTCTCTTGTATATTTTGTAGACAGTTATCCCTTTCTTCACTCTTGCCCTCTGCTGCTCCAGTTGATATAGCTGTCCTGTTCTCCACCTCTGGCTCCTTAATGTCCCCCTATAGTCATTATACAGTATAACTGCCCTTGCTTTCCATCCCATATCTCCTGCTGCCCCATGTGGTCATTATATAAAAGAGCCCTCCCTTTCCATTTTATGAGAAACAATCCCATTCCAGGCACAACCCATTGTCCTGTCACAACCAAACCCTGACCTTGCTTTAAGTTATGATAAGAAGTTTCATATCAAATGTGGTGGTCCTAGCTCTTACCAATTAGGAGGAGTTCTTGAACAAACAGACACACACACACACACACACACACACAGACAAATGCTCTCAAATATAAAGCAGATACACATTTAGGTGAATAAGTATTGAGACTTTAGGTGAGGGTCTAATTCCCATTCTGGCTCCTTTACATGAGGGAGGGTCAGATTAGCATAATTGCACTCTAAAAAACCTGGATTTGGCTGAGGGAGAATTCTCCTAATGCAGGAACAGGAAAAGGCAGCTGCGGGCTGTCTTCTGAGGATGCCCCTCACAATCCCTGGTATGCCAGAGACGGAGCCAGGTGTGAGAGGACATATTCGGTCTCAGCATGTAGCACTATAGCGATTCTGTGCAAGTGAGATAGGCAACTTTAATTAGACACTTCCAAGTGCCTAAATTTTGCTGAGAGCAATTTCAGCTCCCAGAGCTACTCCAGATTGGGAGTGTATAAAAGTGGGGTGAAAGCTGAAGGCTCACGTAAAGTCTCAAGCCTGCATGTTCTGTGCTGCACCTCGTACCCAGCATCTTACTGGCATAACCCAGCTGCTCCAAATACATCGTTATAAACAAAGTGAAATGCAGCATCATGGACGTGGAAACACTGGTTTGCAAACAAATGACTTTTTTAAAATGAGCAAGTGTTCACTGCCTATTAACACTATTCAGCATTAGTGTGTTTGCCCTCTTTCAGACTTGGATTCACCTCATAGACAGAAAGACCAAAAAGGACACAGCCACCAAGATTTACACAGAGGCCATGGTCCTTTTTCACCACGTGAATGCTTACGAGGAGGATGGCCACATTGTTATTGATGTCATTTCCTATGCAGACAATAGCCTGTATCAAATGTTCTACTTAAAAAACCTGAATGAAGACTTGGAGAAAAACACCAAACTCACTTCCATACCAGTCTGCAAGCGACTTGTGGTTCCTCTGGCGTTTGACAAGGTAGTATTGAATTGATTGTGTTTGAGTGGTAATTTTGGATAACTCGCTAAATGAAAAAGCATATGAAGCATTGGTATGCCAGGCCACATCTGAGTTCCTGATTTTTGAAATTATATTCACAAAATTGGGGAGAAAATTGTGCTATCAGGGCAATTTGCCCACTCCTTGTGCAAATATAGTTACTTGGTGCCAGCTTTTGATTCCTTTGTGAGAATGGAGAAAGGTCGTATTCAACTTGACTAGTCTCTTCAAAGTCAGTGGGGCTGTTTGTGGGTCACATGAATAAATGTGTCAACATGATAGCTCATGGCTTCATATATGGCCAATAACCAAAATAATCAAGGATGAAACTCCGTGCTTTGGGTGTTCCTAATCTCCCACTTCCAGAAGCTTGGACTGCATGACGGGATGGATCATTTGAAATTGCCCTGTTAATTTCCTCTGCAGCATGGGGCTCCAGCTAATATCAGAAGAAGGATACTGGGTTAGATGGACTGTTAGCCTGACCCACTACAGCTGTTTGCGTAATGAATCCATTCAAGTAGTCCTGCCTTCCTACCTTGCGGTCTAAGAATTAGTAACATTGTACAGAAGGACACTATACGGAAAGATCTCATTGAGCTGCTAATGTAAACACTCAGTGGCATTGTCATTGAGATAAATACCAGTTTTTTAAAAATACCAAATGGCATCAATGCACATGGTGTCTATTTACCATTTAAGTCTGTTGATGATAATACATGGAATAGATATACACACGCATGCTAAAAATGGGAAGCCATTACATCTATTTTTTTTAAACATTGGGATTTTCAAAGGAGTTGAAGAGATATGAGAGCCCAAACTCTATTGACTTAGGTGCCTCGCTCTCTTAAATGACTTTGAAAATCCCAATCGTATGCTGAAATAATGTGATAAATTTACACTGCTTCTGTGAAAAAGTTCAATTACTATCTGGGTTGACACCTTTATCAAGTTTGACCTAACACAGTGGAGAATAGCTGATTTATAAAAATCCCCTGCAAATGAAGGGATTTTAAATGAAAATGCTCATGCTCTAATAATTCAAGATAAATACCTCTGGGGAAGCAGCCTTTTTCAGTTATGCCAAATGGCTTATGCCTAAACTACTCAAGATAGTGAAGTCCAAAACACATGGTGAAGAGCTTCAAAAGGATCTCACAAAACTGGGTGGCCAGGCAACAAAATGGTAGATGCATATTGGAAAACATAATCCCAACTATACATATAAAATGATGGGGACTAAATTACCTATTACAACTCAAGAGAGAGATCTTGGAGTTATTGTGGATAGTTCTCTGAAAACATCCACTCACTGTGCAGCAGCAGTCAAAAAAGCAAACAGAATCTTAAGAATAATTTTAAAAAGGATAGAGAATAAGACAGAGAATATCTTATTGCCTCTATATAAATTCAAGGCATGGCCACATCTTGAATACTGTGTACAGATGTGGTCACCTCATCTCAAAAAAGATACTGTAGCATTGGAAAAAGTTCAGAATAGGGCAACAAACCTGATTAGAGGTTTGGAATGGCTGATATATGAGGACAGATTAAGAAAACTGGGACTTTTCAGATTACAAAAGAGGAGACTAAGAAGTGATATAATAGAGGTTTATAAAATCATGACTAGTGTGGAGAAAGTAAATAAGGAAAAGTTATTTACTTGCTCCCATAATATAAGAACTAGATACATTAAATAACATAAATTTAAAACAAACAAAAGGAAGTTTTTCTTCACACAGTGCATAGTCAACCTGAGGAACTCCTTTCCAGAGGATGTTTTGAAGACCAGGAATTTAACAAGGTTAAAAAAAGAACTAGATCAATTCATGGAGGATAGGTCCATTCATGGCTATTAGCCAGGATGGGTAGGAAGGGTGTCCCTAGCTTCTATTTGTCAGAAGCTGGGAATGGGTGACAGGGGATGGATCACTTAATGATTACCTGTTCTGTACATTCCCTGTGGGGCATCTAGCATTGGCCACAGTAAGAAGATTGGATACTGGGCCACACTTATGTTCGAAATAGCAATTTACGTACAGTAAAAATCAACTTTGATGAAAGTCCTAAATTAGAAATATGTCTTTTGAAATGTCTTGTTCTTTTTAGCATCTTTCTCTTGCAGGATGCAGAAGCAGGTACTAATTTAGTCAAAATTCCGTCAACTACGGCAACTGCTCTGAAGGAAAAGGATGGAAGCCTCTATTGTCAGCCTGAAACAATGTGTGAAGGTGAGATGTGTTCATTAAAAATCTTCTGTTGTATCTTCTTAAATGCGGTTGCATTATAATAGAGACCAGTGTGATATTGGAGATGCTGGACGGATGGGTGCTTGGGGTGCAGCAGGATGCATTGTGTACAGGGTTTACAGCAGGGGTGGGGTATCTAAGACCCGGGGGCCCCCCAGCATTGGAGCCTGAGTAGGTGCTCCAGCCCCTTTCCCCCGCCTTCTTACCACAGGGCTAGAGCACACAAAATCTACTAGCTTGGGCCCCCTAGTCACTGGTGTGTGAGGAGAACAGGGGGAGTGTCTTCCTCAGTCAGAGGTCAGGTGAGTGAGATATTTTTTTCTTCTCACTTGTGTATGGTCCCCGACTGATTTTTCTGTGGGTCAGTGGCCCCTGCTCCACAAAAGGCTCCCCACTCCTGTTTTACACTTTGGTTCAATGGCTTTCTGCACCTCCCACTATAAATACTGTTCCAACATCCCTGCCAATGTCCATTAAATATTCCTATGTAATCTAGCCCTGATCTAGCAGTCAGGTTCTTTGCGGTGAATAGTGTGGCTCCTCATGGCCAGAGGGGTTTACTTCTGAGACTTAACTGCTAGATCCAGGCCTAAATTAATAATATAAATTCAATGGGAGTAGCTGTTCAAGGAACAGGTAGATTACGAATACTCAAAATATCATGACATTAAAATTACAGTTAAAATCTGAGATCATGGGATCTTAATATGCAAGATTATCTATTATTACTTTTGGGGAAGAAATCTCCAGTTACACCACTATTTATAGAATAATGAAAGGTTACTGAACTGTAAGAATATGACTACACTGGGGGATTATGGGGCTGTAGCTAAACCATGTCTTAGATGTCTTAGGGGGGACATGATAGCGGTTTTCAAATATCTAAAAGGGTGTCACAAGGAGGAAGGAGAAAATTTGTTCCTCTTGGTTTCTGAGGACAGGACAAGGAGTAATAGGCTTAAAGTGCAGCAGGGGAGGTTTAGATTGGACATTAGGAAAAAATTCCTAACTGTCAGGGTGGTCAAATATTGGAATAAATTGCCAAGGGAGGTGGTGGAATCTCCCTCTCTGGAGATATTTAAGAACAGGTTAGATAGACATCTGTCAGGGATGGTGTAGGTGGAGCTTGGTCCTGCCTTGAGGGCGGGGGGCTGGACTCGATGACCTCTTGAGGTCCCTTCCAGTCCTATTATTCTATGATTCTATGATTCTATGTACAGTTGTGCTATTTTCCTTACTTGCTACCTGTATCTAAGTTTCACTTTCTCTGTAGGAATAGAGCTGCCTCGCATCAACTATGATTATAATGGCAAAAAGTACAGATATATTTATGCAACAGAAGTTCAGTGGAGTCCAGTTCCCACCAAGGTATTACACTGATTGCATATTGCATGACGATATTCCTATAAATCAAACTGAACAGTTTACAAATAAGAGAGGCAATTTATTTCACTAGCTAACCTACATAAGCCAAATTATGCCCTGGCCAACATCCATACAACTATAATGAAGCCACCTAGCTGTGAGGTCGGAATTGGAACACTGCTAATCTGTGGTTCTGCTTTGTAAGGTGAAAGTTCCAAAAAAGTGTTTTTAAATCCATATTTCTTAAACAAGTTAAAGATTGCTAAATGACAACAATATGTGTACCTATCACTCTTGCAAACTCCAGCACTTAGAAGCAAAAGGACGAAAAGTTAAGGACATAAATCCTACATTGCCCCATGTGACAAAAATAAACTGACTGGGCTAGATTTTCAGCTGCTATAAATCCGTGTAACTTCATTATGGAGCTGTGTCCACTCAAGAACAGCTGAGAATATAGACAGTTGTTATCATCACATACAGAGATGCCTACTTCATCACAATGCACCCTTCACTCTCACCCTCTGATGTTTTCAGGAAACTTTAACTTATGTTGAGGCACCACCTATAGTCTAGAAAAGTGCCATCCCCACACTCCTCCATCATATTGAAGGTAGGAGAGTCATATGGACAAGCTGATAATTGTTGCTCAGTCAGCAAACTCTGTCCTAAAACCTACTGAGTGAATACAAGGCCACGCAGACAGAGTTGACTGTTCCTGTTTCTAATTATGCCATCTGATTACAAAATGAAGTTGGATCTATGCAATTATATAGTAGATGATGCAAGAAAATGATTGTCAGCATATCTAATGATACTAGCTCAAACAAATCAAGTTTGTGATTTCTAACAAAGATAATCCTCCTTTACAAATGACTTAAATATAACCATAGTTGTTATATGAATTGTTGAGTTAGAGTTCTGTTTACTTTGGGTTGTTGTTTTTTACATTGCCTAATCCTTTGGACATCTGTGATATATGTAGAAGGTGCAACAAAGACATGCTGATATTGTGTTGTATGTTGCATCTTATAATTCTTTTAAATGCCTTTTTGAGTCCTATGTCAGGGTTTGGCTCTTTTCAAGTCAGGGCTCTCTTCAAGGCTATGTCTACACTGGCACCTTTTTCCGGAAATGCTTAAAACGGAACAGTTTTCCGTTATAAGTATTTCCGGAAAAAGACCGTCTACATTGGCAGGATGCTTTTCCGGAAAAACCCTTTTTCCGGAAAAGCATCCGTGGCAAATGTAGACACGCTTTTCCGGAAAAAAGCTCTGATCGTCATTTTTGCGATCGGGGCTTTTTTGCGGAAAAGACTACTGGGCTGTCTACACTGGCCCTTTTCCGGAACAGTTTTCCGGAAAAAGGACTTTTGCCCGAGCGGGAGCAGCATAGTTTTTCCGGAAAAGCAGCTGATTTCTTACAGTAGATCGTCAGTGCTTTTCCGGAAATTCAAGGGGCCAGTGTAGACAGCTTGCAGCTTATTCCGGAAAAGCGGCTGCTTTTCTGGAATAAGTGGCCCAGTGTATACACAGCCCAAGAGTTCAGAATGTGAACACTGATTTACCTTTAGCAGTGCAGAACCATACAGAAGATAATGGGGCTGAATGTGAAACAGTAACTCTATCATACTGGGTGCTTCAGGCACTTAGCCATTGCTGAGATACGGAGGTATTTACTGCTGTTTTTACAGTTCATGGATGAAATCCTAGCCCTGTTGGTTTATTAGCATCTTAAACCATGAAAACGAACTGATTTTATTTTTTGCAGTGTGGTTGTAGATGTGTTGGTCACAGGACATTAGAGAGACAAGGTGGGTGAGGTGATATTTTTTGGTGGAACAAACTCTGGTGGCAAAAGAAACAAGCTTTTGGGCTCACCCTGAGTTCTTCGGTTCTGTGTAAGTGCAAAAGCTTGCCTTTTTCACCCACAGGCATTGCTCCAGTAAAAGATATATTACTTCACTTGCCTTGTCTCTCTGATTTTGTTTCACATTTGTCCTGTTTAATTAGTTAAGATTTTTACCTCTGTAAGGACTGAGCCCACATGCCCGCTCACATGTGTATGTGTGTGCACGCACACACACACACACAATGAAGGGTGAGGACTAAAGGTCAGGAGGTTCTGAATTCCATTCCTTGCTTTGCTATAAGCTTTCTGGATGATTCTGCCCAGGTCTCTCAAACTTTGTGTGTCAGATTCCTGTTCTGTAAAATGGGCATAATATTATTGACTCACCTGATACAGAGATGTCATTTGAAATGTTCCCTCTAATTTTTTCCATCAATGTGAGTAATACATTTTTTCATGTGTACTAAGGTTGATGTGGATGTGTACCACCAGTAGAAACACATGATGCCAGCTGCTAATCAGCAGGGAAGCATTTGAATCTCTCCTGCTGGCTGCCCAAGCACACAGTTTACAGGGAACACTGGTCATCTGACTTAATTCAATAACTAATATTTGTGAAATGCTGTGAGATCCTTGGTTGACACGTGTAGTTATAATGTAGTGAAACAATATCAATTTCTGCTTTCAAATCTCTACAGTGAAATTGTCTCCTATTTAACACAAGCCAGATTCTGTGGCTATTCAGACATTAAACATGACCAAGGAGCCTAAAATTGTTCAAATGTTCCCTCTGTGGCATGCGGGAGTAAGTGTGTCTCATTGCTTCTTCGCTTCCAGTATTGGTCCCACCGTATTCTCCGTCCACACTGTTGGACAGTAAAGAGCATGATTTGAAATCAGAAGGTAGAATGGAGACTGAGGCATTATTGTGTCTTAATTTAGATAACAAAAATTGATGTTCTGACAAAGAAAAAGCTCAGCTGGGAGGAGGAGCACTGCTGGCCAGCTGAGCCTGTCTTCGTTCCCAGACCTGATTTAAAAGAAGAGGATGATGGTAAGAAGACTGTCCCTCTCACAAACTGGGGATAAACATATTTCAGGGTGTAGAACCCTTTGCTGTCAAGATGACACACAGTGGAGAATCAGAAATTTTAAATGTTTGTCAATGAGCTTTAATGTGAATCTGTTCTACCGACCAACAGTGCTACTGGGGTAAGTAAAATCAGTGCCAGCCACTGTGTTCCTGCAAACAAAGATGTCTGCTGCTACTTCTCCCTAGTCCTGTAGACCGTAGGGATGGAGGTCCTCACCTTCTTGCAGCATCTGCCCTCACCTCTTTCTCTCTTTGGCCTGTTTTCCCCGTTAGAGCTGAGAGCTCTTAATGTGAATTACCACTTTCTCAGTATTATCCCTCCATCTTCTCCTTGATTAGCTTCAAAGTCAGAGCCATCCCGTCCATAGGATGGTTTGGGGCAATCACCCTGTGCCCTGAGCTTTGAGGGGCCTAGCACGGCCCACATCAGTCCAGGAGATTAAAGGGGGACCTGGTGCTGCTCCTTGCACTCACTGGTGGCGGCGATAAGCAGAACGACTTGGCCCCTGACCACTGCAACAGCTCACAGGTGGGTCACTTGGAAGCAGAGTGACATGGCTGGGAGCTGGCAGAGTGTAGTGGGCTGGGCAGGATCACTCTACTTCCTGCTGCCACCGGTGAGTGCAGGGGGAGACCTGACTACTGCTGCTAGCACCAGGCCCACCTCAAGTCCCTCGGGGCTGTGTCGCTTTGGGAAAGGTGTGGAGAGGGAGCACAGCAGGGGTGAGAAGAGGCAGGGCCTTGGGCGGAGGGGGATTGACCTGGGTCCTGCACCCCTGTAGGGATGGTCCTGCAAAGACCATAGGGGTGTCCTTGGCTCAGAACACTCCTCCTCTAGTGTTCCATCCCCATTGGAGGTATGTGCTGCGAGCAATTGCAGATCAACCACATGCCACCCCCTCCATAACCCTATCAAGGTCAGGCATCAAGCCAGTTAGGAGTTTCCCTTCATTGCTCCACTTCACCTCATCTCAATCTTAAACTTGTTGATGGCCAGTTGTGCCCATTTGTTCTGGGGTCTGCATTGGTGCTTAATTTAAATAACTCTTGCCTTCCCTGGTAATTCTTTCTCTAATGCACTTAGGATTTCTCTCTATCTCCCCTCAGCCTTCCTTTGGTTAGGCTAAATAGGCCAGGCTCTTTGAGTCTCCTCTCATAAGGCAGATTTTCCATTCCAAGGATCATTTTAGTACCAGCTGTACCATCCTAATAGTTTGGTCAGGGATTTTTTTCATTGAGCCCTAGAGGTCATCTTGTGATACTATCCTATGCTTTCCATAACGTCTATAAAACCTGTGTATGCATTTTGACCCTATTCCCATTTTTATCAAGTACCGTAGGAACTGAAAACCATTTCATCTGCAATGAACCTGTTTTTCCAGAATCCATATTGATATTCTCCTACTATTTTCTCTGTTGAAGCAATAAATCTATGTAAGAATATCCAAAATAGGATTTGATAGGCTGTAACGAGAAGAGAGAGGACATGCTAGTTCTTACCTTGCATTGTGTCACCCTTCTTCAAAGCTGGGCACGTGACTGCTTCCGAATGGCAAGGGCAGTGGGTAAACAGCTGACATAGGGAGATAACCCTCCCCCCACATCCCACCTCTTCTGCTCAAGGTCCCATCTCATCCATGCCCATGAGAACCCACCCAGCCTGCATTGTAGCTTCTGGCCCCCGTCCTACACCCCCAGCCTTCCTGGTCTTAAAATTCACAGCGGCCAAGTAGTCATGCCACATCAGCCTTCTCAGCTCCAGAGAAACCAGTGGCTGTGTCATCCCCGGCTGCACTGCCAGACCAAATTTCCATCTGCCTCCTCCTGTTCCAGATCGCAGCCACAGCACCAGGCCAAGAGCAACCTGCTGCACACATATAGGAGGGGGGCTGACCCCAAGTGGAGTGTGGGCTGTGTCACCCATGTCTGTTGGGGGGAGGAGGGTAATGCCTTCCCTTGCCTTCATTACCCCCTGCCCATGTTCCACTGTTGGAAAAGAACAATGGGCCAAATTTGGCTCATGTATACTCCCAAGCTAGACTTTAGAAACAACTGGATTTTTCCTGTAGCCCAGTGGAGCAATCTTTTAACAGGCTGGCATCACAGAATTCTTCAAACTGCTCGATTGAATGTCCTGAAACTTGAAGCCCTCTAAATACAGACCAGGGCCAGCAGATGCAGTAGTATTGCAAGTGCCCACATAATCTCCTGCCAGCTATTCTGGAGGAACGACCTGAAGTGGTGGGTAGGGAGTGCAGTTTTTAGGACCCATTCAAGTCCCTAGTCTCACAGATAATTTGCTCAGCTGTCCTTGGTTATCCAGGCTTCATAGTTGGTTGTTACATTTTCTTTTTGGGAAAGCAAATCTGTCTCTCTTTTTAAAATATATTCCTTATATATACTTTTTTAGGTCTCATTTTATCTTCTATTGTGACAACGGATCCCAAGAATGCACCCTTCCTGCTTGTCTTGGATGCTAAAACATTCACAGAGATAGCTCGGGCCACAGTAAATGTAGATTTGCATCTGGACCTGCACGGACTCTTCATACCAGAGAAGGATTTGAATGCAGAGCATGAATAGAAGACTCTTCATCTTTACAGTGTGAACATCAAAATGCAATCAAAGCCACCTACTGAGCCTTGAGAAATAATCCTTTTGTCATTTAAAAACCACCTTATGTCATCGCAAAGAATAACCAAATACTACAGCTATAAAGTAACTTTTATTACAGATATTGGGGATATGCACAACAAGCAATTACCTAACACACTAACACACACACACACACAGAGGCTAAACTCTGAACATGTCTCTTTCTTACAAGTTGTATATACTGTTTGCAATGAGTTGTGTTTTTATTCCATACATCACTGACTCTACTGGGAAAGTGAAGGCGGTGTGTTTACAATATGGCATATAGCATGAGTCATGCTTGCCCAGTTTGTGTAACTTTCATGGATCATTTCAAGACAGCATATGATCAACATTTTTCTTTCCTTTCAGAAATCCTGATATTTTAAAGTGTGTGCTATGGCAGTAATGATTCATAGCAATCTCCTTTCTTTGGTGCTTGATTTCTAAAGCTCCACTAAAACTACTGTGAAATGTCTAACGTGTTGCAGCTTTTTGATCAGGAGCCTAGAAAACTTAAGCAGCATGAATCATTTTATGACCTTTAAAAAAAAAAAAAGGGAGAGGGTGGTGTGCTTTGTGGAAGAAACTGAAGCTTAAACAATTTCAAATGGAATCTACACTTTTATTAAGACTTAATTATATTTAATAGTATTTAAATTATTCTTTATCTCTGTAATTTTTTTCCTTTAGGATTATCTGATATGACATTTAACTGCACTGTCTCAAAGATAAATGGTGATTTGTCTCTTTACCTGTAATATTGTTATATGCATAACAATGAGCAGTTACATTATTAGTAGAGCTCAGATGCTTAAGCTGAATGAATTGCTTCCATTACAGAGTGTTACTGAACCTAGTGAGTACTCTTTCCTGGCCACCCTTTGAGACTGTCAGGGGAATCCACCCCTTTGCTGCTCCAGATCCCTGGAGTGAGTTAAACTCCTGAAGTCTCAGCACGCTGCCATGTTGGTTTCTCCCTTGGCACCTCTGGAACACTTCCTGGCCACTGGGGATACAACTACACTGTGTATGGGGGTTTCGGAAGAAGGGATGCAAATTGTGCTCGCATTTGCATATCTTCTTCTGATTCTTTTTCCGGGAAGAGGCTTTTCCACTATTTGGCCTGTCTACATAGAGTTTTTTCCCAACATTTGGTCCCATGTAGACAGGCCAAATAGTGGGAAAGCCTCTTCCCGGAAAAAGAATCGGAAGAAGATATGCAAATGCGAGCGCAATTTGCATCCCTTCTTCCAGAAACCCTCTCCCCCCCACAGTGTAGCCATACCCTGACTCTGACAGTGAGCTGCATTCTTGGAAATGAGGCAGTTTAGTTTACCAGCCCCAGATTCTCAGAACCAGCACTGACCCTGGTTACTTAGACATACCCCTCTCCAGGAACTCCACGAAAAAGGGGAGCAGCTGCTTGTGACAATTTAACTCCCTCAGGGATGCAGCAATTATGAAAACACACTTTGCTCAGTGTAATACCTTTATGCTCTTTTTTACTTTATCATACAAAACACAGGAAAATGCAGATTGTACAAAACAAATGTGTGCCCCTGCCTCAGTTTCCTCACTACTCCAGGCCATTCTTTAGGTTGCGGTCTGAATCCCTTGCATTGTCCAGAGTCCCTCGGGCCATCTGAGCTTAGGAAAAGCAAGCAGGAACTCCTAGCCCCATGTGGTTTCTATGTGCAATGTGACCTCTCCCTCCTGGTGCTTCTTACCTTGCTCTCTGATCTTGCATTCTTGCTCTTATGTTTCCTCTTCCTGTATTACCCCGTTCCTGTGTTTTTCTTATTTTAAGTCCCTCTTGGTTACCTGGCCTCCTTTTTTCTATGACTGGTAAATTTCCACTGCTCCTATCTTACCCCTCCTTTCATACACAGGATAAGAGAGGCCTGACATTCTCTATCTGCACAGCAAGTATAACTGCACTAACAGGTGCTGTCTATCATTACACTAGGCATTTGCATCATAATCATTTTGGAGCCTCTGTGTTCTAATATGCTTCGCTGTTGTTGCAGTAGACAGGACAAATGTTCCCTAAAGTGATTATAAAACTCTCTCACTCCACCCCTCCCAACTTGTAGTTTAAACAATTGTTAGAAGTGCCAAAGCGCTGTAAACAAGCATGGTCATATGTGACTATTTTTGTACTGTAAATGGGCATGTGAGGTGTAATTTTCTCTAAATTGGGGGAGAGGGAATTTGTATTTGCCTTTGTTCTTTGCACAATAATTTCTTAGCACTGAAAATGTACCTTTTTCATGATTAGTTTTAAACTTACAAAGTAGGTTTAAAGTGGAAGGAAAATTGTGGCTACCTATTAGCTAGTACCAAGCAGTACCAAGTACAGATAGCATACTAGCAAGTATCAAGCACATATAGCATCGTCGTTCACTAGGCAAAGTCATTTTGCGTAGATTATACCTATAGGAAAATTCAAGAAATTAAACACATGTAATAGAATTTTTTATTAATGTGCTTACAAAAGAGAAGTAAAAGAAGTTTTAAATTTGTAAGATTTCACCTTCAAACATTAATCATTTTCTTGAATAATTACTGTATGTAGTACATTTGAATCAGAAACTCATAAAGCTTCCAATACCCTTTCTGTAACTAATCTGAATATATTTGTGATTTGTAACAGTAAACATTTTCTTTGCACTAAAATGAGTTGAATAGGTGACTTGATTTTAATTTTGTTAGCAAATACTTTGTATGAATTCAAATCATAATGGTTGCAAATGGTGAACTGCAGCCAATGGGAGCCGTGAGGCTGCGCGGCTGCAGAGCTGGAAAGTAAACAAACCGGAGTGGCCCAGTAACAGCTTTCTCAGAGTGGGTCCATGGACCACTTTGAGAAACGCTGATTTAAACCTTTCACCCAGCATATTCCGGTGTAAAAAGTAGTGCATTCTACTAATTGAAGTGGCAGGATTATTTATGCAAAATTTGGTATCTATAGGTAATCACAAAGTATGATTTAATTTTGCACAAACAAACTTTTCAACATATATAATAGATGTTTAACAAAGATGTACAGAGTCACAGGGCTCCAAAGAAAAAACCTGGGCAGAGTGTAAGGCGGGGTGGGTGGGCAATAAAATGGCAGTGGTTCGCCAGGGTTATCCGCTATATTTAGTTGTAGGTATGGGTGATCACAACTCCCATTGTCTGCAGATTGCTGTTCTTGGCCAATGGGAGCTGTGGGAAGTGGCAAGGGCCAGAACACTGCTTCCCACAACTCCCACAGGGAATAGGAACAGCGATCAACAGCCGATGGGAGCTGCAATCGCCTGTACCTGTGGAGGCACAGGTAAACACAGTGACAGCAGCCTGCCAAGGGCTAGCCCTGGGGAACCAGATGTGGCCCATGAGCTGGTGTTTGCCCAACCCTAGTGTAAGGTGCCTAGAAAATAACTGGGCATTACCAGGCTTGAGTTCGGAGCCTATGCAATGAATGGAAAGAGACAGGTGCCTCCGAATAGGATTCCCAAAAGTCAGGCAACAGGAGGTGTGAAGTGGAGAATATGCACGTAGCCCCCCTCCTCTCTTGGAGTGAGATGCCTAAATCCAAGCTGCAGGGAGGTTCCTCCCTCTGCTTGGGATTCTCTGCTGCAAACCTTTGCTTGACATAAGGCACCTGTGGGGTTTTAGTAAGTAGCTGGCAGAGGAGGGCATCCCTCCTCCCTTTTAGCACAGGGGATTGGCTACTCACCTTGGATGTGGGAGACCTGCCCTTCAAGTCCCCCTCTCTACCTGCAGGGGATTTGAATAGAGTGCTGCTCCCTCTTAGGCATGTGCTCTATCCCTGGGATGTTGAAGCTATTCCACTCTGGATAAATAATTTTCAAGTCATTAGAGTAGGGAGATTGGATCCTGGGTCTCCCATGTGACTGTGCTTCAGTGATTGTCATACTCATCATGTACTCTCTCCCTCTGGCCCAATCCTTCTTTCATGCTCTAGGCCACAGTAGAGGCGCTACACAAGGAAAGACTGAGGGACCCTCCTTGAGATTATCCCATAGCTGAGCACTAAGGCACTCAGGTGGCAGATCCCTTTTTCAAAGTTTGGAGACTTGAACAGGGGTCTCCACTATCCCAGCTAAGTACCCTAATCACTGGGCTCAGCTTCCTCATCCATCCACCTTGTGCAAGCTTGCCTGTAAGGCCATGGTTCACTAAGTGAGCTATGAGCACATGTACAGAACTAAGCCTGTAGGAATCATGCGCAGAGGAGCACTGACTTTCCCCCATTTTATGCATAGCTTTGGGGCACAGACATTCAGACACCTGGCATGGATCTGCAATGCACATGTGCAGAGACAAAAACATACGAACTTAAGGAACCTTTATCACAAAAACGTAGATTGCCAAGTTGAGTTTAGGCACCCTTTGGATCAAGTGGCAGATGAGCAGGTTTTTGTGAATCCCATTTGGGCCTGATTTTGGGGTTTAAAGTAACAGTTAGGCACCTAAGTTATTTTGTGAATCTAGCCCACAGTATCAAGATGGCCTAACGTCAGACTCTACATTAACCATGCAGTTTTGGGCATCCAGCTATTTGCATGCACTCAAATAGATTTCCACCCTAAAATTTAACAAGGCATGTCACAGTATGATGTGCCTGCACAAATAGTAGTCATTGAGGTTTTCAAGACTCACATATACAACTCCACTCCCAATGGCCTAGAATTTTACACATTAAGCAACAGACTGAATGTCATTTTTAAAGTAGCACAATAATAACACTAGTGTGGAAAGCAACATTCTTTATAGAGTGCCATTATAAAAGAAAGCCAACCTCCTGTTCTTTATCTGCAAACCACACATGTAAAATAATGGCCATCTTTAAAGCCTGTAGGGATTCATGCCATATAACAAGTCACCACTGCAAGCTTTCCTGGGTTGATGTGAGGTTTGGAGTCCATGAATAGTAGAAAACTCATTGTTCATGTTATTTACCATAGATTTGGTAATCAATATACAGCAAATGTGATTCTTAAGTCAGTCAACTTCTTTATCCTGGTCAGCTTTGGGACTTTGACACTGATAGACATAAAATATGGTACAGAAAAGTCTTTTCCAACAAGAATGCAGATTTGTGTACTAATTTCTAAATAAGTACATGGAATTTATGTTGAAGATAAAACCAAAGTAAAAAGTCATTGTAAGACTTATTTTTCTCTTTATGACTTTGTTATTTCTGAGCTGTTCTACCTCTAAATGGGCTAAGTAATGCAGGTTGTATTAACATGATTTCTAAGTCTGCTTCAAATGAGAAACAGTACAATTGAAGAAAATGTTCAGATTTAACTAAAAGTCACTTACCAATCCAAAATTGTACTCCAGCTCCATTCACTTGAAAACATAGCTTTTTAAATTCTGAACTTACTCCTCCAAATTGATCCCTGTGGCATAAAAATTAAATCATCCAAGAAGCAACAAGAAGCACAAGGCCAGAGCAGCGCCAGCCTCTTCTTGTTAGTGGGACTGTGGCAGGCCAGACCAAAAATTGGGAGAGCTATGCCCTCCTTGTTACTAGGCCCCCGTTGCACACTGTGGTCTTGCCCCTGTGCTGCTCATTGCTAATCTAAGGCTTTTCACTGCACTGCTGTGTTCCAGTGGACTAAACATTTGATTCTGTTTTGAAAAGGCTACCTGGTATCTCTGCAGACATTTGCTGACGTGCATTGGTCCACCAAAAAGCGTAAAAGTCTCTGGCCAGAAGTCTGTTTCCACTGGACTTTCTGGGCAGAGCTCATGGTGTGAAACAGGAGTGCTGGAGCCCAGATGCTCAGTCTCTGTGCAAGGCCATCCCTACCAATATGCAAAATACACAGCTGAAAAGGTTACCATAAATTCATCCAGCAGAACTGTGGAAGAGGTTTCTCCTAAAATGTAATTTGTGGCTGATTATAATACTGTCATTGGTAGTCTGAAACTATTAAGCTGTTTCTATTTTTCCAGAGTGGGGCAGAGCTCATTGAGTCTGCAGGTGTGACAGCTTGGCATACATTTATGCCTGTGGAAAGGATATTTGGCAATCAGATATATATCACAATGGTTTGGACCCTTGCCACTCTTCACCATGACCTAAACTAAGGGGCTTGATTGATTTCCCTCTTGCACCAACATAGATCGAGAGACGACCAGTGTAAATCAGAGGAGAATCTGGTCTAATGCATCCTAATTGTAGTAATATGGATTAACTAGCCTCAATTGATTTTAGAAAACAAGAAATTGTTGTGCAGCAGAATCAGGCCAGTAGAGAGATAATTATTCCAAAAATGTGGCCATTGGCCCTATAACTGGTACCAGAACTCATGTGATCTTTATCAATTAACCAAAGATTTAATTCAATGACACAAATAGCAAAGCATGACAATTATTTATTTTGTTCTACTAAAATTGTGTGTTTTTGTTACACCTTCATATTGACCTACATATACTATATGAGGAAGCCAACTTATGGCTGACTATTTTGAAGGTAAACCAGAAGCACAATCATGCTCTCCTACATAATAACCCACGCTGGTAGCAGTAGAAACATAATAACTTGTTTATTTTTAAATAAACCAGGCCACTTAATGACAGCTTTGTAACTAATTTATTCAAAGCACTACTCCCTTGGTTGTGCAAGCCCCAAAGTATGAGTAATAATGTCCCTTTCATTCATATATGGTGCAAGGTGCAGAGAGTTTGCAACTCTCACCCACCTCAACAGTTGAGGGCCCAAACTCACTCAGTAACTTGCATCCAAATCATATTTAGCCTGCTAATATTTAAAACTATATAAATATCCATGATTTATATCATGCTGACCATGTACTGGAAAGAATCCTAGCAGTGAAATACTATGTCAAAGTAGTCTCCTCTATTTTTGTGCCTTCTTTCTTTTATGTTTTACCAGGGCATTAAGCACATACTCAATTTCTGTCAAAATTCTTTTTCAGATCTGCACAACAAACCTGGAGCATGATATTCTTGTTCTGGGACAATCAGCTAAGCATATCAGCAAGTGTTTAACTGCAAGTTTTGGCTTTAGTGAGTCCATTTGCATATTTAAAAGCTAAGCATTTGCTTCGGTATCTTGCTGTATCAAGGCCTTTGGTGAAAATCTCCCAGTGTCACTGCTAGATCTGTGTCTCCAAGGAGAACAAAATATCATAGTTTAGGGAAGCTATCTGGCTCAGAGAGGAGAAAGTTGCTTTTGCAAAACCACTCATGATTGTACCTTCTTATGTTAAAAACTTATTAAAGACTAGCACATTTTGATTCTTTTGGGAGCAGAACAATTGAACCAGACACCATCAAGTTGTTTAAGCCATATGCTTGACAGATTATAAAAGTATTAATTCATGTCCTCATGATTTCAAGTACATTTTTGTTTTAAAAATAATTTCTTGTATCTCTGATATAAAGGGGAGCCACAAAAATACGCATCTGAGCAGGTGCATAAGGGGATCAGACACCCTGTAATTTTGATAGAGTAGCATTGCAGTTTTTAAGGCATTTTTATTCAATGCCAAATTGTAATTTTGATATCACTTAAACATTATGCTATTAAGCAAAGGAGAATCTGCTGGAATCAGACCATTTTTTAATGTGCTATTAAAGCATGTTAAATATAAGGCCTAAATATCTTGTGTACAGTCCTTTTAAATAAAGTCTCTATAACTGGCAAGGGAACACCCTCTGGTTCCTTTCCAGAAATGTTACTTTAGCTGGCAGCTGCGGCTCTGAAAAGAATGAATGCATCCAAATGAATCTCACTTTATTTCCTTTTTTCTTAAGTGTTTTCTTGTTAATGACTAAAGTCTTCAGTTTCTCCTAAAGTGAAAAAAAAGAAGTATCAGGTTTTACAGGAAAAAGCATAGTGTAAAAACAGAATAAAAAAGCTTGAAGATGCGTATCTGAATTTGGGCAACTGATTTTTGGAACCCCCTAAAAGAAAAAAAAAAAAGAACCACAAGTCTTATTTTATTTTTGTCTCATCTTATTGCCCCTCCATGCTGAATATAACCTAGCAATATTGCAGTCCAGGGATTCTCCCTACCCAATAGCTCTGATATGAAAGAATTGAAGGTCCAATCTCACCTGTTGCCATAAATTCTCATTGGCATAAAAACCATTCAGTTTGTGGGCTTATACCAAGACAATTAACGAGGAAGAGGTGGAATTATATTTTCTTGTGAGCTGAGAACACAAGACCATTGAAGCTGGACTAAAATCACCATTTCTTTTCCCAAATAAAAACAGAGCTAGACTAATATATTTCACACTGGGCACTGGATAATACATTGGGGCTATGTCTACACTGCCCCCTCTTGTGCAAAAAAATGCAAATGAGGCGAAGTGTGGAATATTGCCATGTCTCGTTTGCATAATTAATGAGACTCCCTTTTTGCGCAAGAGGCTTTTGCACAAAAATGAAGCTTCATTAATTATGTAAATTAGGCACGGTGATATTCCTTGCTTCGTCTCATTTGCATTTTTGGGGGGGCAGTGTAGACATAGCCTGGTGGTTTAAGACTTTGCCGTCAGCATAAAAAACACCATCACACACCAAATTTTTTGGCAAATCTCAGCATTAAGAGCAAGAATTGAATGGTTATGAGCAAAGAGACAGAACAGTGAAATCCAGGTCAAAGGTAAGGCACATTGGCAGGAGAAGTTAGTGACGTTTGCCCAGCAGTGCTTGTGCTGTAGCTGTTTGGAAGCTGAATTCTTCAATCTGTAACACAGTCATGCTGCCACCTTTCTCCTATGTCTTTCAACTATAGTCAAACAGACTGTCGCCTTTTTTCAAAGCCAAATTCACTTTAAAGGAATACAACATTATTTTTATTTTGCAAAACAATTTCCTCACCTGTGTAGCAAACAATACTTCGATTAAATTTAAATTTTCTTCATTCTGCTGTCCACTTTTCTCAGCTTCAGCAAGGCAAGTGAGTCAGTTTCTTCTTCGGATGTGGCACTGTTCATTTGGAGATGCTGTAAGGGAAACTTCGGACATTTTAACTTTGTTTCTAAAACTTTTACAAGCCTAAAGAGCAATAGAAATTTGTGTATAACTTGAAAACAAAACACAACGGAACACGCATAAACAACCCTTCTTCCCACAACTCCTCAAATTGAACATTGGGCTGAAAGTGACCTGATGGCCCTTTAGTGTAGTGTAGTGTTTTTGACACAGAATTTGCCTTTGCATGCCAGAGCCATTGTGACGAGGCGTCCCCCGCCCGTCCCTGGGGCGCCGCCGAGCAGGCATTGCTGGAGGTAAGGGCGGGGCAGGGAAAGCTGACCGCCCCCCCCCCCGAAGCGGTAACGCCGTGTCCGACGGCGCAGAGAGAGAGCGGGGGCAGCATTTCCCCGCCTTGAGGGACAGGGGAGCCGGCCAATGGGGAGACCGGCCGGGCGGTAGGGGGAACGCCCGCCCGGTGACGTAGGTGGAGATGCGCGCCCGGCGGGGAATTTAAAATGGACTCCCTTCCGCTCAGGGAGGGGGGGAGAGAGGAGTTGGGCGGCGGCTGCGAGCAGGCTTATTGCCAAAGGGGCGGTGGTCGGAAGGAACCACCCCCCTTTTCTTGAACCCGGCCACGACAGTCCTCTAGGCTGGGGAGCCGGCCCAGCGCGAGGTGCGGGCGTACGGACGCCCGACCGCCAGCCTGACGGACGAGCCCAAGGTGACCGTCCCGAGGAGGGGGCGGAAGGGCACCTGAGGAGGGGAAGGAAGTGGCCCAGGGCAGAGCTCATTGCAGCTGGCGGGCTGACGCGTTTCGGCATGGAGCCCCGTCAGCCGGACCGGAGCTAAATATCTCCGTGTCCTTAGGGCCCTGGGCTGGGGCCCGTGAGTGAGGGCGGGCCCGGGCCCCCCTCTCCCTCCCCCTCCCAAGAGGGGGAGAAACGTTTGAGCTAGGGGCCGGCCGTGCGGCGACATAAGGCACGGCCGACCGCCCGAATTCACCCCCGTGAAAGCGGGAAGACTAAACACCGAGTGGGAACCAAGCCCACGCGGGGTGTGGGCAGAGGACCCCGAAACGGGGCCGGCAGAGACGCCCCTGTACAGCCATATACAACAGTTGGTCATGGAACTTTTTTGGAAGAACACAGAAGCGCTGGGTGCATATCTTTCAAACTCCACATTCTATTACTGATAGTATATGTGTCCTATGGGATGCTTTAACTAGAGATGTGATATTGCTCTGGGGCAAGTTAAGCCAATGTAAGGCCATGTCTATACACAAAACTTGTACCAGGTTAACTGTACTGGTATGGTTGAAGTGGTATAACTGCCCCTATTGGGGAGGCAGTTTAACCAGTATAAAAATGCTTGTAACTGGTATAATGTATTCCCGTAAGGGGAATAAGCTATACTGCTATAAAGATGTGAAAGGATTAGATTTTTATCAGTTAAGTGTTGGTAAGTTGCAGATCCGTAGGATCTGTGCTATGCTATTGCTTTTAAACAGTCTGGTGGAGGAACCTTTCAGTGCACACCCAGGGGTCTCACACTCTCTTCCTTATGCTGCCGAGACTGAGTATCTGTTTCATGCTGTGAGCTCTGCCAAAAAGCCCAGTGGAAACAGACTTCTGGCCAGGGACTTCTATACTCTTCAGGGACCAATGCACCTCAGCAAGTGGCATCAGGCAAAAAGTCCTTGGGTTAGCAATGAGAAGCACAGGCTGGAGCGGTAGCAGCCTCTTCCCGTGGGAGGCAGGGGTTGAGGCAGAAGTGACAGAAAACTGGGGGAGTTATGTCCCCCCTCATTACTAGTCTCCACCCACCCTGTTGCCCTGCCTCCTACCCCCTGCCCAGGTCGAAACCAAAGCCTGGCAGTACTGGGTGGTGGCTGCTCACAGCCAGTAAGAGCTGCTCAGGCAGGTGCAGCCAGCTCCTGGATCAGCAGAGCCCTTGGGGAGCAGCAACCCTAGGAACAGAGCCCAGGAAGGAGCAGGTCAGTCCAGCCCAAGGCCTTCCATCTACCCTTGACAGCATAATCAGGTGGATGGGGATATGCACTGGGGGCTTCCTGGCCAGCTTACTTCTTCACTGTTGCTGGAGCTGGGCACCAGAACAGCAGCCATGCTGACTCTCTCCCCTTGGTTGGAAAGCTGGAGAGCAACAGCTGCTATGTGGCAGTGACAGGGGGAGCAAGGCAAATGTTGGGGTAGCTATAGCTCAAGCAACCTCCTCCCTCCAGAACCGCTCTTGAGCACAAGTCAATACATAGTTCATCCTGGCCAACTTCCACCCCGCCAAGCAGCTATGCAATCCATTTCTCTCTCTCTCTCTCTTGCTCTTTGTCGTTCCCGGGGAGAGCTGCTGTTATCTCAGCCATCCACTGCCTTTCAGCCCATAGGCCTTCTGCAGGACCACAATGGGTTCACATGCTCCATTGTTAGGTGTTAATTGTTTAGTCCTTGGGGTCTTCCATCCTCCCCTCAGGACATGCCTGATAGATGACACTAGCAGAGTGCACATGGAAGTCTTTACGCACCCCGCTGCTCTTTTGCCATCCCAAAACCTGTTGTTTTGAAACTGGAATGGGATCCTGCCATCACTTCCTCCCACTTACCTTCCAGGGACTGAGGAGGGCCAAGGCAGTGAGGACGCTCTGTTGCGCAAGAAAGCTCTGATGGCCATTTTAGCCATAGGGGTTTCTTGCGCAAGAAACCCCTGTTGCCCATTCACTCTGCCTTCTTGCACAAGAGGGCTTATCCCTCGTGGAGAGAGGAATAACTCTTGTGCAAGAAGCCCTCTTTTCCGACGCTTTCCTGTAAATTTACTTGCGCAAGAACATGCATGCAGTGTATGCAATCCGCAAGTTTTTGTGCAAGAACTGCCGTTGTTGTGCAAAAAGCCTGCAGTATAGATGTAGCCAAGGTCTTTTGCAGACCCAAAAACCTTTTCCTGTGAGCCTTAGATGTCAATTCAAACTTAAGCACTACAGCCTTTTTGAACTGTTCAGAGTCCTCAGTACCAGCTCCATCATAAGAACATAAGGCTACACCTATACTGCTCCCTTCTTATGAAAAAGTCTATGCAAATGAAGCGCAGATTAGCATATTGCCACACTTCATTTCCATAATTAATTAGGGGCTGTTTTTGTGCAAGAGGCTTTTGTGCAAAATGAAGCTGTATAGATGGCTCCTTTTTGTGGAAAAACCCCCTCTTGCACAAAAGCCGTTCTTCCTCATGTTTTCAGCCATCTACTCAACTCCTTTTTGCATAACAGCCTCTTGAGCAAAACCATCCCCTAATTAATTATGCAAATGAAGCACGGCAAGGTGCTAATCTGTGCTTCATTTGCATAGGCTTTTGTGCAAGAAGGAAGCAGTATAGACATAGCCTAAGAATGGCCATACTGGGTCAGACCAAAAGTCCATCCAGTCCAGTATCCTGTCCGCCAACAGTGGCTAATGCCAGGTCTGTATGCCTCTATAACCTTGGGACCAAGTAAGGGGGTGACAACAGTGATGCCGATACATGGACTCAACCTAGTTCAAACTGCAGCCTCCTCACTGTGTTTGAAATAGTCATCTATATCCCACTCTTCCAACACAAACTTTAAATTGGGGCAACAATTTGGTGCGATGGTCTCTTCCATCAGTCAACATTGCATCTTTGGTTAAACAAGTACCAATTTCAATTTAGAAGTCCAAGCCCATATGAGTAATGCTTTGCATCCAGTCCTGTCCCTTGGCTAATGTCAAAAAAGTAGAAGGGATGATGTTTCTCCCCTAACTCTTCCAAAATAAACATGTCTCCAATTTGGGTGCAGCGTGCCTTGGCCTGGACAAACATCCGAAAAGTCACATGACTAACAACCAGGTACATGAATTCAGACCTGCTCACAGCAGAGGCTTGTAAGGCAGGTCAGTCCGTAGCGAATCGAACAGCGGGTGCATTTTGCATTGACTATTCAATTAGTCGACAGGGCACTTCTGCCTTCGAAGAGTAGCAAACGCCCTAGCGCTGTTGCTTCCCTTCAGAGGCAAAAGCACCAGGTGGAGCCAGGGGTCAACTGGAGACTCCTGCTGACCCCAGGCTCCATGCAGTGCTGCCACTTTGGAACTGCATGGGGACACCCCAGCTGGTCCTGGGCTGCCTGTGGTGTGTCAAAGCAGCAGCACCATGCGGACCCCGGGGGTCTGACCCCAGGCTCCAAGCAGGACTGTGGCTTTGAAGTTTCCCCTCCTTTTCCCTCCCCCCTTGTTGCCCCTCTCTGATACAGGCAGCTAGGGCGGGGGAAGCGCCTAGTCGACTGACTATGGCAGGGGTGTCCAAACTTTTTTCAAAGAGGGCCAGATTTGATGAAGTGAACATGCATGAGGGCCGACCATTTTGCCTGACATTCTTTGAACCATTAAAATTAAATGCAAATTAACTATTTTATGCAAAATTTATTGCAAACGGCATACTTTTCATTTCGTCACATGGATGACAAATCTAAACAGGTGTTAAATCACTCTGCCTTTCATATCTGAAGGCCAGATGAAAAAAAAAAATCCAAGAAGCTGAACTATATGTCAGGAACATTGTAAAGTACATTACGTATTATTGGTAATAAAGGTTGTCTGTCAACTTTTAAGTTTAAAAAAATATGAACAGGAACATAACACCAAGTATACATGTTGTGTCCAAATATATTTATAACTGATTTAGACCAACGGACATGAACTGAGATTTTACAATGTGTTCATCTCAATACATATGGATTCGTTGGGGGCCATAAAAGATAGATATTGCCAAATTACCTGGGGGGCCGTATTAAACCGGAACACGGGCCGCAATTGGCCCGCGGGCCGGACTTTGGACATGCCTGGACTATGGGATCAGCATTTGCTTATGGGATAGTCCCCCAGTCCTTTCCCTCCCTGCTCCCAGCCTGGGGACTTGCTTCCCTTCCCGTGCGGGAGCAGAGGCAGGGCTCCTGCCAGAGGACAGTGGGAATTAGGGGGCACGGCCACACTAGCTCCAGCTCCACAGGCCCTGGGCGCAGACCAGAGGCTGAGGGGCGGCCCGGCTCGCTCGCCACAGGGCGGGGCCAGCTCGGGGGAGCCAGGCCCGGAGGCGGGCAGCGGGCTCCGCCTCCCCGCCAGGCGGGGCCGGGCCGCGCGAGGAGATGATGTCAGCCGCGAGCCGCCGGGCCGGGAGCGGCGGTGCCGGTGCGGCGAGAGCGGGAGTTCGGACGCCGCGGTGGCTCCGGGCGGCGGCGGCGGCATGTCGGGCCCCAGCGCGGTGAACGACCCCCAGCACGCGGCCCGCCTGCTGCGGGCCCTCAGCTCCTTCCGCGAGGAGAGCCGCTTCTGCGACGCGCACCTGGTGCTGGAGGGCGAGGAGATCCCGGTGCAGAAGAACATCCTGGCGGCCGCCAGCCCCTACATCAGGTGCGCGGGGCCGGGGCTCGCCTCAGGCGGGAGAGGGGCGGTCCCGGGGCTAACCCCTCGCAGGCCCCGCTCCCTCCTCCGCGGCCGTTCAGCCTGCGGGGCCTGCCAGTCCTCTCCCTCCGCATTGATCCAGGGCGCCTGACTGGGTCGGGTTTGTGTCCCGAGGTTGGTTACTCGAGTGCCTGGCCCATCGCCGGGCAAAGGCTGGGGGGAGAGGGTTATTTTGGGGCCGTTTCGGGGGGGGGGGTGGAGGGACTTTGTGCACGGAGTTTGTTGACATTATCCAAGCAGAAATAAGTAGGTTGGCTGCTGCGCCCATGTGGTCATAGACCTCAAAACCAAAGCAGCCCGGCTGCGTCTAGACTGGCATGATTTTCCGCCAGTGCTTTGAAGGGAAAAGTTTTCCGTTCAAAGCATTGGTGGAAAAGAGCGTCTAGATTGGCACGGACGCTTTTCCGCAAAAGCATTTTTTTGCGGAAAAGCGTCCGTGCCAATCTAGACGCACTTTTGCGCAAAAAAGCCCCGATGGCCATTTTTGCGATCAGGGCTTTTTTGCACAAAACAAATCTGAGCTGTCTACACTGGCCCTTTTGCCCAAACGGGAGCAGTATAGTATTTCCACAAGAAACACTGATTTCAGACAGTAGGAAGTCAGTGTTCTTGCGGAAATTCAAGCGGCCAGCGTGGACAGCTGGCAAGTTTTTCTGCAAAAGCAGCTGCTTTTGTGGAAAAACTTGCCAGTCTAGACACAGCCCTCGTGTTCTTGAGGACCTCTCTTTACCCCTTGATGTTTTGGAGATCTGTTGTAAAAGGCTGAGATGGAAGGTTCACAATCCGCTGTATAGATATGCTGTCAGTGAAATCAAAGGCGTTTAATACTTTCCTGAGTGTGTTTTTCTTACCTTTCCAAAGAGAGAGCTGCTGCAGTCTAGTAATTAAAACACACAAAAATACAGTTCGTTTAAAAAAAAAAAGTTTTACTTGACCAACTCTGCAATTCAAGCTGATGAGAATTATGTAGCGAAGTGTTTGTAGAATGGTCTAAAATGCCTTTGGAGGAACAGTTATATTCTGTCAACTCATGTCCTTGTCATGAGGTTATTTGTTAAACAGAAAATGTCACAAACTACTTAACACTCTGAATACATTTCCCAAACCTGAAGTAGATCTGTGTGTGAACTGGAGATCTTGCCTCGCCTACCAACAGAAATTGGTCCACTGAACGATAGTACCTCACTCGTTTTGTGTCTTCCAAACTACTTAAGCAATATTAAGGGCATGATTTAAACCAGTGGTTTTCACATGATAGGGCGTGACCCAGTACTGGATCTCTGGGCCTTGTTGCTGCGGGGTGATTAGTGGGGCTGCCAAGGCAGGTTAGATAGATGATGCAGACGTACTCGGCACAGACCGCTTTATCTGCTTAGGCAGCAGCATCTGCCATGATGGAGGCACCAAGAACAACATCCAGAGTAGACTAAGTAAGGCCAGAAACGTCCTCAGGAGTATGAACAATGTATCGAGAGCTACATAGTACAGTGTCCACATCAAGCTTAAGCTATACCAGAACTGTCATATCAACACTACTATATGGCTCAGAGTGCGACCATGCCAAGCTCTGCTCCTTTTACACCACCAGCCTTTGTAAGATACTTCGCATCTTTTGGCCAAAAACAATTTCCAACCACAACCTGCTCCTGCGATGCCACCAGGAGAACATGACCACTATCATTATGAGAAGATGCTGGAGATGGGTAGGACATGTGATCAGAAGGGAGGCAGACGCCATTGTAAAGATAGCACTTCACTGGACGCCTGAAGATGACGAAAACATGGGAGGCCCAAGACAACGTGGTGGCGTACTGTTGAGGCAGACATGAAGAGAATGAATTACAACTGGGGCACACTGGAGAAAATGGCCAACGACAGAAAAAAATGGAGAACCTTCATTGCTGCCCTACACGCCAGCGGGCAAATTAGACATTAACTAACTAACTAACTAAGGCAGGTTTCCTGTCTGTCTTGACACTGCAGACTGTGTTGTGCCCCAGAAAGGACCAGCATCAGGCCTGCCTCCTGGAGGGATGGGGAGGCAGAAGAGCATATACTGGGCACTATGCTCTGCTTCTACCTTGAACACTGATTCTGCACTCCCATTGGCTAGAACCTGCTGCTGGCTGTTTCTGGGGTGCATGGCCTGAGGTGTCAGGACAGGCAGGAAGCCTGCCTATTGCTTTAGCACCCTTGATGCATCGCTGACCGGGAGTTGCTCAAGATAAGCCCCTCATGCCCCAGCCCTGACCCACCCTCAAAGCTGAAGCTCTCCTGCTCAGCCCCACCTTGGACCCAACATTTTAGTCAAATTATGTTGGGTCACAGACATCAATTTTCTTCAGCTGGGTCAAGAGGAAAAACATTTGAAAACCACTGATTCAGACCAACAAGCCAAGAAAACTAAAGTTAATATTGAGGGGCACGGAGATTATGAAAGTAAAAGACACTGTTTCAGTATGGTTTGTTCTCAAAACTATGCACACGTGATAAGTAATTTCATCTTTATAAATGCTGGATGCATTATCTGTCAGATGCCCTCAGCAAAGTCAGTGCTCTAGAATTAGTTATGTGCCTTTTGTAAATTCATAAGACAGTTTGACTAGTCTAGAGCTTGCGAGCTAGTCATTGTCCTGCTTCATTGTTCGTTTAAAAGATTCCTTTTTAAAAGCTTGATTTACCATTACATTTATTGCTTGTGTCACGGATTATGTCAGATGTTTTGTTTCTGACATTATGTAAGCTTCCAGCAGACACTTGCTAGTTTTAAAATACCGCTATTTTAAACTTTAAAAATTAAAGAATTTGAATGGGCTGCTTCTTTCTCTGTACAAACTTCTGCAGTTCTGTTTTACCATAACAATATATTGGAATGTTCTTTGGATCTCACTGGACATACCATAGCCTAATCTTCACTGGAAAAACTAGCTGTTGTTGGCAGTGGGTGTCAGCAACAGGTATAACCAAAACTGTGGTGAACATATGGATGTTAAATCGTGGCTAATCAGCTAATTGAGTAGTCGATGGAATTTCCATTGACTACTTGATTAGTCAATAAGGGGGGGAACTGCACAGCTGCAGCAGGGTTAGTTCCTGGCTCTGGAGCTAATTCTGCTGGGGCTCTAACTTTTAAATGTATTAAGAGCCGCCGGGCAATTAATATATTTAAAAGGCAGAGATATAGCGGGGGACCTGGTGCGAGCTGGGAACCAGTCTCTCCCACTGCACATCTGCTTTTTTAAAAGGCAGAAGCACAGCAGGGGGGCTGGGAGCAAACTGGGAATCAGCTCCCCCAACTCACTCCCAGTCCCCTTGCTGCACATCTGCTTTTTAAATGTATTAAGAGCCGCCAGGCTATTAAGTAGCCTGGTCCGCCACTATGCCTCTGCCTCCCCTGTCCCCGCAAGACAGTGGTGGGGGGAACCGATTTTTAAGCTGGCTCTCCACACCACCAGTTTCTGTTCCTCCCCCACCTTGCTGCTTCTCTCGGTTAGAGGCAGCAAGAGGTATGGGGGAAGCGACTAGCCAAGTCACTACTCGATTGCCCAAGAAGTATATGCTTATCTAGTAGTCGACTAGTTGCTTACATGCCTTGATGAACACAAACGATATTCAACACAATTGTGGTTTCTGAATTGGTGCTGAACAATTTGTTCTGGACCAATTACACCAGGTTCAGGTTTAGCTATTGCTAGCACTGGAAAACTTTCCTAGTTTAGTCAAAGTTAAAGAATTCCAACAATGTGATAACATAATCTTTAAGGGCAGGATATTTTCTTTACATGTCAGTAGTGTGTGGCTGAGAGTACAAGAACTAAAAATGGTTTCCATAGATTGTTTTAAAAATATTAAAGAATTGTTCCTCTGTTAGCAAGTGTCAAATGTTAAGTCTCTCCTTATGCCTGAAGAGGCAGTATCTCTCATTATTAAAGTAAATTTCAAATGGTGGCAGTGCTTGCTCACATCCACTCCAGATATATTTGCCTGTAAGAAATGTCATTGATAATCTGCATAGATTGGGCTAGATGTAGATGATATACGTAGTTGACTGTTTTTTTAGAAATACATGTGTGATGGTTGCTTGAACAGTAATTTATCAGGCTATACTTGGTCCTAGACTAACAATGTTGAAGAGCTGTTATTTGGCTAATTGTGAAGTTGATTCACTTTGTATCGACTATACGATTAGTTAAGGGCCTTTCTGCAGCGCCACACTGGTGGTTATTCCTGGAGCTGGCTTGAGTTGGCTTTGGGACCACCGCACCTCTGCATTTTAAATGTAGCAAGAACCCAGTGGCTCTTACTGCATTTAAATGCAGATGTGCAGCAGACCCAGACTGGCACAGGCCGGGACTGCTCGGTCCTGGCTCGCACCAGGTCTAGCAGGCCCTGTTTGTAGCTGCCCAGGCTGGTCACGGGCAGCCATTGCAAACAGAGGCTGCTTGGCAGAAGCAGCCCCTAACTGCGGGGGTGGGCAGGGAGAGCCCAGCTTCCCACTTGGACCCCTGCGGACAGAGGCAGCTGCCAGAGCAGCCTCCCCTATTTCCTCCCCTCACTTCGCCTGACACAGGGAGTTGAGGGGGACAGGCAGCACCGCAGAGACGGTGCCGGGGGAACTGGCTTGTCAGCTGGCTCTCTCCAGCACTGGCTCCTGCTCCCCGCCCCCCTTGCTGCCTCTGTTACAGAGGCAGCAGGGGCAGAGGGACAGCAAGTAGTCCAGTACTCCACTAGACTACCCGATAAGATTATGCTTCCTCAGTAGTCGACTACTTGCTTAAATTCCTATCCTAGACTTCAGTTTAATTTAGTCCAAGTTTACAAACTGCTTAAAGTTGTTACACAGGAACCCCTATTTGCTTAAGATGAGCATTTTGGAACAATGCTATGCATTACATATCGTACGTGTAATATACAGAACTTTTCTGAATGCGTAAAGGAGACTGTATGCACCAGTCCCGTCAGAATTATAAGTATATCTTTGCTGCCTCATAGTTTGGACTGTGGAAATGTGAATAGCAGTGTGCACCACAACATACTGCTCGTTAACATAGTCTTCTTGAAACAGGAAACCTTTGTCTTGGAGGGGTCGCCGTGTTAATCTGTAACTTAAAAAAACAAGTGTTCCTATAGCACCTTAGAAACTAACAAAAGTATATATAGTATCATGAACTGTCGTGGGCACAGCCCACTTCTTCAGATCAAATATATATTATATATAATTGAGTCTAACCAAAATATAAGGTGCTACAGGGCCATGTTAGGTTTTTTAGGAACCTTTTGGTGTGTCCCTGCTGCATCCACATGGGGGAGTAATGCTGCAGCACTTTGGTGCTCACTGCTCTTTACACCTTTGTAGTCCCAACTCTTGGGCAGTGTAGACTTGCTCTAAGATATACTGTTTTAATTGGTTTAAGAAAAATGCATTCTTGTAATTGTTTCCCTTCAGTATTACTATACTTATGGCAACTCTACACACATCAGTACTGTATTTTCAAATTTTGCATTCTAGATTCAACATGCTTAGCAATTAAAACTAAAAATATACGGCATGAAACAACCACCAACTTTATAACTTTTAAATTTGACTTCGTGGTTATTTCTGTATTACTTTATGTCTGCATGATAGTTGCGGGGGCGGGGGGAACCCAACTCTACTCCCTGTCCATTCACCTTGAATGCTAAAGCCCCGATCTCTGACAGAGCACAAGGATTTGCTATGTGGATTGGCTTTCAGGATTGGGGTCTAATGATAGACATAGCACACAGTGGAATAAGAGCGAGGGTATAGAAAACAGGTGATGGTGAAAGAAAATGAGATGTGTAAGTAACAACAAGCATTTTATCCATTTTTTTAAACTCGCATTAAGGGAGAGAAGTTAATAAGAGATGAAATCAAAGAGATGAGTTTAAAATTAGATGAATAATGTGGGTAGGATTTGGCCCAATATTTTAAATGCCTTGTTGCCAGCTGAACGCTTCTTAGATTGTTGCTCATTTTAGATATACCCAGTAGGATTTTAAATTAATGCCTTATTGAGGTTAGTAGGTTGCCGAGAGGGGTTTAGAGAGATCATGTTCTTGCAAGACTGGTTTAACCAGCACAACAACATATCTGTTTACGTGAAAAAGGCTGTTTTTGCAGTTGAAAAGCTGATGCTCTTTTAACAAAAACTCTAGAGTTATTGATACTTAAGATCAACCTGAGACACTTTTGTTGAAAGAAAAAGTTTAAAATAATGCTTTTGAAAGTACATTCACTACACTCCTGGATAGTGTGTTAGAAGAGTTAAGGTTATGCAAGCACAAATCCTACCTTCACAAAGGAACTTGCTAATTAAAAGCAACCTTCATTGACTTATCTTAACACTCAAATATCCTGTTTCTCTCAGTTTCCTTTTCTCTTGAGTGAATTCTATTGGGCTTCCAACATACAAGCAACCATAACACAGATGCCAGGTTCCTCCAAACCAAACTCTTAAGACACAAGTATAATTTTGCCCTCCCCCCCTTCTTGTTTTAGCTATGCTGCCAATCTCCTTGTTTGTACCTTTCCCCCTGAACTCTTCTTCTTTTCTTATACAAGTGGTCTAGTATGACTCCCTGATTTTTCAGGGTCAATAGTTAAGCAAAATTGGTAAGGCAGGGTACTGGCATTGGAGAATAGTTCAGTCGTTTTTCCTTTCAGATGAAATAGGTCTTCACATCTAAAGGTAAAATTCCTGGGAATGTGAGTGTGCATGAGAGACAGAAAGACAGATGTGGAATGACTAAAACCAATGCAAAAACAAAGCTTAAAAATAATTTAAGGTCATCTTTATGCATCATAAAGAAGTAAAAATTAAAACGATTTTACTACTTTGCGCTGTAGCTCATCTTTAACTTATATGCAGGTGCTGTGAACACTTGTCCCATTATTGTTGTGCAAGCCATATTAATTTTTAAATGGTACTGCATTTCTGAGAGCTGCTTGATGTTTGCTATATTTGGTGTCGCTGCAAAAGACTCTGGAGCTTGAAGTTATCCAACTTAAGCTTAGACTAAGGCAACGGTTCTCAAACTTGATTGCACTGTGACTTCCTTCTGACAACAAAAATTACTAGTGGACCCCAAGAGGGATGAGGGCTAAAGACTACACCTGCCTGAGTCCTGCCACCTGGGGTAGAGAGGGCCAAAGCTCAAACCCAAGGTCTTCTGGTTTAGGTAGGGCATGTAATCTTAACTTGGGCTTTGACTTCAGTTTTGCTGGGACCCAGGGCCAACACTAGCCTTGGCTACCCACCCCATTTGCACTTATATAGGATGTAACCAATTTGTACTTTACTTTAAATGCAACCAAATTGGGAGGAAGTAGAGATAATTATTAGTGCACAGGAATTCTGGTTTCTGTTTATTGCTGTGTCAACAGGAAAGTAAAACTTTGGGCAAGCCATCAATAGTCAAATTTTCCAAAGCTGTGTACTGTCTGTTCAAATTAACATATAAATACTTTGTTTAGGGTGTGAGAGGGAAATAGGCATGTGTAGGATTTTCTGAGGGGGTGGCTGGGCATTAGCAGAGCCTATGTATGCTAAAGCACTGGCATAGCTACAAAGAGAAGAGCATCACCTGGTTTTTTTCAGATTTGCATGGAATTGCCAGCCTTAGACTGTTATACAGGTGCCTGAGTCACAACTATCAGGAGGCACAGATGAGGTGGTTTCCCACTGGTACTCTGACAGCTGGATTACCCAATGCAGTTAAAATGGCAGATGATGAAGGAAAGGAATAGCCGTTGCTTTGAAGGGTTAAGTATTGTATTTAAACTGAAATTTAGACTTGCCGCTACATAAGCATGTTTTTTGTCCTTCGTTTTCAAACTGTGCCTATGTTTAGCTGCAATAGATGTATGCACAGGGTTTTATTACTAAATAATCTCCTAATTTAAAGTAATGTATCTGTTACCACATCATACTTTTTCTCTAGTAATTTAATTTAGTTTGTCTCCAGTACGATAATCTGGTATATGGAAAAAATAAACGCACTATTTTTCAAATTTATTTAAAATTAACTCTTAACCCCAACTTTCAGGCAAACAATACTGAAGCTTTTTTTGTGTATTTTTGGTCATGCGCAAATTTCTCTATTAAAAATTTGAGACCAACTTATCTCATGGAGGCTCTTAAATAAAACAAGTCCTAAAACGAACAAGATGTTTGTTTGCCTTTACACAATTCACTCTGCCTGTGTTGTACACCTTCCCTTGCCCTGTCTCAGTCTTGTCTATTTAGACTGTAAGCTCTGAGAAATAGGGACTGATTAATATGCTGTTTGTGCAGTGCCTGGTACAATGGGGCACTATTCTTAGTTGGCCTGTAGGTACTACTGTAATACACATTATTAACAATAAACAGCCTTAGGATGTTGACAAAGAAAGGTTAACATTTAACTGGACTGGATTTGAATTGGTGACTCAACTCTGAAAGGGCTTGTGTCAGGTTATCAATCCCATGTTTCCTTGTAAGTAGTATTGATTTAGAGCATTCTGGTTTGTTGTTGTTAAGTCTGTGAAAAGATAGATGACTAAAATGTCTTACTCATTGTATACATTTAGTTCTAAGCATTGCTTAACAGTGGACTTAATCACCAAGTATTGAAAATCAGTCCTAAGAATTTATGTAAGGTATTAATTAGGAAAATAATACAGTAGCCACAGTGTCAGTCTTAACACTTATGGCAATAAATGCTTTAAGTGTCTTTCCCCTCATGTTCTCTGGACTCTTCTCTCTGCTTTTATTTGTTTAAATTTCCATCTGTTTGGTTTCTGTCTGTGGATACTATATTGTTTTATAAACATTTCTACTTGAAAGCAGTCTCCTTATGTGAATGACAGTGACATTGACAATGAAGTACTTTAATGAAAATGCTACTATAGTTAAAGTTGAAGAAGCACACTTAGTAAAAGGCTTAGTTTTATCATACATGTCAGAAAAAACAAACTTTTGTGATTGACTTTTTCTGTGCTTTCCTCAGTCCACATTTGAACTCCCACCCTTCCTTTCATTTCAGCTACTTTTTAATTACATATACCTAAACCATGGTATACAGTGCTAACAAATGCTTCAGTACGCAGGGTTTTATGCCATTCTGTATTTCAGGGATATTATGGGAAGCTCAGTTTCTCCTTAGCTCTAATCTTCTTTACCAGACTCCCTGAAACTGCACGTACAGCACCTTCGGGTAGAATTTTGCTAGCAAGTTTGGAATAAATCACAAAAGAAGTTTTAAAAATAATGAGGAGAAATCCTGGCTCTACTGAAGTCGGTGGGGAAAAAAATTACTTAAATCAGGGCTACTCAACTGTGGAAGCCCCGGGGCCACAGTGATACTCACAGCACATGCTGAAGGCCTCAATTTAAGTGTGGTTGCATAGACATGCAGATATATATGCAAATAGCTTCTTTCACGCTGACAGGCATGAACAGAAAGATTAAGGCAAGACTACACAACACACAGGCCCCATAGAAGTCAGTTCTGCTGATATTAACAAAATGCAATATTTACCCGATTTCCACCCACATGACAGCACTTTTAATGAACAATGACAGTCCAGGAATTTAATTACTAACACATCAACAGAAGACCATTACATTGACTATATTTTTGTGTTGGCTCCCACCCACGGGCCACGTGTTGAGTAGCCCTGGCTTAAATGGATCCCACTTGCCTGCTGGGGCTGCTCCAGCATGGCCGTGACTGGGATTCCACCGTGACTGGGGTCCTGCCTCCCTGCTGGGGCTAGTCTGGGGCAGCCATGACTAGGATCTCACCTTCCTACTCTCCTGGGTGCTTCAGAATGGCCAGGGCTAGGGTCTCACCTGTCTTGTCCTATGGCCTTGCCTGCTGCCTCCACACTGCTGGGGTTCCATTGGCCAGGGCTGCTATCACCTGGTGCAGCTGACAGTCTAGTTAACTGGTTACTGTAGAGGAAAATGCAAGAGACCCTGTGGTTTACAATTATGGAATAATAAGAGGGAAATCTATTCTTAATCTTAAATACTTTAGTGATAGGTTTAAATCGTGAGACACGTGGATTTTATATAGTTTTATCATATCTAGCGCAACTATCTCTATCTTTACATATATTTAGCCCTTTCTAAAATCCTGCTAAGCTCTTGGCTTCTGTGGAGACGTTTACATAGCTGCTCCATGCCGACTGATTCTGATTTAGAGGCCGTTTCATTGCTGTGTAGATTTCTGGGCTCTGTCTGCAGCTTGAGTTCACTCTGATGGGCTAGCCCTGAGTGTGTCTCTGCTGTGTAAACATGTATCATATCTTGTGCCAGTGAGTGTGCACTCCACAATGCTGGCTGGGTGTCATTGCCTTTGCTGAAGTCCTTATCTGAGCTTCTTTTCTCCTTGATTGTCTCGTTTTCCTTTCCAGTAGTCTCCCAAGACTTCAGTTGTCCTGCAGAATGCCTTCACATGTCTACAAAGTCATGCCATCTTTACACTATTTTACTATTGTTTTTTAATAATTGGTTTTCATTCACACTGCTTCACCTTCCAGTCACTATAAAGGTTGGCTAAATGTTGCTGGTTTTTCCTTCAGGTGCCATGATGAGGGGCATGAATAAAACCTGAAAAAATAGAATTCTCTCTGGTAACTCATTAAGATCAACATTTTCCAGTTATGATAATGATATCAGGTCCTGAGTTCTAAAATTACCAGCAGAGACCTGCCATCACACATTTTTCATTTTTGAAAATGTGTAGATTTAGCAACCCTAATGTGTAGTTGGTTTTGTTCCTTTCTAGAAGCTGATGTTAAGATGTTTGAGAGCAGAGTTAACAAATTGGCAGGCAGTTTGTATTTCTAATCAAGGCAAAGGTCCAGCTTTAGATTAAAAGTCAAACTCCAGGAATGACATCCTTTGAACAGAAGGGGAAACAACAAAGTAGACAAGTGATAGTTTCAAAATGATGCCTAATATATATGGAAACCTTTTTGTGAGAGTCTAAAAGCTATTTTCAATTTCAGGTTGTAATGAAGTAGGTTAGGAAACATGAGCTATATTATGATCAGATGTAGGTGGCACCATAGGAGAATGGTGGCTTGCAGCTTTATAATTGAGTTAAGCACAGAGAGATAATGACTTGTAGAGTGTGTGTGTGTGTGTGTGACAGCTGTCATTAGATCTCGATGACAGTCGATGAGCTACTAAGCAATCCTCAATTAGCAAAACTGTTTACAGAAGTCACATAAACATCCACCTTTTGCAGGAGTCGTGCTCTCTTTCAGATCCTGTGCTTTTCTTGTTATCTCTGAATACGTTCACTCTCAAAACATTTGAGAGCCTATACCAGTGGTCACCAACCAGTAGATTGGGATCTCCTGGTAGATCTGGGAGCCTCTGACAGGTGATCCTGACTGGTTTGGCCAAGAGGCTATCAAGTGCCAGCCCTTGCTGCCCCTTCTCCCACTGCTGCTCGTCTCCTGTCTTTTGCCTTAGAGCTGCCCCCATCCCGGTAGCCTCCTGCTTGCTGTGCAGAGCAGGGAAGGGAGAGGAGAGGGCGCTGATGTCAGGGTGCCCCCTCCCACCCTGTATTCTATCTCTACAGAAAGGATGGGGGGTAGAGGGCTTGGGATGGAGGATGTTTGCTGGCTGCTTTTGAAAGTGGTACAGAGCCAGGGCAGGGGTGAGCCTACGTTAGCCCCACTGCATCACTGCTCAGGCATCACCTGAGGTAAGCAGTGTCCAGCTGGAGCCAGAATCCTGAACTCCTGCCTTAGTGATGAACCCCCTCTTATACTCCAAGCCCCTGTCCTAGCCCCAGAGTCTGTATCCTGAACCTCCTTCTGCACCCAGCTCCCTACCCCAGGCTCAACTCAGAGCCCCTCTCACACTCCAAATCCCTTAGCCCAAGACCAGAGCCAGGGTCCCAACCCTTTGCCCCTGCCCTGTTAAAGGGAGAGAGAATGGGGAAGGGAGGGAGGACAGAGTGAGCAGAACTAGGGCCTCAGAGAAGGGGTACAAAGGAGGCAGGGCAAGGGTGTTTGGGTCTAAGGTAGATCCTGGATTGCACTTAAATTCAAAAAGTGATCTTGTGCTTACAAAGGTTGGAGACCACTGGCCTATACAGTAGTTTGCCTCCAGAACAATCTGTCCTGAGCTGCTATTTCCAGGTCAGTGAGAGATATGCCACCTGACTTCATATTGTTGTTTAAGATCTCTTTATAACACTTTTATTGACTACTAATAGAGTGTACTAGCTAAGAAGTTACCTGTTGAATAATATTGCATAGGGGTTTTGTAGTTTGTGGAAGGTTTTTTTTTTTTTTTTAAAGATTACCTTAGAGTAGTTCAGTTCACTTTCCAAATGCTTTGGCACTAAAAAGTTAAGAATTTTTAAAATGTGAATGTGCTTCTAATATAATAGGATGTGCCTTAAGCCTTGTTTATACTGCAGAATATACCCATTGCTGATGAGAATAGCTGAATTACAGTTGTGGTTACAGAACCAAGGCAAACTTTGATCAATACTTTCAGATCCACTTGTGGTCACTAAGGAGTGTGTTTGTGGGGGTGGGGGGAAGTTGTTTTCCTTTTGTAGGGTGGACAGGATTTTCTACTTAGTATTGGTTGTGATTTTCCCATCAGTGGCCAGCAACCTGTGCAGCAACATCCGTACAAACCACAAACGTAGGCAAGGAAAACTGCAATTTGTACCAGTTGAGTTGATCTAACTTTAGAACCTGCGTAAATGCAATTCTTGCAAATTGTAGCTTCTTTATCTATGCTTGGGTTTTGCACTGGCAGAGCTACAGTAGTTTCTGCCCACTGATTAGGGTGGTTAAAATCAAGTGCTTTTCTGGAGTGGGAAATCAAAATTTTATGTTTTATTTGCACTAGATATTTTTAATTAAACTATAATTTTTCTTTAAAAATGCTTATAACATCTGATTAAATATGTTAAGGCTTAAATGTATTATCTCTTAAAACACTTAAATAACTTACATATGCTGAATCCTCAAACCTTTATCAAAAACTTTAGTTAAAGGCTGCTTCTTTATATAAAGAAGAGTTGGGGGAAACATCTGACTTTTGAGCTCGAACTTCATATATGGCATAGTAGGTCATGTAGGGTGCATCTACATTGCACCTCTAGGTCAAAATAAGATACACAAATTGTGTAGCTTATTTCAAAATTTTGCCCTGTGTACACAGCACCAAATTTCAAAGTAAAGCGCTATTCCAACAAGTCCCCTAACCCTCATGGAACGAGGGCTATAGGGACGTTGGAATAGCACACCTCTTATTTCAAAATATATTTTGAAATAACGGGAGCATTTAAAGAGGCGGAATAGCTATTTCAAAATAGCGCCGCTATCTAGAGATAGCCGTATTGTATTAAGGGTTGGATCTTGTGGAGGAGCAAGGGGCTGACCTCTGAGGTGAGAGAGTCATCACAGACATTAGGAGTCAGTCTCTGACTTCTGGAGACACCATCATGTATCTCATCAGGTTCTTCCACTGATCATGCTGCAGTGGTTTCATGCACCTATTTTATAGTCCCTCTTTCGCCCTAAGCTTTCGCTGAGTTATCAAGTTAAAAATATTTGATTCCATCTATAATTCACCATTTTCTAACATACAGGCAGTCCCCGGGTTATGTACAAGATAGGGACTGTAGGTTTGTTCTTAAGTTGAATCTGTATGTAAGTCGGAACTGGCATCCAGATTCAGCCGCTGCTGAAACTGATCAGTTTCAACAGCGGCTGAATCTGGACACCAGTTCTGACTTACATACAGATTCAACTTAAGAACCCCAGGCGTCCCCAAGTCAGCTGCTGCTGAAACTGATCAGCAGCTGATTCCAGGAAGCCCGGGGCAGAGCAACTCTGCCTCAGGCTTCCTGTAGTCAGCCGCAGGTCAGTTTCAGCAGCGGCTAACTTGGGGACGCCTGGGGCAGAGCAGCTCGGGTGCTGCTGGGTTGGTCCAGTAGCGCGGCCGCTCCTCGGCGCTACTGGACCAACCCAGCAGCACCCCAGCTGCTCTGCCCCAGGCGTCCTGATTCAGCCACTGCTGAAACTGATCACCAGCGGCTGAATCAGGACTCCTGGGGCAGAGCAGCTGGGGTGCTGCCAGATTGGTCCAGTAGCGCCAAGGAGCGGTGCTGCGGGACCAACCGGCAGCGCCCTACCTGCTCTACCACAGGCCCCGGGCTTTGCTCCACGTCTCCGTGGTCTGCTGGGGGGGGCACTAGCTGCGTTCCCCCCCCCAGCAGACCAGGGAGACGCGGAGCAAAGTGGCAGAGGACCTGGGCCGGACCACGGCGCTTCCAGATCAGCTGGAAGCACCGCGGGTCCGGCTGGGTCCTCCGCCGCTTTGCTCAGCGTCTCTCTGGTCTGCAGCCTGATCTGGAAGCGGCCGTGGGTCCGGCCCCGGGTCCTCCGCCGCTTTGCTCCCCGTCTCCCTGGTCTGCTGGCTCCCCCAGCAGACCAGGGAGACGGGGAGCAGCTTTTCTCGCCCCGGAGGAGGCGAGTGGCGGGACCAGGCATCCCGCCGCTCCAGTCCTCCGGGGCGAGAAAATCCCCGTTCGTAACTGCGGATCCGACGTAAGTCAGATCCGCGTAACTTGGGGACTGCCTGTACTAAAAATGTACAGCTAATACAAATCTGAAAACAGTAAGCTATAGAATTGCTTACATGTATGTAGTTATAGCGTATCCTCCTAAGTAGCAAAAAGATGTACTAAATCTAATGTAAAGGTTCTATTTGTCATAAATCAACATGTTTTAGTAATTATATCAACCATTGAGAACTTCAGACTCTTCATTTGCTCTTCAGTTATTTTCTAAAGAGCAAATGGAAAAATTGATAAAAATGATTTAAATCAAGGCTTTCATGCGGTGATTTAAATCAATCGGCCTGTCCACTGATGGCTAAATCCCAGCTATAGTCAAGGCTGTGGGCTTGACTGAAGATTGAGGGCCAGTTTCTAATCCATACTGGCTGTAAATCCTAAATCCATCGGCTGCAACAGAATAACATCCGATTTATTGTGGGCAAATGAAATCATGATCTAGAACAATGACTTTAAAACACAATAAAATGAAGCAAAAGTTCCAGTGACATATAGAAATGGGGATCTACTTTGGAAATGCTGATGTTACTAGAAAAACATGCTGAATGCTATGTATTAACTGTCTATCTCTGTGGCTCCTGTTGAACAAATTGTCTTGCTTCTCATGTAATATGCTACAACTTAATTATCTTATTTTTAGCCAAACTTAATTTTTCTATACTCTGAAAAACTTTGGATAATATTCAGTTCTTTTCTCCTCCTCCTCCTCCTTACAAAAATATAAACCAAAACAAAACCGTTCTTCTTCCTCTTTTATTTATTACACTGAGCTGTTGTCTGGATTATTTTGCATTGGGACCTGACATTGCTCATTCATTACAGAACACCTAAAAACCAAGTACGTAGGCAAAGTATTTGGAAAACTGGCACTCTTTTTAGGGTGTGGTGAAACCAGATTTCTTTCATGTGTACAGCCAAGGAGCTGGGGTGTGAGCTGAAAAAAAGAAATCCTACTTGTTTCATGTGTGTTGGAGGAAGTGATGAGTGGCAGTAAATTGCTTCATCACGTTACTTTGTCTGACCTATTTTATAATATCTAAAATATTGCATATGCAAAATTCGAGCTTTGAGAGAGGAAGGTGTTACAGCTGTAAAACCAGACGCATTAAAATAGGTCTATCTCATAAAACACGTGGGACCTGGTTAGGAGACCAAGTTAGCCTTAATTGTGTCTTGGTGTAAGAAGGTTTGTACCCAAGCACTGAAACCTCCTCTGCAGATTTATTATTGATAGATAGTCCAGAGTATTGCCTTGACATATTCAAATCCCTTTAATTAGTATTGAATAGAGCTCACTTTCTAATTTGTGGTTGAATCACTACCACAAACTTGTTTTAGTCTTAAGCCACACGTCTACATAAACTTGTTAGGATAGTAGAATTGGTAAGTGATACTACTTTTTTAACACTTATGAACCGCCCAAAGCCCTTGTGTAGACACCGTTATACCAGCAAAAATAAACCTCTTTTGCTGATATAAGATGTATCTATGTGAAGAGGATTTGCTGATCTAGCTATGGCTTAGTCATTCTAGGGCAAAGGAAGCTTGGTTTGTTTGGGGGTTTTTTTAAGTGAGAAATGTTAGGTGTTGTTTCTTGCTTTTGTGCTTTTCCATCCCACAACAGCTTTATAGGCCTTTTTATGATACTGGGTAGTTTTCAACGTGAGAGAAAGTAGTTGAGAATTTTTTACTGTTCAGTTTCAAGGGGAAAAGATTAATTTGTTGTTGCAACCTTTCAAAGGTAAAATCATTGATCATGAAGACTTCACCCCAGACTTTCTTATTTTAGTCCATTGAGATACACAAGACCAGGGCAGAACTCTTCAAAAAGGCTGAAATTGCATTTCTCTCTCTCTCTCTCAAAAAAAAAAAAGGGGGGGGGGGATGAAACCTTTGTAGACTGAATGTATACGTTTTCCACTTAGGCATTTTTTGTCATCGAAGAGCATGCCAGTATTGTAAAGTTTAAAACTGCTATAGAAATATATACTGTTATCTTGTTGTGAACTGACATTAAACAAGTAAGCTATGCATTGTGTGTGTGTTTGTATTTTCCTTTCACAAGTATGTTTGGTATGGTTGGATATTAGTAGGGCCCTACCAAATTGATGGTCCTTCTGACTCAATTTCATGGTCATGGCATTTTAAAAATTGTAAATTTAGATCTCCACTATTGATATCTGATTTTAAGGTGTTCTAATTGTAGGGGTCCTGATGAAAATAAAAATTGGGGGCCATCACAACCCCTTATTGTAGAAGGGCCTGCTATCCTTCCTTCTGTGTTGCTGCTGCTGACAGTGCTGCTATCATAGCTGGACAGCTTGAGAGTGGTAGCTTCTGGCTAGGAGCTCAGCTCTGAAAGCAGAGCTGCTGCCCTCAGAGCTGGGCTGTCAGTCCGAAGGCAGCAGCACAAAAGTAAGATGGCTGTGGTATGGTATTGCCACCCTTACTTGTATACTGTTGCTGTCTGCAAGCACACTGTCTTCTGAGCTAGGTGCCCAGCCAATTGTCAGTGCTCTGTGGCCCCCCAGCTCCGAAATAAGGGTGGTAATACTGTGGCCCTCCCAAATAACTTTGTTACCCTAACCCACACCTCCGCCACTACCTTTTGGGTCAGGACCCCCAGTTTGAGAAATGTTAGGGTGTCTCATGAAGTCTGTATAGTATAGAGTAGAAGCATACAAAAGACCAGATTTATTGGGAAGAGAGCAGAGTTCATAATCTGTTACTCCTTTTTCATGCCCGTGAGTTTGATAGGGCCCTAGATATGACAGTAGTGATGGGCAATCCGCAAACATCATGCGGTCCGTTCGGGTTCTGTGTGTGGCCCATGAGACATTTTGTTTACCACTGACAACTCTGCACATGGGCCAGTTCCACTGGTTTCCATTCGCATTGTTTTTTTTCCTACCAGTATTAATAAAATGTTTCTAGGTTTGTATTTGTAATTTTTCTTAAACATAACCCTGTCTTCTAAAATATAATGTTCTCTAATGTTTCTGGATTTGGACTAAAGTAAACGATTTCAGGTTTAATCTTTGTTGTGGCCTGCAATAGGACACTGTTTAAGACATTTGATTAGATCTGAAACCTCTAAACAGCATTAATAGGAGGGTTTCTTTGTGAAGTCCACACAATGAAGTGATCTAGCTATGGTGTGTATGATAAGATCTTAATTACTGGTCACCAAGACTAGCCTCTTAAATTATATTAACCTAATTTCCCCAACATAGCTGGCATGAGATCTGTTTATTGTGTACCTTATATCTTAATTCAGATCCACTACCCTGCTGGGATGCTCAGGCTTCTGTGAAGGTATTTTCATGATATCCTTTCTTTTAACAATATCCTAGTACCTTGCTTTGAGAGCTTCTGAGAGGAAGCACTGCCAATGATGATTGGTAACCAGATACTACAGACTTAAATTAACATAACACTGTACTATTAGAACGTGTCACCTACTTGCACAAAAACAGAAGCAATTATTATAAAATAATGTAACATGCTTATAAAACGTACTGGATTGTTTTTCAGGAGACAAGGCAAAAATACTAAACACATTAAAATCAGTATCTGCATACACAAGTATACCAAAGGACCCCCTGCCAAAAGGTTATCCAGTTGATGTTCTAGTTGCTAGTGATTGTTGTTGCTTGAGTCAGCCTATTGGCCAGCTGGATCGAGCATAACAAGGAAAGCTGAGCCTCAGCTGGACGTGTCTGAACCTCCGTTGTTGTAGAATGATCCAAAGACCCGTTGTGCATTATTTCTAGCGAGAGATTTTTATGTAAGCCTATGGATTTTGCTATGTTATACTTGGATTGTTAGTTACAATCTGGTTGTTTTAGTAATTCTTTATTTGCAGCATTTTGTTTTCACAGCTAGACTCCATTTTCTTTGCTTTTAATTTAGGGTGGAGGTCTTTTACACTTTAGGGCAGGGGTGGGCAAAAGGGCCTCCACTGGCTGGATATGGCCCGCCAAGCAAGTTGATCTTGCCCGCAGGGGCTCTGTCCTCAGGGACTGGGAGCAGGGGGAAGCACAAGCAATGTCCTCCTGCCCTGCCCCCTCCCAGCAAGTAATGCGCTGCTCTTAGAAGCACTGTGCGCTCCTGGCAGGTTGGGAGGAGATTTTGTGTGCTCTCCCCACCCCCAAGCCCTGATTGGCCTGGGAGGCAGGGGAGAGCATGCAAAGTCTCCTCCTGCCCTGCAAGGGGCTCAGCAGTTAGTCAACCGCTAGCTGCTGCTCAGCTGCTGGTTGACTCTAAGCGCAGTGCTCCCTTGCAGGGCAGGGGCAGGAAGCGTGAGACTTTGCTTGCTTCTCTACCCCCAGACCAATTAGGGTCTGTGGGTGGGGAAGCCCGGAAGTGTCCTGGCCCTGCCCTTCTGCCTGAGGCCTTGCCCCTTCCAGGGTGGCCTGGAGCTGCTTCAAAAATTTCTGAAGTAGCCCTCAGTCAAAAATTATTGCCCATCCCTGCTATCAGTTCATCAGATTGCACTCTTCTGCCATGAGGGTCTTAGGATCTTGATGCTGGCTCTAGGGATGTTAAATGGCATTTAATCAGCTAGTCAATGGAATTTCCATCAACTAGTCAATTAGTTAAGTGGGGGAAACTGCAGAGCCTCAGTGGGGTTAGCTCCCGATCCTAGGCTCTTAATATACTTTTAAAAGGCTGAAGTGCAGCAGGGGGGACTGGCTTGCACCCGGTTTCCCACTATGTCTGTGACTACCCTGTTCCCCATGGAGATGGTACTAGGAGGGAACCAGCTTTTAAGTCAGCTCCACCCCAGCACTGGCTTCTATCCCCCCACTCCTCCGCTGTCTCTCTCTCTGATAGAGATAGCAAAGGGAGGGGGGAGCAACTAGTTGAGTCACTAGTCAACTAGTTGCTTACATCTCTTGCTGGGGCCTTGTTTCTTTACTCCTTTTTTGTAATATGCTATTTGTTTGTTTGTTCTACATACCACACATATCGTATTTGCGCACACAGCAGTACAATGATTTCAAAAGCAAATTCCTAACAGGACAGAACAGTTCTATCAAGGCAGAACAGAACAATTCAATCTTCAGCATTACTGCATTAGTATAGAACATCATTATATAAACTTTCATTAAAACAGTTTCATTAAGTAAACTGATAATAAAATCACTTCATTCAGGACAAAGCAGTTTAATCTGAAAATCAATTTTTCCATACACGTGTTTAAAAAAAATTAAAAATCATAAATAAAATAAAGCTAGCATTGTTAGAATAGATCTGTAAATTATGTGAAGAGTGGAATCAATACAAGTGTACAAACAGTAATCTTTGGTACCTGACTCAGGAGCTGATCTGCATACAGAGTCGCTCAAAATTATATAGCTGTTGTTTGGAGGGAAGGGTGGGAAAGAGAGAGAAATGTTTACTGTTTTTCATTTTAATTTGAAATATAATGTTTAATCTTCTGTAATAAAGTGATGTATGAGTTGTCTAGCTTTGTCTTTTCAGTAGGATTTCTATATCACCTATCAGAACTGTGTAGTGTTTTGACTTCTAATCATACAAACCATATTCCCAACTGAGAAGTAACTTTTTGTTTTAAGATGTATTTTATTGGAAATGTGGTGTTCTGTAGCTTTTATTTTACTGTACATGCACAGTTAGCTTTGATGTCTCAGGAAATATAAATAACGTGGCAATCTTAGATTTTTTTTGCCCCTCAACATTTGAACAGAAATCTATTATGGGCATATTTGTGGGGGGCGAATCTGAGTGTTTGATACTTGATACAGAGAGAATTATTTAAATCTGTGGATTTGGGAGGCAATTTAAATTAGAAAAATTATGTTTTGTAAAATTTGATCATAGAAGTCTGTGTGTTTTATCATGTGCAGGTGAATCAGGATAATAGTAAATCTGATAGTTGAAATGGATCTCCCTGAAGTTCAGATAAATCATTGTGCTCAAGAAGCCATGTGGGGAGAGGGAGGAGGAGGGGAATCTAGAAACATGAGCCAGATTTAGCCACTAGGGTAACCGGGTGGTTTTAAAAAAATATCGGACACACTTGATCTCAGATGGGGGGGTGGGGACCGGCCGGGAGGGAAGCGGGGCTGGCTGCGGGGACTGGCTGGGAAAGGGCCTGGGAGAGCGGGGCTGGCCGAAGGAGATTGGGGCGGGGAGCCAGCCGACAGGAAGCAGGGCTGACCGGGAGGGGGTCGAGGAGAGCGGGGCTGGCCGGACGAGATCGGGAATAGGGGGGACTGGCCGGAGAAAGCAGGGCTGGTCGGGGAGAGTGGGGCTGGCCGGAGGAGACTGGGGGGGAGAGAACTGGCCTCTGGGAATCAGGGCTGGCTGGAGGAGATCTGGGGGTGGGAACCGTCCGGCGGGAAGTAGGGTTGGCTGGGAGGGAGTTGGGGGGAGTAGGGCTGACCTGGGGGGGCGGGAACTGGCCACTGGGGAGCGGGGCTGACCGGGGGGGGGGGCAGAGCGGAAGGTGGGGGAACCAGCCTGGGCGCACACAGATCCCAGGGTGCTGCCCATCCCATGCATGGTCCCGGCAGGGTGCATGGATGAGTCTGGCCCCGGGGATTCCATCCCGGCCCTGCCCTCGCCCTCACCCTTGCCTTTGCCCTCGCCCTCCTCTTCTCTACTGTGTAGCTGCGTACTGCCTGGCTGGTAGACACTCTCACGCAGTGTGAGCATGTCTACCAGCCAGGCAGTACACAACTACGTACTGATACGAGTCATGATAATAATAAAACTTACTTAATTAGAAAATGTATATGTCCGGTATTTTCTCAATTTGTTTCCCGGACAGAAAGCTCAAATACCAGACTGTCCAGTTCAAAACCAGACACCTGGCAACCCTATTAGCCACCCTTGCTCACAAGTTTAATAAAACAGACCTTTTATAAATTACAGGTTGGACCTTTCCAGTCTTGCACCCTTAGGACCTGATCAGTCCCAGATTAGGGATGCAATAGTGTAGTGGATTAACCGATAAGATAAAGCTTATAGGTTAATGCTCTAGACTACATGCATTTCCCCTCCCCACCCCAGCCAGTAAATTTTTTAGCAGGCTGGCCAGCAACCTGCCTCTGTCCTGGCTTGCAACAGGTCCAGGACCTATCCTTGCTGAGGCTCTGCATTTAAAGTGTATTAGGATCCAGATGGGCAGGAAGCCTGGCTCAGTTCCAGCTCATGCCAGGCCTGGAGCTCAGACCCCTCTACACAGGGGCTGCTGCCACCACATGCTGCTTCAGCTTTATCAGAAGCTGCAGCACAGGGCAACAGGCAGCCAGACCACAAAGAGGGCTGGCTTTTTAATTTGGTTCCCCTCGTGGACCAGCTCCCACCTGGCATCTCGTGCTGCTACCTCTGAAACAGAGACAGAAGTAGGGGGCTCCTCGGGAGTGAGGCTGGAGCGCACTGGCTGCTGGCCCCGCTCCTGGGTACTATAGAATAGTTGACTAACCAATAAGAATTCATGAGGTTGCTCAACTATTCAGTTAACCAATATTTTAACATCCCTGTCCCAGGTGAGGTATTTTGCTGGACCAGGGGAGGTCATATCTGGTGCCCCTCGCCCAGCATTGTACCGGCCTCAGGCCCTGTTGCTCTGCTGGTCCTTGCCCCAACTGGGCTGTTGTAGGCTCCCAGCCCCTCCAGGCAGCCCAGCTGGGGTGTGCCAGACAGCCTAGCTGAGCAGTCCCATTGTGGCACAGTGAGTTCCCAGCTCTGCTAGGAAGCCTCGCTGGGGCATATGAGCTGCCAGCTGCGGGGATCTGGGCTCCTAAGCACCAGACCTCCTTTGGGACTCTCTGGTCCTGGAACATCTGTGGTCCTACTGAACCAGTGATGTTGCTAGATCAGAGAGTCCCAATTTACAGAGGTTCAACCTGTATTATTTATCGTGAGCAAGGATGATAGAATACGGCCACATCAATTAATATGTGAACTCTGGGAGCCTTTGTCTCTCGAATGAATGTGCTATAAAAATTGCATCAAAAATATATAGGAGGAGTTTGTCACTTGAAATATGTGACATAACAGCAGTGAGGCCAAATTGTTCCGTTTTTTTTTTTTTTTTAATTGAAATTTGAAAGTGATTTTACTTAGTTGCTTTTAGGCCAGATGGGTAGCCTTTGCTTTTTTTAAGCACTTGGAGATTTGTTTCTCTTTTCTGGATGGAAAACAAAAATAATTGTTGTGGTCCTATTTTACTGAATAAATAGCACTTGCAACTGCATAATGCTACGAATAAACCGTATTTGTGCTGTTTTGGAATATTTTAGAAATTGATTTAATAAAATCTTATGCCCATATAACGGTGATTCTAGATATATTGGTAGTTAAGTTGCATCATAATCATACTCTAATGTGCAGTTACAATGTTAAAAAGTGACTGTATAGAATGGGAACTTAATGAAAATATCTTCACTCCCTTGTATATTTTTAAGCCATGCCAAAAAATGGTTGTATTGCTCTTGTTGCACCTAACAAAATAGAGCTTGCATGGTTCTAAGATAAGCTGGAGCCTGTTCTCCTCATGCTTCATCAACGGAATTGTTTACTTAAGTTTTAACTGTGCACTCTTTGAGAATGCTAATGATGTGTGAGCCAGACAGCGCTTTCAGATCTAAGTATAGTTTGCAAAGCTAGCACGTCACAGGTGGAAACATCTGTAAATTAAAAAGTGTCTGGATAAAATAGCACAAAGAGGCTGCATGTTTATTATCTATCAGACTCCACACCAAATTTGTTCAAAGTATAAACATACATTAAAACCTTTCAGTATAATAGCTTGCCTTAAGAGAATTTATGGCTTACCTTTTTAAAACTTCTTAAAGAAAACAAATGCTATACCTAGTATTACTAGTGCATATGCTTCCTTACCCTCTTCTCTACTTGTTTGCACTCCTGTTCCTCTTATCTGGTTTTTATACTTTGAGACTGTTCTTTATTAGTTATTGTTTTTGCCCCCCCCCCAGAACAAAATTGAACTATAATCCTCCCAAGGATGATGGATCTACATATAAGATTGAACTTGAAGGGATATCTGTTGAAATCATGAGAGAGATACTGGATTACATCTTCAGTGGGCAGGTATGGTGCTTAGCTGAATTATTACATTTCTCTAATGTTTCCTCTAATCTTTTCCATCCATGTGTGGAATACATTTTGTCATGTGCACCGAAGCATGTACAAATGTGCCCCACCAGGAGAAACACTAACCTAGCTGTGAGTGCTTTGCTAATCAGCTGGGCAGCATTAGAATCTCTCCTAAATGACTGCACAGCTTACAAGTAACCTCTAATTCAGCAGCACCAATTAGAGATTAATCCCTACTTTTTTTTGAATGATAGGAAAAGACAAAAAGAGTGAACTTTAGGTTTAAAGTCATTGCTATGAATTGACTTCTGAAAGCCAGAATACAGGCTACTGATATGAACCAAAAATAGATTGTAAGCACTTCAGATGTGCTTCTCTTGCTCTGCTTAGTGTCATGTATCCCAAGAAACAAACTTTAAACAATAAATATTAAACTTAAAAAAAAAAAACCTCACTCCTCCTATCAGTTTCTTCACTAAGTTGTTTTTAAAGTATGTGTGATTTTGGGACTTGTGGAAGGTGTCTGGATTGGCAACCCAGGAAACAAAAATGTTCTGTGAAGGATTTCAGTCTGGGCTGTCCAGGCTTCCCACCTGAGTGCTTCGCCAGTATCCGTCAACTCCAACCATTTAAGGCTGACCATGCTTTTCTGTCTTTACACCCATTCAGTCTTCCTTAGAACCTGTTAAGACGCCGATCTGAACACAGATTAAAATCAGCTTTAGTTTTGTCCATTGGGAACCAGACTGACAGTGCTGAATTTCAAAACAGGTCACCAAACAGTCATCAGGTGGCATCGACTCCTGGTTAGCTGAAACCATTAAAAAAAAAGTTTAATCATCAAGGCCACAGTAAAAAAGAAAACCGTGTAGTTGGGGCTGTAATGTCTCTTCTGTGGTGCTGATTTGGCTTAACAGCCAAAATATAGTTCATCTTCCTGAATGAGTGTAATAATTTCATGGATCCTTCAGACAGAGCACTCCTGATGCCTTCTGCCCTGCTAGCACTCTCCCTTTCCCCAGTTGAGTTGCCCACCAGCAGTGGCTTTATCCTTGTGCATGGTAGTTTCTAATGCTCTTTTGCAGCTATGTTATAGTCCGTTATTCAGCCAGTAAGGCAGGGATCGGCAATAAAATGGTGGTGGTTTGCCGGCGTAGCCCCTGGCAGTCTGCTGCCACTATATTTACCTGTCCTTTCACAGGTATGGGTGATTGCAGTTCCCATGGGCTGTGGATTGCTGTTCCCAACCAGTGGGACCTGGGATATGGTGTCCTGGTCCGCGCTGCTTCCTGCAGCTCCCATTGACCAGAAACAGTGATCCACGGCCAACGGGAACTGCAATCACCCATACCTGTGGAGGCGCAGGCAAATATAGCAGCACTAGCCGGCCCCAGGGGCTAACCCTGGTGAATTGGATCTGGCCCATGGGCTGGTATTTGCCCATCTCTGTGGTAATGGCAAATCTGCACTGACGCACTACATCAGTGCTGCTGTATTCATGCAGCTGGGCCACTGTAGCGCATCTGCTGAAGACATGCTATGCCAACAGGATAATTCCTGCATCTCTGAGAGAGTCAGAAACTGTCATCAGTGGAGTGTCTCCAGCTTACATGGTGCTTGTGTGGACAGCACTTACGAGGATGTAAATTGTCGTTTAGGAAGCTGTCTCTTTTCACATCCTGAGTGACGTAAGTTACATCAACATAAGCGATAGTGTAGACCCATCCTAAGAATTAGTTATAAAGTTGTATCAGACAGTGAATTATGGATTGTAGTTGTAACTTTTTACAATGAACTCTTGCAGATCAGGCTAAATGAAGACACTATCCAAGATGTTGTGCAAGCAGCTGATCTCCTGCTTCTTACAGATCTTAAAACTCTCTGCTGTGAGTTTTTAGAAAGTTGTATAGTTGCTGAGAACTGTATTGGTATTCGGGACTTTGCACTGCACTATTGTTTGCGTCACGTTCACTACCTTGCCTCAGAATATCTGGAAACTCACTTCCGAGATGTCAGCAGCACAGAGGAGTTCCTGGAACTGAGTCCCGAAAAATTGAAAGAAGTGCTGTCTCTGGAAAAGCTGAATGTTGGAAATGAAAGATATGTATTTGAAGCAGTAATTAGATGGATCTCCCATGATTCAGAATTAAGAAAGGTATGGTGTGCTAAATTAAGTAGCTCGCTTAATAAATTGGGCTCACATTCTGTGCTTGTTTAAAATTACCTGATAGGAATACGATGCAGATGCATTTTCTTTTTTTACTTATATTTCTAGGATTTAAATATTGCACTGTATATAAATCTGGAAAATAGATTCCGTCTTTTGAGTTGAAGTCTTGCTTATAATGTAGATGCAGCCTCCTTTTTTGGTTGCAGATAAAAACACTAAATGAAATAACGCATCGTTAATTTTGTGTGTTTTTTATACAAGCTTATTGTTGGCTATGGGGATGTTACCATTGTTTGTCACAAGACCTGGAGAATAAACTACTTTCTAAAATAGTTTTATATTGAAATTAAATTGTTCTATCCATAAAAATATGTTTCAGTATTTTCTATATATAAGAGATACGTCACATAAGATTTTCCTTCAAACTATATTCTAAAGTGTGATAAAAATTCTTGGTTTTTATTAAAAGTGCCTTGGAAATTTTGAATTTTTCTGGTTCTCCAGGTTCACCTGAAAGATGTCATGTCAGCAGTATGGGTTTCAGGATTAGATTCAATTTATTTGCGTGAGCAGATGATGAGCGAACCATTGGTACGGGAGATTGTCAAAGAATGTAACAACATTCCACTCACTCCACCACAGCAAGGGGAGGCAATGCTGGCTTCTTTCAAACCCAGAGGTTATTCCGAGTGCATAGTGACTGTTGGGGGTGAAGAAAGAGTGTAAGTATTCAGTATGTAACCCAAATAAATGACTTGTGCTATGTAAGCAATTAATGGACAGATGGTAACTTTAATCAAAAGTAATGATAAAGTGAAGTTAATATTAACTCATTTAGTGCTGAATTAAGTGGGCGCACATACAAAACTTGATGGATTTTTTTTAGCATAGTTAGCTGTCCCTAGAATACTCTCATGTTTGATTCATATTAGAATATCAGATTTCTCCAGTGAATGAGTTTCTTAATTTAAAATTCTGAAAATTTATCTTTAACACATATTAAAGTATAAATGAATATCTAGCATTATCTTTACGTGTTTGAGACACTTTCCAAAAAACCTACTCTAATCACATGTAATGATAGCTCCATTGATTGTCTGAATGAGGTTTGTGAGAGTTCTTAAAATAACAGTTTGGTTCTACAGCAAATTTCTGATTTAAAACATTCTCAGTATTGATAGTGAGGTGGAAAGTTGAAGACACAACTTTTGTGGCACTGTAACGCTGGTGCCAGAATAATTTTGTTCAGACTCTCAAACTGATGTGAAAGTCCCGAGTAAGAATAAATATGGAACGCCAAAGCAACACTTTACAGGGTTGGGTTTTTTTCAGATCAGTATTCCGTTTTAATAAAATATGAAATGCCTGCTTTAGCATCAGGATCTACCTACATTGCCAAAGTAGATTCTCTGTCATTACATTGATATTTAAGGTGACAATGTCCATTCTCCACAAAATAATCCTTTTCTTTTCCTCAAGTATTTTGTGGGTGCAGGAAAAAGGTATTGTTCTTTGCTCATCAAGCTCTAACCTTTTGCTCACTATTGACTAAACTCAGTAACAAATCCTGTTCCATTACATTTAAAACTCATTCTACTGGGAAAGAAATCCTAATGTTCTATAAAATTCCTCATTGACTAGAGCCATATCCAATTACTTTGTATCATATTTTCTCACCATCTCTCTCCTCCTTTCTTGTATGTTTACAAAATTAGATTGTAAGGTCTTATGTGCTGGGACTGTGTCCTAGTGGCATTTTTCCAGATGTACATATTATGAATCTATACATAAAGAGTGTGTGTGTGTGTGTGTGTGTGTGTGTGTGTGTGTGTGTGTGTGTGTGTGTGTGTGTGTGTGTGTGTGTGTGTGTGTGTGTGTGTGTGTGTGTGTGTGTGTGTGTGTGTGTGTGTGTGTGTGTGTGTGTGAGAGAGAGAGAGAGAATATGATGAGATTAATGTGTATTTCCTCCTTTTTTCAGGTCACGGAAACCAACAGCTGTGATGCGATGCATGTGTCCTCTTTATGATCCTAATAGGCAACTCTGGATTGAACTTGCCCCTATGAGTACTCCAAGGATCAACCATGGAGTACTCTCAGCAGGTAAATGACAGCATGTTTCTTTAACAAAAAGCCAATGGAGTATAAACTCGAAAATGGGGCTTACTTCATAAAGTAGTTGGCTTACTTCGAATAAGCTGCACTAAAGCCTGTTTGTTTTTCCCTACCAGCCTTCCCACATTATGCTGCTTTGTTTTTGTGAGGATTCCCTCCAATGTGAGGATCTTGTCATCCCAATTTAATATTTTGTTGGAGTCTGCTGAATTTGTCACTGTTAGAACATTTTACTTTTCAAGTAACTGCACTTGTGACTTACTTCAGTAGTGTTTGAACTGGGAACATCAGTGCTGAATTTGGCCTCTAGAATCTGCACTGGTGGGTTAAATAGTGTGTAAAAGTATATTCTTTAACATTTGCCAGTCTGGAGTACAAAATAATATTTTTATGAACCTGTGATTTCCACACTGTAGCTCAGTGTCTTGTGACAAGGATTGGTCTGACTTCCATTTTAAAATCTTCACATGCACTTTGTTTTACAGAAGGATTTTTGTTTGTACTTGGAGGTCAAGATGAAAATAAGGATACTCTGAGCTCTGGAGAAAAATACGATCCTGATACCAATTCATGGAGTTCCTTACCACCAATGAATGAGGCAAGATCACTACTAGCTGAATAAGGGTTTACTTTTCCTTTGAAAAATAGAGGAGCACTAGCTTAGGACTTTGGAGATCCTTGCTCTGCTACAGACTTCTTTCGTGACTTTGGGCAGGTCATTTGGCCTCTCTCTACCTCACTTCCCTCTCTGTAAAATGGTGATAATAGTATTTTCCTATGTAACAGGAATATTGTGACGATAAGTACATTAGAAGATTTGGAGGCATTTCCAATGGTATGTGAATCAGGGTCATATGAGCACTATGGACAAATCATACTTACATGATGCAGTATAGGTCAGGACAATTTGATTTTTCCAGCTGCTTGCACTTGATTCATCCAAAGCCATAGCGCAGGGTGTGCGGGGGCGAGGGGAGGGGGATTTGCTAAATGTCAAGTCTGGATTAGTAATAACTGCAGCTTCTGCTAAACTTTGGTTATTGAAGCTATAGAGTTGACCTGCATAATTTCCTATGAACTCTAATATATGGTTCTGTTCATAAAGTGACCCATTAGAGTTTATTGGCCTTTAAAAATAAGTATCTATAAAATAGTATTGAGAATCTAACCTGACGAGAGGATTGGACCATGCAGAAGGATGGGCAGGAAATGGGGGCAGAGCAACACAGGGATAGTGACATGAACCTTACCTTAAACTTCCCACCTTGGCTTAGAGGGTGTGTTTCTGTCTTTTTTCATGTTCTAATTGCCATTAAAAAGTGACTATTCCACTATATAAGAATTTAGGTTCTGAAAGTCACGTGTATTGGGTGCTGATTTTTTTTTTTACGCTAGTTCAGGTTTTTTTTAGAAGTTGTTGATTGTGTTCCAAGATTTTCTTCACCAAAGGCGTCCTTTTGAAATAACTCATCCTTGCACCTTAGGAGATCTCAGGCTAACTCTGTTGGTGATAACAGTGGAATCTGCAATTGTGCTAGTGTTTTTACTTTTACACTTTTACTCAAACGAAACTACAGGTTCAGCTACCATCGAGAGCAGAACCAGTGGGGAATTATGGGTTCGGGTTGTTTTCAGCATTGATTGACCAGACCTGGATTCTTGCTTCCTGATTTGTTGTTAAAAATAGAGCATGATCCATAGCTCAGATCCTTGAATATGAAGGAAACATGCTACTATTCACTTGGCAAACCGCTGTTTTAACTTAATGCCCTTATTTGTCTTGCATATTAAATTAGAGCTTAAAAACTTGCTCTGGAAATTGATATTATGCATAATTGTATTTTTAATAGAGGAGCTCTCCATTACAAATTTCTTCAGGTAGAGCAAGTGTTAAAAATGGTTACATAACCACCACTGTTGTTGTAAATATGCTACTTCGATGTTTATTGTTGTCTCTTACAGGCACGACATAATTTTGGTTTGGTAGAGATTGATGGAATTCTGTATATTCTGGGAGGTGAGGATGGAGAAAGGGAGCTATCCTCTATGGAGTGTTATGACATTTATAACAAGACCTGGACCAAGCAGCCAGATCTGACCATGGTTAGAAAGGTATGGACAACATCATAACTTAGAAAAGCAGCACTGTTTTTTTTTTTTAATCTCTATTCAAATATTTGCACTGTTTATATTACAGCTTTTATTTGAAGTAAGTATTTTTCAATGAAAATAACATGGCAGGAGGAGAAAAAGAGTGTCTCTCTCTCCTTTTAATTTATATATCAAAGCAAAATGTTCTAGAAAGAATTTTTTATAGATGGCTGTTTGAGATGCAGTTTGGGAAAACCAAATGTCTTTTTCTTTGTATAGCTTTCATCTTTCCCTTAGATGCAATGGTGATGAATTTTTAAATGAAAGGATGATTTTTTCCTTTTTTAATGCATATTTGTTTACCTCTTTGATACTGCCCTTTCAGAATAATATAAAATCTTACTTCATTTGGTCTGATCTTTCATATTATTACTAAAATGAATAAACTTGAAGAAAAAGTAGTGCATCTACTTTGGTCTGACTAATAAACATTCAAAAATTAATATATCCTGTAGCTAATTGATCGGCTTTTTAAGCCAAGTGTCAGTAATGCACTTGTATGCAGTCAAAACATTTTGCAGAGAACCTCAGAAATAATTATAGAGTATATAATAAATGGAAAAAATTGAACTGTGGCCCAGTGTGAAAATTGCTGTGCCTTCTTAATATCTGTTCACAAAATACATAAACAATAATCCATTAGCTTACTTATGGTAGTGGCCCCTCCCATAAATAAGTTCCATATTTTTAGCTAGTTATCAGGTGTAATTTCTGAGAATACTTGTTCTATTGTTTCTACTGAGTAATTCTAAATAAAAATGGAGTGAGTAGCTGAATGTGAACTTTTCTTTTCCAAGCAAACACAGAAGTTCTCTTTTGCTAGAAACTAGAAATTTTATATTGATTGATCGATAAGTTTCCAGAAAGCAATCTATATCTTGCTTACTGCTCAGATTGTGTTGTAATAATGAGACTGGCTAACTATTGAATGATGACTTGATTTCCACATCTAAGACATTCATGTAGTCGAAGATGCTGTAGATTTCAACTTCTGATTTTTCTCACTCTTTTTTTTTTTTTTTTTTTTTTTTTTTTTTAATAGATTGGCTGCTATGCAGCTATGAAGAAGAAAATCTATGCCATGGGCGGAGGCTCCTATGGAAAACTGTTTGAATCTGTTGAGTGCTATGACCCTAGGACTCAGCAATGGACTGCCATCTGTCCACTAAAAGAGAGAAGGTGAATAAGATGCATGTGCACATCCAGGGTACAAGGATGCTTGTTTGTCATTTAAAACTAAAAAAAGGGGGATTTAAAAATATGGCCCAAACCCACTTATTTTTAAAGAAACTAATTAACTTTTAATTTCAGAGTGGCTGTGTGCATGTCTGACGTTAGTATTTATTTACTAGTCAACAGCTTGCACAGCTGTTTTAATGCTAAGGCCTGCGTCCTGTGGTAAGTTGAGCTGTTTTGTGCTACTCTGATAATGCAAAGCAGACCTAAGGCTGGCAAAGAGGGTGCCAGATGGATACTCTGTCTCTCTTAATTGTCATATGGCTTGAAGCTGTCATATTAGTTGCTACCCCTCCCCAGCTGTCGTGCTGGAGAGGTGAGATAGGAAGAGCCTTTTGCTCTTAGGAGTACTAAGTACTTATCAGTTGTAGCTGAGGATCCTTGTCCAAAGATGGCTGTTTCATGTAGACTCGTGGTATTGCGAGAATTGCTAGTATACAGGATGGAAAAACAGAAATTGTATTGCTTCAGTACTGCAATTCATACTGTATTTCAACTTAGAGCTTTGTCTCAACTCTGCTACTCTATTTTATACAATGACTTATAAGTCGTTTTAAATATTACTTCATACTTGTTCTACTTCTGCAGAATATGGAAGAGCTATAGAAGTGTGAAGGGCATGGACAGCATTGTGGTTCTGTATACTAAATATTCTCTGTTTGATTCTCCTTTTGTCCCTCAGATTTGGGGCAGTGGCATGTGGAGTTGCCTCAGAGCTTTATGTATTTGGTGGAGTCAGAAGTCGTGATGATAATCAGGCCACTGAGATGGTGACATGCAAATCTGAATTCTATCATGATGAGTTTAAAAGGTAACTAGTTCTTGCTGTAGACATAGAAAATCTCTAACCTCTCTCTTACCCCTTGTTTCCTCTGAAGGCACACTAGAGTTCAGATAATTTTTCAACAAATGCCTGTTATTCTTACTCGTCTTATCTCAAAGGAATTGAACTGGATATTTATACCTGTGGTATCAATTTTGCCCAAGGAACTGATTGTTAGCAAACTGATGGCTCTGTGTTTATTTCTGGTTGTTCATAACTTACAAGCTCTAATATTTACTGTGTTTCTCTTTATTTCAAGAGATTTGCCATTGTTATCAGATATTCTAATTGTTTTAAGTAGTAAGCTGGGGGGTAGAGGAGATAATGTTCATTAGGGATTTTAAATTTAGATTAACAATCGAATAGTCGATGGGTTTTCCATCGACTATTCGATTAGTTTACAAGGGTGCTTCCGCCTTTGAACTGTAGCAAGAGCCATCCCAGGCTCTTGCTACAGTTCAAAAGTGGAAGCCCCCCAGGGAAGTGGGATCAGCACCTGAACCTTTGAAAAGTACAAGAGTCCCAGAGCTCTTGTACCTTTAAAAAAAAAAAAAAAAAAAAAAAAACCCCTGCATGGAGTGTGGGACCAGTGGAGAGTCCCCTGCTGGTCCTACGCTCCCTGTGGGGCTTCTTTTTTTAAATGAAGCCCACTGGGGCTCTTGTACATTTCAAAAGCAGAATCGCTGCAGAAGTGGGGTAAGCGGAGACTACTTCAGTTCCCGCTTGCACTGTTTCAGCTGTGCTTCTACCACACTCATGGAGACGGTGCTGGGGGGAGCCAGCTTTTAAGCTGGCTCTCCCCAGTACTGGGTCCTGCTTTTCCTCCTCCCCTCCCCTCCCCCACTTGCTGTCTTTCTCTAACAAAAGCGACTAGTCGCATCACTAGTGAGGGGAGGGAAAGCAACTAGTCGCATTACTAGTCGACTAGTCTCTTTGTCTATGTCTACACTTGCACCCTAGTTTGAACTAGGGATGAAAATGTAGGCGACCGAAATTGCTAATGAAGCGCAGATTTAAATATCCCGCGCTTCATTAGCATGATCTCACTGGCGCGTTGCTCCGCTCAACAGCTGTTTTGAAAGTGAAAGTGCGCGCCGGGACGCATTAGTTCGAACCAAGGGTTTGGTTCAAACTAATGCGTCCCGGCGCGCACTTTCACTTTCAAAACAGCTGTTGAGTGGAGCAACACGCCGGTGAGATCATGCTAATGAAGCACGGGATATTTAAATCTGCGCTTCATTAGCAATTTCGGTCGCCTACATTTGCATCCCTAGTTTGAACTAGGGTGCAAGTGTTAGACGTACCCTTACATCCCTATTGTTCATGTCTTAAGACCTTATCTTTATATATAGACTTGTGCGTATTCCATAGTACGAAAATAAAATAGTGGATTCTCGGTTGATTTTTATTTCTGAAGATGTAGATTTAATGTGACTTTGTCAACTTTGATATGAAAAAGTTTTACCTGTTACAAGTAACATCCAAGATGACTAACTGAGAGAACCTAAAGAAAAATAGCTTTCTCTAATTTTTCTCCCCAGTTTTGTTTACTTTGTGTATAGTCAACTATAATTGGTTTCACATGTTGCTTTCATGGTCCCTTCATATAACAGAACAGCGAAGAGAGACTTTGGGGAAAATGTGATTATAAAATCAACAATACTAGCAAGGCAATTGGGGACTCAGGAAAGACCTAGCTTCTGAAACTCTGGTAAACACACACCCCACTACTGACTGCCACTCTTTTGCATTGAAACCCTTTCAGGGTGCATCTGTTTTTCAAAAGTTGTTTGTAATAGGACTCCAGATCCTATGACAGTTTAAAAACTTCCAACAAGGTTGGTTGATTCATGTTAGTTTCTAAAAAGTTTACAAACCCCTGCCCTATCCAAATTTGGGATACAGATGGGATGGTAGGTAATGTGTTGTCACTGCTACGAAGGCTACATCTACACTCTAGCCTTCTTGCGGAAAAGCTTATGCAAGTGAAGCTCGGTGTGGAATATTGCTGCACTTCATTTGAATAATTAATGAGCAGCTGCTTTTGCGCAAGAGGCTTTTGCGCAAAAAAGAGCAGTGTAGATGTCTCCTTTTTGCGCAAAAACCCCTCTTGCGCAAGAGCTGTTCTTCCTCAAAAAATGATATTCCATGCCGAGCTTCATTTGCATAAGATTTTCTGTGAGAAGGCTACAGTGTAGACATAGTCTTAGAGGGTTTAGTACAAATGTTGGTAACTGGTAATGGTTTTAAAAATCTTGTACACCAAAGATGCCCCTTTTGGACAGAGGTATTCTATGAGGCAACCACTGAAAATTCTGTTCAACTGCTTAAAGTTATAACTATTCGCAGATAGAATGATGGGCTTCTTACAGAAAGTTTTGGTTTTTAACTTCTCATGCAACTAGGAAAGGAAAACGCAATTTAGTAAAACAGTAACTGTCAATTTTCATTAAACTTGTCAAATTAAAAAAAAATCAAGACAAGAAGATCTTTTCATTCCCTCCCCTCCCCCCAAAAACATTTTTAAAAAGCTAATCTTCAGTTTCATTTTAGTCATTTCAATGAACAATCCTAGGCCAAGATTTCAGACAATAGCCTCTGTGTCTTGCAGATGCACTTCAGGATGCTTAGAAGTCCAGATCTCAAGTGCACTCTCAGTTGTTGGCAAATGTAAAATTATGTCTAGGTTTATTAGTGCCTACAAAAATGGGGGCATAATGAAGATCAAACTAAAAATTTGGCCCCAGTCCATAAGTAAATGTTGTGTAATAGTCCAGCTTTGTAACTTACGGTTAGATGTACTATAGTTTCAGTTACCAGAGGTATCTGGTTAGTCTTTAAAATGCAACCTAGGTTTTCCTTTTGTTTTAGCAAGATCAGACTAACACAGCTTCCTCTCTATTACGCTTCAGAGGTAGAACGGACAGTATTTTATAATGCTGTTTACCAGAAGAGGGCACTATATTACCATGTAATGTTTTAGTTGACTAGGTATTGGTAATAAGGATGAGGAGTCATTGAGTGTTTCAGATGCGTTCTGAATGCTACATATTTTGAATGTAGTTCATCTTAGTCATTAAAATAATTTTACGGGTTGTTGAAGTTGTAACTTTCAGTCACAATTTTAAAAAGAATATATACCAACTATAAGAAGCTGCATTTTACTAAACAAAATACTTTCTATAGTGCCTAAATAATTTTCATATTCTCTGAAGAAAGATTGCTGGTATAATGAAGTGATCTTGTTACTGATATAATACAGCGTATGGTATGTTTCAAAACAATAGAATAGGGGTAGAGAAACTTTTTCGAGTCCGGGGCTGCTGACCTATAGAAAAATCAATCTGGGGCTGCACATAAGTGAGAAGCGAAGTGAGAACCCCCTGACAGAGAAGGAAAAAGACACTCCTCACGTTCCCTTTGCACACAGGAGCCGAGGGGGCTCAGGCTAGTAGATTTTATATGCTGTAGCCCTGTGGGCAGGTGACAGGTGGGTTGGAGTGCCAGCACAAGCACCTCAATACAGGAAGATCCCTGAGTCTTGGAGGCCAGATCCAGGCAAGCTGGGGGCTGCATCTGGCCCTGAGGTTCCCCACCCCACAATAGAAGAATGAGGGTAAGTTGACTGTTCCTGGAAAAACATCCTTGTGTCAGTTCCCACTTTTCGTGACTTGAATTTGAGTGGAAGGCTGAAATTTAAATAATAATTGTTCAGATTTGTAGATAATATATTCTGAAGAATAATATTCTTTGCTTGGAATACAGAATCTTCCACTTGCATCACATAAAAGAGATGCTTTGTTATATACATCATTATAACTTCACTAACACTCTGCTGAGGCATGAGTTTTGAATGAAATGGATAGCATTTGCTCCTCATGTTACAGACTGATTGAACAATGTATCATTACTGTGATGTAAATAATATTAAATCTGTTTCTCTTATCCACCTTCTCTTGCTTGTATAATATTAGTTAGTCATTATAGACAGTTTACTTGTTCCCACAGTAACACATCGTTGCCTGCCTCTGTGTGATACACACTGTAGTAATGGGTTGTGAAGGAATTGCATACTTTGAAGGTGTATCTATAGAAGGCTCCCTTTTTAAAAAGGAAGAGAAAACACGTGTCAGATCCCAATCCTATTAGAAGGGCAGTGTGCTTCAGAATTTTTGTCTCGTTAAAATGCATCAATCCTATTGGAACCACTTGTTTTTCTAGCTAAAACTTCAGTACTGTTGGTGTGTATGCATATGACAGACAGCTATCCAGAGTATTGGGTTTAAGTAAATACAGTTGGGATTTTGCCTCTGTTAAATGGAGCAAGAGCAACAAGATTAGTGCTTAAACTACATACGATGGCTAGGTACTTCCAAAAAATCCTCCTTGGGCTTTTTGTGTCTGTTGATTTTTGTGTGCTGTGCCACAGAGAGCCAATGAATGTTGTGTAGACAGAAACTAAATGTTTTCTGCTTTCTGGTTTTCACTTGTGGTGATAGCAACTTCCCCTTCTACAATTTGCTGTATGAATAAACCTCTTTAGACTATTGACTGGAAGATACTGATGTTCTCATTGGTATGTTCATAGCAGGAAATCAAATTGTATGTGGGCACCAACAATGAATTAAAAAACCCTTTGCCTGTTTTGGCCTAGCAGCTCTGAAGGAAGCAGAAACACGACAGCTGCTGCATACTTGCAGATCATGGAGGTTTGAGGTTAGTTACAGGTAGCAGATACTGGAGTAGTCTGCATGTTGTCGTGAAGTACAGATTTTTTTTGTGAATGGAAACATTTTTTCCTCAATAAATCACTATCTGTCAACTCAGCCATTTGATATTAATAATATTTATGACTTACATAGCAGCAATATAGTTATAGGATTATCCAGGCCCCTTGCTACAGCCCTCACTCCTTCAGTAGCATTCTAACTCCTAGATCTTGTTACTTGAAAATTTGGGCCTCATTTCTGTTACCTGATCTGCATAGACAGATGTAGTTTACACCCACAAGTAGCCCATTGAAATAATAGGGCTTTGCACAGGCTCAAGAGTGCATTGGTATGGAAGTAGCAGGTATGAACTGAATTGCAGAAGAGAGGCCTTTACTCGTTATTGTCTTTATCTTGCTCTGACAATAGGCTGCCCCATACGTTTTTAGTGTTCATAGTTCTCCACTTGTCCCCACCCAAATTGCTGTCTTTTCATGTTGTCACAACAAATGTTTATAATGCCTAGCAGTTTGCCTGGATCTCTTCGTACCAGATGAGACATTTTGGAAACTAACATCAAAATGTAGAAACCTGTGCAAAACTTAATTATACAAACTACTAATAAAATACTTGCAGAGCTTTTAAAAGCAAGCAAGGTGGAGTGTCAGCATAGATTGTAATATGATGTGGACAAAATTAAATGGTGTTAGTAGCCCTCGTGACATCTTAAGTGTTGCTATATCTGAAAAATCTCACTTTTTAAATTCTAAATCGCTTTGGTTTTAGAGTAATCTTATACCAAGGCTTTATGAATTTGACTGATATTATGTAGGTAATTAGTGCTCCAGATTTCTTAAGATTGCTATAAACTCAGTTTTTCATCCTTCCAAAGTTTTTATCTGTTGAGTGACAGCTACTCTAGTGTGTCAGGTGTGGGGATGGAAGAATATGGATGAGGGTTTAAGCAAAGGTTTTGTCTGTTTAATGTGAACATTGGGGAGCCTATGGCTCCATTCAAAAAAGTACAGAGTAGCCCTGAATTTTGCATGAGAATTCTTCATTCCTCTGACATTGTGCCACATTCTATGAGAGCTGATTTCTTGGCCTCTGCTCTCTACCCCGTGAACTGCTGCATTGTACTAATGCTCTGTTTACTGGATTTAAGCGGCTTTGATAGTCTCTGGGTTGAAAGGCACTGTTAAAATGTGTGATTGGGACCAGTTGCATTTTGGTTGTGGGTTTTTTTTCTGTTTATCCTAAATCTGACTAATTTCTATAATATCTTATTTCATAGAGAGCAGCCTTTAAATAGGACATGCAAGTCCCCCCACCCCCCCTTTTTTTTTAAAGCATTGCAAGAAAACATTTATAACCGGAAGCAGAAAAATATTCCCATGAAATGCGCAAGGATTTCTTCAGTATCCATAAAGGAAATAATTACTATTCCTAAAGTGCTGTCAAATGCACAAAATAAAATTGGAAATGGACACTTTTTAAATTTAATTGTTTTCACTGTAGGTAAAAACTTTACACATTTTTATGTAAACTTCTGTATTTTGCTTTTGTACCTTTGTATTTAGAATTAGAACCCTTACCAGTTCTTATGAATTACAGCTGTTTGGAAAATGTCTTTATTTGTATTCACTGACTGCTTTTAAAAAAAAAAAAGAAAATCTCAAGTGTATCCTCCCACCTTATTCATTTTCAGTGAAGCAATACTAACATAATTTAGATCATGAGTTCTCGTGGCTAAAACCCACTTCGTCAGGTGGGCCTCCAATTCATCTGATGAAAGTGGATTTTACCCACAGAAGCTCATGATACGATATATTTGTTTCTAATGTGCAACAGGACTTCTCATTGTTTTTAAAGTTACAGATTAACATGGCTACCACTTTGAGACTTTTTAACAAGTTAGTTGTAAGAAGGCATGTAAAACTATCAGCTGTCTACAGCTGTCACCTTCACTCTGATTTCTGCACAACCATTTGCGCAAAACAGCAGCCTTACAAAAGAGTACTTTGTAGCTCTTGAATGCTGTGAACTTCTCAGGAAAGTATATTTGCATACTATGCAAACAACAAGCAAATAAGCAACACACAGTTAACTGGAAACTAATTAAACTCTGAAAAGTGACCTTTTGCCCTTCCTGTCTTCGTTGCTGTCTAACTTAACTGTTAAAACTATTGTAAGCATTCCTGAAAAGTTTGGCAGTTTTTTAAATACGTAACTTTCATGAGCTTCTGTTATTTCAATTTTTGGTTCTGATCCACAGTAAAAAAAAGCTGTTGTGATCTTAGCTTTAGGATCACATAAGCTTATAATCCTTTAGTTTCTGGTATAAATGAACCCAGAAGCTTAATTGATTCACATGATTTCCCTGTACCAATTGACCGCAGGTCCATTCAGAAGGAACATGTTTTCAATGGAGTTGTGAAAAGTTCTCTCACTTCTGCATATACAGCATTCCTCTCTCTATGTTCCTGGGGTTGCCAGCTTTGGTTAGATGAATTTGTGGAGATTTCATCACATGACATGATGTTGGTATGTCGTAGTAAGTGGAAGCAAAAACAGAATCTTAGAATCTATCCCACCTTGACTGTCCTTTAGTGAGGGAGGTGGAAGAGAATCAGTGAAGCTGTCCTCCTAAAATGTCTGCTCTCTAGGGCGAGTAACTTATTGTAGAAGTAATGAGTAGTCCTGTGGCACCTTAGAGCAGGGGTGGGGAACCTAAGGTCAGTGGCTGGATGTGTCCCCCAGCTTGCCTATTCTGGTCCCTGAGGCTTAGGGCTCCGTGCCCCCCAGCATTGGAGAGTCCACGTTGGCACTCCAGCCCCTCGCTGCCTCCCTACGGGGCTGGAGCCCACAGAATCTACTAGGCTGGGACCCACTAGGCTCTGGTGTGCGAGGGGAATGTGGGGGATTGTCTTTCTCCTCAGCTGGAGGCCATGTCAATGAAGGATTTTGTTGTTTGTTTGTTTTTGTTTTGAGTCTCACTTCTGTGCAGCCCCCAACTGATTTTTTTTTTTCCTGGCGGTCAATGGCCCCCGACTGAAAAAAAGCTTCCCCACCCCTGCCTTAGCAAGTATATAGTATCATGAGCTTTCATTGATGAAGCGGATTTTGCCTGCCAAAGCTCGTGTTGCTTTGATGCTTGTGATGCTAGGATGAAGTTTAATAAGGATAAATGCAAAGTACTCTACTTGGGAAGGAACAGTCAGTTTCACACACAGAGAATGAGAAACGACGGTCTAGAAAGGAGTACTGCAGAAAGGGAACTAGAGTTCATAGTGAACCACAAGCTAAATATGAGTCAACAGTGTGACACTGTTGCAAAAAAAGCAAATATGATTCTGGGATGCATTAACAGAGTGTTGTGAGCAAGACACGAGAAGTCATTGTTCTGCTCCACTCTGCGCTGATGAGGCCTCAGTTGGAGTATTGTGTCCAGTTTTGGGCACCACATTTCAAGAAAGATGTGGAGAAATTGGAGAAGGTCCAGAGAAGAGCAACAAGAATGATTAAAGGTCTAGAAAACATGAGCTATGAGGGAAGACTGAAAGAACTGAGCTTCTTTACATAGACATGCACAGCACATTTTATTAGGGTGTGCACCCAAAGAATTTTTTTAAAATGTACTTTGACCCCCATTAGCCATGTCTCTGACCCCCATTAGTCCAGCCTCTGGAGGTAGCACTCTCGGTGCAATATGGACACATGATCAGAAGTAAAAGGTGTCATGTGACTCCCCCCTCCCCCCCCCCCCCAGGACTTTTCCCACCACCTTCCTACTTATAGGGATTAGTTTGGCCCCCACCAACTCCCCCCCCCATGCAACTATCCTGCAATTGCATTAACCCAATGTGTGTGACATTAACTCGGGGGCGGAGAGGCTGGGGTAAGTGTTCCCTCTGAGAGTTTCCTCCCATGAGCAGAATAAATTTTGTGTTGTGCACCAGTACTGATTTTGTGGCTTGTTTGGATGTGCCACTGTGGCACCCAAGTTATTAATAAATATCTTATGAACTTCTACCTTTTCCCTCTTCTGCCCTGTCTCCTCCGCTTGCTCCATCAGCTCCCCTGGTGCCTGCTGCCCCTCCCCCTCTCTCCTCCCCAACCTCTCACCCACCTCTGCTGTCCTGACTCACTACCCTCAGCCTTCCTGAGACCTGCCCCCCTCCACCAGCCCTTCTCTCCCCCCCCTCATGCCCACTCCTCCAGGAGCCCCACTCTGATCATGTGAGCTACCCCTCCTCATCCCCTCTCCTAACACCTCCCACTACACACCTACCCTGCCTGTCTCCTCTGGTGCTGGTCCCTCCTCTGCAGGTGTCTGCCCTTCTGCTTCACCCCCAGAATCCCCTGGCACCTGCACCTTCCCTTAGCCCTGCACCCGCCTGGTGCCTCCCCCTTCCCTCATTGCCCCTGCCCTCTTTGCCCTCTTTTTCCCTGATGACCACCCCCTCACCACCCTCTACCCCCATTCCCCTCATGCCCCTCATGCCCCTGTGCCCTCATAGATGCCTTGCTCCATCCCCGCCTTCCTCATGCCCACTCTTTTCAAGCCTTCTCCCAGCACCTCCCTTTCTCCCCTGTAGCCTCCAAAACCCTTCCCCTCTCTTCTCCCAGCGTTATCCTGTCCCCCCTCTCACTGACACCTCTCCTCCTGCTCTTTTCCTCATTGTCTCCACTTGGCCCCCTGGTATTTCTCTCCTTCACCCTGTCCCTTGGTGCCTTCCCCTTTTTTCTCCTGACTTGCCCCCCTTCCCTCAGCACAAGCCCCTTCCTCTCTGACCCTTTCCTCCTATTTTCCCTCCTCCTCCAGTAGCCACCAGCTGGTCTGTAACAGAGTTCTAGGGTCGCCCTGACTGTCACCCTTCTGGTGCTCCCCCTACTTCAGTGGTCTCCAACCTTTTTACACCCAAGATCACTTTTTAAATGACAGACCAAGCCAAGATCTACTGCCCCGCCCCTTCCTTGAAGCCCCGTCCTCTCTATTCTCCTCCTTTCCATCACTTGCTATCCCCAACCCTTACACGGCTGCTTTTTTTTTCTTCTTCTTCCCCAAATTCTTCTGTAGGAAGAGGTTTTTCCAGTATGTTGCCTGTCTAGACTGGACCAAATGTCAGAAAAACCCCTTATTTTGGAAGCCCCCTTATTCCTCGTGGAAAGAGGAATATAGGGGTGACCAAAAGATCATGTTTGCTCTTCCACTAAAAAAAAAAGTGGAAGAACAAATGAATCCCTGGATGCAGAAGAGTTTTTCTGGGATATCTCCAGAATCCTGAAAAACTCCTGCAGTCTAGCAATACTGTTGCTGGGTTGAGACAGGATGTGTAGGCTCGGATGGGAATGAGGGATTTGGGTGTGGGAAGGGGTAAGAGGTTCAAGCTTTGGGAGGAAATCTGCATACAGGAGGATGTGGAGAAGGGGAAGCTGTCAGGGGCGGAGGGAACTCCAGGCCGGGCAGTGTTGGGGTACTAAGCAAGCCACTGGTTTGTGGATGTGAGGGTGCAGGAATTTGGGTTGTGGTGTGTGAGGGGCTCAGGGCAGGAGGGTTTAGTGTACAGATATAGGGTGTAGGGTAAGGGGGGAGTGCAGGAGTGGCTGTCACCAGATGGAGGCTTGGCCCCAATTAGGGATTTGTTGGCCAGGCTTCATTTTTAAATAAAATACTATGTCAAACACAAAAAGTTTCTGCATATTTACAAGAAGGGCAGGGAACCTGTCTTGAGTCAGGGGGTCAGACCCACAGAAAAGTCAGTTGGGAGCGGGGGACATAGTACTGGGGAAGGGTGCCAGTGGGGGCAGGGTTCTGCGGCTGGGGGCAGGGGAGAAGGAACAGGGGGAGGGGGCAGGGGACAGTTTTCTGCAGGGAGGCAGGGGGACACGTTTCTGCAGCGGGGGGACGGGGACAGTTCTGTGGTAGGGGGCACGGGAGAGGGAATGGGGGCAGGAGGGTGGGGGACAAGGTTCTGGAGCAGAGTGCCAGTGGGGGCAGGGAGTCCCCTAAACCAGCCTTGGAGGGAAGCCTCCGGGGCTGACCCCTCGCGGAGGAAGGAAGCCCCATTGCACACTCCCTCCCACTGAGTAGGGAAGCCATGCACGCGACCTATCGGGGCTGACCCCTGCTCCGGTGGAGTAGGGAAGCCTGTGCATGCAGCCCCTCGGAGCCAACACCCTTCTCTCCCCTCTCCCCCTCCCCCGGGCCAGTTGCGCTGCACCCAATCCCTTACCTGGGGCACCCCCCACCTCTCCTACTCTTTCCTCCCCCCGCCCGGGGTTTAAACTCACCACGCTTGACGGGGAGGCTGGGTAACATTACTGCGTTCCTGCTGCCTCTTTCAGCGGGGTCCTAAGACCCGCCGGTTTTGACTGCGCAGCTACGCATGCGTGGCAAACCTGGCGTGGCGCCCATTCCCCACGGCGCCGAAGTGGCGCTCCTTCTAGTGCGGAGGCTTGTGCCCACATACCAGGGACAGCCCTTTGAAACATTAGGATGTGCCTGTGCACACCTGGCACACCCCGTGCGCACGCCTGTGCTTCTTTAGTTTAGGAAAAGAAAAGACTGAGAGGGGGCATGATAGCGGTTTTCAAGTACCTAAAAGAGTGTTACAAGGAGGAGGGAGAAAAATTGTTCTCCTTGGCCTCTGAGGATAGGACAGGAAGCAATGGGCTTAAACTGCAGCAAGAGAGGTTTAGGTTGGACATTAGGAAACACTTCCTAACTGTCAAGGTGGTTAAACACTGGAATAAGTTGCCTAGGGAGGTTGTGGGATCTCTATCTCTGGAGATATTTAAGAACAGGTTAGATCTACACCATCCCTGATAGATGTCTACCTTGCTTGGTCGTGCTGTGAGGGCAGGGGACTGGACTCGATGACCTCTTGAAGTCCCTTTCAGTTCTAGTGTTCTATGAGTCAATTCTATATATATTTTTGTTAGTCTCTAAGGTGCCTCAGGACTACTTGTTTTTAAAGTTACAAACTAACACGGTTACCCCTCTGAGATTTTTTTTGACAGTAGATCACTTTCCTACCCCATCCCTCTTCAGCTGCATCCATAAGTGACAGCAGCAGGATCTGGTGCTGTCTGCAAAATCCCTTTCTTTCATGAAAGAGATATAAAACTGCCCAAAACAGTGTAACGGGCTGTTTCCATGCAGAGGATACAGAAGGGACACCATGTGTTCGCAGCAGAGGATGTCTATAGAACTCTCCCTCTGATTCACCAGTTTGTAGCCTGCAGAGCATTGTGAATGTAACTATTCTGGTAGGCTTCACAGTTGAGACAACTTCTATCACCACACTCTAGAAAAGTTCATGATGTCTTTTTAGTAGTGAACGTTGTCCTTGAGCTCCTAAAGAACTGGCTGTGTTTTTCTCACTCTACATGAGGTACGTTGTGTATGTGGTTTGTTTTTGTTAAATAAAGCAAGATGCTCATATGCTGTGCCAGTTGGAGCGAGATAAATGAATAAAACCCTATCATTTCAAAGTAACATTGCAGTGGTGAATTAGACCTACTGGTCCTTTTTCCAGGTTACAGTAATTCACCATGAGTTTCCATGGGGACTAGAGTGAGCAGCCACAAGCAGAGTAATTGGAGCTTTTGTAAATTTAAACCGATCTTGAAATGTATACTGATAGACTCCAAGGGCATGTCTATACTACAGAGAAGATCAACTTAGGAGGTCAATCTTCTAGCATTTGATTTAGTGGGTCTAGTATAGTCCCCCAAATGAAGCACTGAGGATAGTCCCCACCAGATCCTGTATTCCTCATTCTGCGAGGAGTGAGGAGTATGTCTGACTGGTAAATTCTGTGGCAAGATAACTTGGGGAATGGACAGAAGCAAGATGAGCAAATATTAATATCTACCTTTCATAAAAGTTGCGAGAGTAGAGGCTGGGCAGTGAGGTGTGGGAACAAACTAATGATCCTTGCCTCCATATTATACTACTGTACCACAGCTGAGATGAGTGCAAGCACTCAAAATGGAGTTTCTGGGTCCAAACATGGGAGCTGCTGGTAGTCTGTTCTCTGTGAAACTTGCTTACCCACCAGTGAATTTTATCACCCGATCACAGGAGGAGACAGTTGAACTGGAGTTCACAAATTCAACACTATCAGTTTAGACTTGAATAAAGATCTTAACTGGTTAGCGCACTACAAAGGCAATTTTCCCAACTTTGATATTCGCATTTCCACATCAAATGCTATGAATGAGACACATCCAACCCAATTTAATTAGCTTATTTAACACTGGTCCTACAATTGACTGGTAACTTCTTTTGTTATATATACCCTTGATTCTGTAATTTCTGCTCCAGCTCATCTGATGAAGTGGTTTTTACCCATGAAAGCTCACGATCAAATACATTTATTAAGTCTCTGAGGGGCCGCAGGATTGTTCATTGTATTTATTCACCAATGTTAACTTTGAGACATGTTCAAGTCCTGTTTTAAGATGAGCTTTTGAGGAAGACTGCTGTGGTTGGGAGTGGGAATGTAAGAGAAGAGACGAAATTCTGTCCCTAACAATGTCAATTGTAGTTGGATATGCTGCGGGGGAAAGGGGGTTATTTGGGGGTGGGGAGGAGAATATTATACACTTTAACATCACCACAACCTAGATCCCTGAAAAAGCAGTTACAATGTGTATGTGTATGGTGCCTGTAAATAGTGGGAGGAAAACTAACCTCTATCCTGTAATCAAATGTTTCAAATCAACTATGGAAACAATGTAGTTACCACATTATCAATTAACCTTCTGTAGATGAACTTCAGTATTGCACGACTGCAGTGCTGGTGAAATGAATGTAATATATTCTCTGTTCAAAAGGTTGCATTATTCAAGGTGAAATGATGCAACAGCTGTTGATAAATTAAAGGGGGGGTTCCTAATTCTGCTACTACGTAGCTCTAAAGTTTTCAAAGCTGTTTCCATTGCAAGCACATCATGGGTGTCCAGTGATTTAGGCAGGGAAAGGCTCTGCCTTCTCAAACCGCCAGCCTGGCCATACCCACACTCTGCCCCCAGAGCGCCTGCTGCAGAGTGTTGCTGCCCCCAGCGCTAGCCCTCCCCTTTCCTCTTCCCAGTAATCTGAGGAGGCTGGGGATTGCTTGGCATGCTGCCCTGCTTCTCTTCTTTGCCCCCTCCCCCTGCTCCCTCTCCTCCCGGTGCTTTGGGGAGGCTGGGAAGTGCTCCATGCACTACCCTACCTTCTTCTCTCTTGGGTGCTGTCCCGCTTCCTCCCCTGCCCATGGGGATGGGGCTACGAGGCTGCCTCCTCCAGCCCCAGCTGCACCAACCACCCATGAAGCACACCTTTTTCAGGAATATATAGCTGTTCTGTAAAAAAGTACTTTGGATGAAACTTGAGATGCTGAGCAGAGGCCCAGAAGCACTCTTCTAAAGATACTTCCAAAGTAGTTTGAGTCCAGTCAATAGTTTCAACATTGACAAAGATTTTTAGCAGACTACCTGATGCACTTTTTCTCCCTCCCAAGTTTGAAGGTTAGGCTGCTATAAGAGATGGGTTTAAAAACAAACTGTTTAAAGCATTAGCACTGATCCTGGTAATACACTGGTATATTTACCAACGTGTTCTGGTGGTCATTAGAAAGGATATTTTGTGACTTTTCCAAACGTCATACAGCAAGACTGGCATAGCCAGGAATACAGCCCAAGTCTCCTGACTCTTCATCCTGTACCTGAGCACAAGATGTCTTGTTTTAAACAAAGTATGATCTTGTTTGTTTCTTTTAAAAAGATAAATCTGAATGTTACTGAATCATGAGACTGGAATGAGCTTCTGTCATATGATCAAAAAAGCTCAGAGCAAAGTAGAAATGTAGGCATCTAATTCTTGATTTAAATCAGCCCTTACAAATTGTTCCTTTCTAAAGTAACTTAGTTGTATATCAGCCTCCCCTCAAATTGACTGAGCTGAATCAAGAGTTACTTTTGGATTCCTGTCCCATCATCACTTATTACTCAAAAGTCAGAAACATCTGTGGGGATATTTTCCTTTAAATCTTCAGGCATTTTATCCAATTATTTTAGGATTCCTTTAGATTTTTTTTTTTCAAATTCTCTTGACTTTACCTGTTGTCTTTTATGACTTACATAAGGTAACTTTTAAGTAGTCTTGATTATGCTGCACTGAACTGTAAATAAAAGTACACCAGCATCCGTAGAAATGTCAGAAATTTGCAGAGGTTTACTTCAATACCACAGAAGAGACTATTCAACTAGCAGCTCTGTACTTCAGGTATTTACAACAAGATAACTATATAAATCAATCTTTAGTTTTCTGCTTTGCCCAGGTATCCATACAACAATTGGTCTTCTATCAGTAAGAAAATCAGACTGACAAAGTATTGAAGTTGGGGAAGCCTTTAAAGAGAAAACAGCTGTATTTCAGTAGGGATGAAAACCAAATACAGCATGATATAAAATTGGGAAAGTGGTCTGAAAAGGCTAGACATTTGTTTCACTTACTCTTGAGATTGCTTAAGGATTTTTGGTATTTACACTCCTGTTTCTGGTTTTAAAATAAATTTAATCTGCGGTTGCGCACTTCTTAAGTAATAATTTACTTCTGACAACTCAGAAGAATATAAGGATGGTGTTAGAATTTTGGGGGGGCAGAGAGGGATAACTGTAGTGTCTGCTCTCAAAACCAGTAGTATAGGAGCTTGCTGTTTCCTGTACAGTGTTCTAAAAGCAACATATATATGAAAGCAAGTGTACAAGAGTGAGACTTTTCAAAGTTGCTAAAGGCTTGTCTACATAGGGAAATTGACTGGCATAGGAGTTGTCAAATAAGCTATTTCAGAATAGCTCCCCATCTGGAATACTACATTAGGAGTTATTGTGGAATTATTGAATAGTTTATTACACCACATCTGTGCAGATAGACAAGGAATAACAACTTGGATTTCCAATTCCCCATGGAATCTTTGCCTAAAATGTTAGCTTGCATGATTTTGCTTATGTTTATAATTGTAAAACTGTTTGTCAAAAAGCTTGTTTTTAGTAGCCGATCTTGTCAATAATTCATAAGCAAATTTTTGCCTTTTCTTGCAGATGGATTTATCTGAATGATCAGAACTTGTGCATTCCAGCCAGTTCTTCCTTTGTATATGGAGCTGTACCTATTGGGGCCAGTATTTATGTGATTGGAGATCTTGATACAGGTTAGAATCAGAACTGGTAACTTCAAATGTCTTGTTTTCTTCTAATTTGGTCGACTTTCCAAGATTGAGTCACATTATTAAAGAAATGAAAGAATGAGGAAAAAGCAGAGAAACAAGTCATTTTTTTTTCTGAAAAAGCTACTAAAAACTATAAATGCTTCTAAAGCATTTATAGAAGTAACTTTTTACTTCTGAAGGGGTTCTTAAGACAGGTTAACACATTGAAATATGATAAAATCTGGGTATTAATATTTTGTAAAGATGGCTGTGAGAGTTTATACTTTCTTCATAGTTATAAAGCTGTCTGCTTTTACTGATAAAATGCTTAGCTTTTTTTCCTCAAAGGGCTTTTTTTTTTTCCTGAGTATTTTACATCTGACACATGGAACTGATGTATTTGCCAAGCAAATACTAAGAAATCTCTACAGTAGTTTAAAGAACGAAGAGAAAATACGTGGCTCTTCCAGTAATGGTTAGAATGGTCTCTGAAACATTAGAGAATTTGTTCACTGCATCCTGTTTGGAGTATTGATTTGTACGTCCGTAGAATTTTTCTTTAGCTTCTGAAGTATATGGACATATTCCTTACTTGTGCTTAATGTCTGGCTTTGTTTTCGACATACTATTTCAAAGGCCTGTATTATAATTCTTTGTTTTGAAACCTTCCCAAAATTATGATCTGTCACAATAGAAACTAGGCTTTGTATGAACACGACATACCTATTAGAATCATAATTGCTAAACCTACTTTTTTTTTTCCTGGAAGTTTTCTTTCACATGCAGTACTCCATCTTCTAGCAAAGAACCCAGCCCCCTGGTGTGTTGAAATCCTGCAACATTGTGGCTTCTAAAATTGGCATTGCCTGTACTGAATGTTTTAAACTAATTACTCTTCATGTCACCTGCCTCTGTAATGGCTCTTGAAAGATTTTTAACTTACTTTCCTATGTGCCTATGTGTAAATGAAATTTCAGAAAATAAGAGAGGTAAAAAGGTCCCAAATTTGTTGTTGTTGCCGCCTTTGTTTTTGTTCTTTTTAATACAGGTTTATCTCAACTCTTCTTCCTTTCTATCTGTCTTTCTAAAACTGCTCAGATCAACTTATGAATAGGTTGGCAGAATAGTTTTTGTACTGCCATTCAGTCTGGAAATATATTAGCTTCATTAGACTTATATTGTAAAAGTGTGTGCAAGGTTTTTGTTTTTATTTTTGTTTTGTTTTTAACTTTAGGTACCAATTATGACTACGTTAGAGAGTTTAAAAGGAGCACAGGAACTTGGCACCATACAAAGCCATTATTTCCATCAGACCTTCGCCGCACTGGCTGTGCAGCCTTGCGGATTGCAAATTGCAAGCTTTTCCGACTGCAGCTTCAACAAGGATTGTTCCGTATTCGTGTTCCTTCCCCATGACTAGTCCTCTGAAAATGGAGGAGATGGGAAGAACCCAACACAGTTCACCATAACATGGCTTTATATAAGGAAAAACAAAGCTATTGCAACTGAAACTTATATTACATGCTGTGCTTTGGTATGGTAACTGTTTTTGTTTGTTTTAAAATGCTTAAAAACTTGAGTCTTAGCTCTTGTTTGGGGGAGCTGTATATTAAAATGAAAAAAGTACCATGATCACAAGAACACCTTCAGTCCAGTCTAGAAAATTAAACTACTAATGAAGGAGTTCCTTGTGTCTGAAGCAGGAAGGAATTGTATTTAAAAAAAAAAAAAAAAAAAGGTGCATTTCCCCTGAGGGGAATTGATAAGAATCAGTTTGCTATCTTCAGTTGGATAGCTTTAATACACAAATATGCTGTATGAAAATCAACCTCTCTGGTATATTGAAAGACTGTTCTGTATCTGAATTGGTTGGAGGGAGATGTTGGTTATTGCACCTTTATTTCTAGTCCTTCTCACTAGTTAAGGTCTGTGCCTAAAAGGGTGGAGGTGTACATATGTTTTTCATTCATGTCTGATGTTTTCATTCCTAAGGATCTTTTAAATATATTTAAAATGGAACAAAGAGTTACAATATATTGTAAATGAGTAAACTGTTTTTTCTCCTCTGTGTCATTCAAATGGTGTGAAGTTTTAGTGCATTGGCAGGCCAGCATGCATTCTTGATGTGGATTTCCAAAGCTGCAATTGCTGAAGTAAAGGGAAGGACTGAGGCGTAGAATTTATCACTGTAGCTGGTAAAGGAAATGCAGTGCTTGAGTTGATTTTTAGAGAGAAATAGCATTCCTTTTCCCTTCGGATGACTTAAAAATCACAGCAAGTTTGAACCCCTCAGCGGGTGTATTGTGCAAAAGGGAAGAAGGAAAGGTGGGGCATTAAAAGGATATATATGTGTTGTGGAAAACTTGATTTCAGGTTCCTGTTTTAAAGGAAATTGTACAGGCAACTTATACTGGGATCAGAAGCTGGTTTGCTAATGATCTGTGTGCTAAGATACAGAGTCTTGATTACTGCTGTTGGGTTTTGAAAACTTGTTTTACAATGTAGTTGTAGTGAACAATGTGTCTTACGGCCTTTTCCTTTTAAGTTGTGTTCGCACCGAAAGTAATACTTAATGGTTACGTTAATAGGAAAGATCTGCTGGTAGAATATACTTTACCTCATCACTTAATTTCATTTTTAGACTTGCGATACACTATTTCTTTAAAAAAAAAAAAAAAAAAAAGAAGAAGAAATGGAGCGCGAAATGCAGTTGAAACTTATCCCTATCTCTGCCCGTTGCAAAAAAAGATTTCTAATACTTTTTCATGTTGCTGGTATTGTTACAAGACACTCTTCTTTCCACTCTGAAATTTTGAAGGACCTCAATTAAAAATCAGTGGCCCCAGTTTTGCCCTCATTTATACTCATGTAACTCCAGATCAACTCCTTTGATCCATCTTAGATAACTTTCTCAAATACAGGCCACAACTGGAACAAAATAGCTAGTGTTCAGCTATCTAAATTTTCCTTAATGAAACATTCTAAGACTTAATAATTTTCATCAGGGTTCTGTATTGTTGACAGAAATCATCCAGTTAATTCAATAACAGGCATAATTTAGTCCACTGATTTTTGTAATACTGAAGTGCAGCAGAATCTAAACTGTATAAAGTAAGCTATTTTTAATCATTATATTTTAAATAGTTTTTTTTACATATTGCGATAGAAATTTACTTGATTTAATATTTGTCTTTAGGTTTGTTTTATATGATGCTTTATTACAAAAGTGTAAACTACTGTTTCCATCTTCAGATTTTTTTTGTGGAAAGTTTTGTAAAGGTTACAACTTCTTACATTTTAAAGGCTAAAGTTTGAAATGTCAGAAGCACATAAGTTCTGTTTTTAAAAGTGATTTAGACCCCTGGTAGCCTAAGGCCTGGTCTCCATTTAAAAATTAGATCTACCTAGCTGCATTGCTCAGTGTTATAAAATGATGCGCCCAATATAACATAGTTAAGATGAGCTAACCCCAGATGTAGGCGCAACTAGGTCAACAGAATACTTTTCTGCTGATCTACCTAATGCCTCTGAAAGAAATGGATTAACTGCATTGACTGAGAAATCCCTTCTTTTCATATGGAAAGCATCCACACCAGGGGCTTGTCTCCACTACATGGGGAATTGACACTGTAGCAATAGATCCACTGGCCTTCGATTTATTGCATTTGCTTAAACATGATAAATTGGTCTAAGCACTCTCCTGTTGACGCTGGTACTCCATGATGAGAAGAGTAAGAAGAGTAGCCAGCATCACCAGGAGAGCAGCCCTCACCAACCTTACAACGCACAAAGTGCCATGGTAAGTACGTTGCCTTCAGCTACACTATTTGCATAGCAGAAGTCGCATAGATTAGATCAACAGAGCAGGGGGTAATGTAGACAAGTCCTAGGGCATTATAGCAGCCAGAGCTATATTACTATAGTGGCTGCGTGTAGACATGCATTATGTCCAAAGAGCATAAGTATTTAAGTCACTTTTGAAAATGGAATTTAGGTTCTTAAGCAATGTTCACTGTAACTTTTTCTATCCATGTGCGGAATAAAATGTATGCCCCAAAGCATGTGCAGATGTGCACCACTGATAGAAACACGTGCTACTGGCAGCTGGGTGGCATTGGAATCTCTCCTGGGTGGCCCCCAAGGACTCAGCTTATAGGCATCATTGCTCCTAAGTAACTTAGGCCATGTCTACACTGTGCAGAAGATTGATGCTGCCACGGTCGATCTTCCGAGGTTCGATTGAGCGGGTCTAGTGAAGACATGCTAATTTGAACTCAGAGGGTGCGCCCGTTGGTGCCGGTATTCCTGCTACTCATGAGGAGTAAGCAGGGCCGGCCTGAGCCCTTTTGGCGCCCTGGGCCTGGGCATGTGGCGCCGCCCCTAGGTGCACGGCACATGCGCGGGCCCACCCACCCCCCAGGGTGTGCGGGCCTGCCCCTGGGGCACACGGCGCATGCGCTGCCCATTCCGGCCCAGCCAGCACTGCTGGCACACATGTCGGGCCATGCAGGTCCCCGTGGCCGTGCGGGGAATGGTGCTGCGGGAGCCAGGCGCGCAGTGCCTGATGGAAGCTGTAAGGGACGCCTTACGCCCCTTACAGCTGTCATCAGGTGCTCCCCATCGGTTGGCGCCCTGGGCAGCTGCCCCGCATGCCTCAGTCCGGCCCTGGGAGTAAGAGAAGTGGACGAGAGCATTTGCTCCCATTGACCTCACACTGTGTGGATGGCAATTTAAGATACGTCGACTCCGACTACATAATGTAGCTGGAGTTGGGAATCTTAAGTTGACCTTCCGCTCTAGAGTAGATCAGGCCTTGGATGCTTATGAAATCTTTTATTTAATATCTTGCAAGAAGTACCTCCTGAAAACTGACGATAGTGAGAGCTAATAGCATTCAGTGCCCAGCAAGAGACTGCAGTAAATGCACAAAATATATTTAAATCCAAATTCTTTGTGCTTTGGCCACGTTCTATGGTAAAACTGTTAAATGTTAGAATGCATTTAACAGGGTAAAGCAGTATTAACAGAGTCATTTTTGCATTTTCTTGAAAAATAAAATAAAATAAAATAAAATAATGGTCTTGCATAGCTAAAGTACTCTGTTGGATTTGACAGAGGACTTTTAAGTGCAGAGCTAACTAATTTCCTGTGTGCATAGTGCATATACTAAGGAAAATATCTATCATGCATGGTTAGTATGCAGTTTTTAAATGGTCACGTGTTTAATCAAAAGTATATTTTGTAAACTCAGAGGCCTCGGTGAGAATTGTTCAACTGTTTCACAACTCAGCCATTTTTGTTTTATCCCTGTCTTTAAAAAAATTGAAAATGGGAATAGTGGAGGTTTGTTTCTTTTCCTTCAGTTGAATTTTAAAATTAATACATTAGGATTTTGTTCACTTCACCAAAAAAATTGCCTTAGGGTAGAGGCCTAGAACTGAGAACTTCAGGGTAAAATGTGGAATGTTCTGGAAAGTTATTAAAGTAAATGAATGAAATAAAAAGGGGTTAATGGTTCTTCAGCCTTAATCTTAGTGGGCACTGTCCTATTCCTGTTTTAAGTGTGAAGCCTGTGGCTTCTTTGCCACAGGGGTAGGGGGTATGTTCAAAAACAGACATAATTGGTCCAGTGCACAATTTCTGCTAAAGTTTTGCTGTGAGGACTCTGGCAAAGGCTAAAGAAAGACACACCTAGCACCTTTTCTGTTCCTTACAATCAGTGTAGTAATTAGTTTCTCGCCATTTAAGCCTGGAAATTCAGGTCTCTTTCTACACATTGTATAACCACATGGGAAATTTTGGCCTGCTTGAACACCCAGAGCTAGATTAGATTTCTTTGCTTGTGTACCCTTTATACAGCACTAATTTGAGTCCTCTGCTTAACTGTAGCAAAACAAGTCATTTCTCCTTTTAATATTTTACCAGCAACAGCTATTTGCACGTGATTCATCCTGACAGTTCCACGTCAATTTTGCTGTCCGCAGCCAAGTGACTTGCAGTAGCCCTGAAGCTCTCTTTAAAGTTTACAAGAAAACTAGATGAATCTGGAAGTTAATCTCAATCTGAAAAGCTATTTATTAATCACTACAGACAAACTTTGTCCTGTGTGTCTGTGCAATCATAATACTCAAAAGCACATTCAGACACTCTTATGCGTCAGAGCTACCACTGAAAATAAAAGGTGGATAGTCCCCAAAGCTACTGCAGCCCTTGACTTTATCTTTCTGAATTGGATTCCCCTTCCAAAAAATCCCACAGTTTTATTTTCTATTAGGGGTGTTAGTAACTTTTTCAAAGGAGTTAAGTACTAGTACTTCTTCCTCCAAATATTTCTTGTGCTTGCATGTTTTGGCAATTGCACAATAGTACAAAAGTGAATTTTTATGTTTTAAGTGCAAGTTTATCAATTTAGTAGTTCCATAAATATACAGTCTGTACAGAGTGATTGTTTATGGTATTATGTATTTGCCATACATGGTTCAATATGCAATAACAAAAAGAAAGCTGTTATAAGTGCCAAACTTTGGTTTTTCTCAGTATATACATATAATACACTACTTTTCTGTTGCAGTACAGGGATGTTTCAAATTCACTGTGTTTAAAAAAAAATAGTGATGGGGGGGTAAATTAATGCTACTTAAACACTGTAAATCTTTATTTTTTTAATACTGTTCTGCAGGTCTGTGTTGTTTTCAATTACTGCCTTGAAACATCACTCCACGTGATGCAAATGGTCACTTTGTTCTTTATTGGGACACTAGTGACATGCATGTAAATAAAAATGGCAGCTGACAATATTTAGATAAAGTGCAATTCATTTTAACTAATCTCGCCTGCAGAAGGAAAGTTGTGTCTCAGGTTAAGTCACAGCAAATGTGAATATAACCAGGGCGCAGAAGTATTCATAGGTTACAGTTCCTCGGATAGTAACCAATGTGCATTTTTGTACCACTCCCAAAGTCACTTTTCAAGGAGTTTTGTGGTGTTGCTTTTGGTTTAGGATATTTTCTGTTCTTGACATATTAAACATTCTGTCTGGGGTTCTCTTAACTTTATTTGGTTCCTGAACTGCTTGTATAAATTCTGTCTCTGGGGTTTGTAAATTAATTTGAAAATTAGAATGTACTGATCCTTGGTTAATTTCAGGATTTTCATGCTGATGTTGAACTGGTGGCATGTGTTCAGCTCTAGACAGACACATTAGTATTGTAACTTTTAAAATGTTCACCAAGCTCTTGTATTCTTGCTTATTAATGTAAGTAAAAGCTTTCTCTACCATCTAGGGTCCATGTTTCATTAGCATGCTACATTGTAAAGGAAAATATAGATGTATTTTGAGACACCATGTTTCCTTTAAGTCTTACATGTAGAGTTGCCAGCATAGGTTGGACATATTCCTGGTGGTTTCATCACGTGATATAATCTTAATTACAAAATAATCTTTAATTCCTGAAGAATCCAAGACCGTCCTGGAGGAGTGGCAGCCCTACTGACATCACTTACCAAATCTTATGAAGTTCTTACTGCCCTCAGTGTCCATTGACCTGAAGATAGCACTTGGCTCCCTATAGGATTTTGTCCACAGGGCCTAAATAAATAATACACTTTACTTCAGAATGCACAAGCAGGTGTTCTAAGGTCTCTTGGTAGGTTGGGCCTTTTGCATACACAACCTACCTCCAAAACCACTATAGGGTGCCATGTTAAATGTCATCGCTCTAGGAAAGTGATAGAAATGTAGCCGTGTTAGTCTGGTGTAGCTGAAACAAAAAACAGGCCTATGTAGCACTTTAAAGACTAACAAGATGGTTTATTAGGTGATGAGCTATATGGTTGTGACAATTTTCTTCCACTATTTGATCTGAGGAAGTGGGTCTGGCCCACGAAAGCTCATCACCGAATAAACCATCTTGTTAGTCTTTAAAGTGCTACATAGTCCTGTATTTTGTTTCATCACTCTAGGAAGAACCACTTGTTTACAGACAGTACTTACTAAATGCTGTCAAAAGATAGCAGCCCTTCTGAGTTTGGCAAACTGGCAGATGACATTTCTTAACTTAAGTTGAACTAATTATTGGGTTTAAAATAAAATGTATATTAATATATGCTTTAAGACTAGCGAACACCTTTCCAAGTGCCTAATTAAAGAGACACATTTCTCTCTTTAGGTGAAATAGGGACTAAAATGTATTAATACAGAAGGCATTACCAACAGGTGAGGTAGTTTAAATTTTTTTCAGTGATTTGAATCCTTAAATTTTCTTGGCAGCCCTTAAAATAGGTTATTTTTAGTAGCTTGTATGCTACTTATAAATGTTTAAAACTAGGGGAGAAATTTACCTAATATTTGGAAGTCACCTGATGAAAGACCATGCTGTAATGCTTTAAAACTAAACTGGAAGGCTGGAACTTTTCAACACAACAGCTTATATCTTGTGCATAGTGTCATTTTTTTATTCAATTCCAAGCAGAGTGAACATGTGAATACTATATACATCTGTCAGAGTGACTCAGAGTAAATGAGTTATGCCATCAGCTAAGTATGGCCTTCTCATTTAATAATGAAATAAGACTCTCTTGAGACCCTTTTTGATGAAGGGAAACTTTCTTATTGTTATCTCTAGTAGAAACTCTTACCTAAAGAGTTACTTCAGTGATCAGTTATGAAAACGTAAATGCTTTTTTTTCCAATTACTCTATACATAGTAGTCACTTGTAAATTTGATTTTCTCTTTCCGCTCCATATCAGTGCTAATTTTAATGTATTTTTTAAAGCTGTATTTTATTTAAAGCCAGTTTGGGGCCCTGATATATTTTTTCAGCAAGGTCCCACCTCTGTCTTTCTTTTTTGTTGGTGGTGTAATCTTGTGCATGCACATAAACACCTGCATTTAAATAATGGCAAACTAAAAACAATTTTTATGCACAAAATTACACCTTTAAAATCAAAGACCTTTGAAAATCTGGGTCTTAATGTGCAATAGGTAGTAGGCTACAACATATCATTGGCTGTTCCTAGTTTATCTCTCTTTACTGAATTCATGTATTTGAGAGCTCCAGCTAGGCAGCATCTGTTTGTTTTGATTAATTTATTCATGGCGCACAATAGGAGAAGATAGTTTACTACTTACCTTTAAGCTAGAATCTGTGTCGCTCATTGCTTGTATTAACGTTTGAGTTTAAAAAATGTAGCGTTATAGCAGAGAAATTTCAGCCTTTTGTTGTTAGAACAAGCTTGTAAACTATAAATGCTTTACCGACAATTAAGACTTTTCCCCAAAATTTGGAACAAAAAATGTATTAGCTCCCTGAAGACTGTATATTGACTAAGAGCCAGCAGGGGCACAAAGGAGGACATCTGGTACAGTAATCAAGTTATAGTAAGGTAGCATTCGTTAAAGCTCTTGTTAAGGTATCAGATAATTTTAAAAAGAAATCAAGAAATGAAGTCATGTAAACAAATGCTTTAGTGTTAACTTTTTAGTTGAAGGCTAGATCACATATAAAGAATAATTTCTAGGTCACCTTCTGAAATAAATCTCAGACTTATTTGGGGACCAAAAAAAAAAAAGGCTAAAGTACAGCTGTGTTTTTTCCCCCTGAGATTCCAAAACATAGTCGTTTTGCTCCTTGTGCCTGAAGATTTAACACTAGAGAAATGTTTCTCATTGACTGTATCATATTATATACAGCAATGCTGTTAAGAATTGATACTTAACTGCATTTGATTCAGATCTTGCATAGTATTGGTAGTGGGCTTTTAAAATACATCATTAATATTAAATATGAGACTGAGGAGGGAAATACCCAGACCATTATAGTCTTGTGGGCAACAGTCTTCTGGGGCAAAGGGGTAAATTCAGGTGTAAGTGCTGCCTTCTTTACAGCTTCTGGTATTGAAACCATGGCTAGAATGATGCAGTGCTCCAGTAACCCTGAGCTGCCATGATGGCCTCTAAGGGCGTGACCAGGCAGAAAACCATCTGGAACTGGCTTAATTCAGACTCTCTTCTCAACTGCACCCATTTTTCAGCACAGCTAGTAATTTGGGCCTAGAGCTTACTTGACAGTTTTAATGTCCAATTGTCTAATCATGGGGCAGAGGATTTGCAGATTCTGGTTAGAAATCCAGAGGGGCAGCTTTCAAAACCATATGGCAGGGTTGGGAAACCTTAGGCCTAGGGGCCAGATGAAGCGTCTGGCTTACCTGGATCTGGCCCCCCGATGCTCAGCCTCCCCTCTCCTTCCCCTCCCCCCACATTGGGGAGCCCGTGCTGGCACTCTAGCCCTCCCTCCCCATTGCTCCCCCATAGGGCTGGAGCACACAATCTACTAGGCTGGACCCCCCGAGGCTCTGGCGTGGGAGGAAAATGTGGAGCATGTCTTTCTCCTTCTCATTTGGAGGCCACGTCTCGTGTGTGGGCCCTGACTGTTTTTTCTGTTGTTCAGTGGCCCCTGACCCAAAAAAGCTTCCCCACCCTTGCCTTATGGAATCAGAGAGTCTCAGAGCTCGCTATTCTTATGGAGGGCCTGCTACTTAACAACTTCCTTCCCTCTCCATTTTCCTCCTTTCCAGGACCTTGTTTCTGTTACCACTCCTGCCCAATACTGATCCATGAATATGCATGGAATATGCTGCAAACAGCTCTGCTTTTCCATACACTAGCATTTTGCCACTAGCTCTGTACTTCCTTCTATGCTATGCATTGCCTTTAGCTTAATAATTCGGTTGTGCATTTTCAGTTCAGCCTTGCTTTCTATCAAACATAATTACAACATGTATGAGTTACAGTTCACCTGAATACCTATGATCAATCTATGGATAGAACATGTGTAGCATGCTTCCCCATACTTGTTTTATTTGTAGCGGGATTTTATTGTCTTTTTAATAATTTGTCCTGATCCAAGTCTTTTGATTTTTTTTTAAAGGTATTAAGCCTTATACCCAGCTACCTCAGTGACTTTTATTTTTTGCACTTTGCAGAATTGCGGATTTTTTTATTTTTTTAAGATAGCATTCTATCCTTTGACAAACGGGAAGCAAGGTGGAATATTGACATCCTTAAGGCTGGTTTTCCCTCCTTTCCTTTAGCAATGCGCTCCTTCACTGGCAGGCACACGGGTTCTGCAGCTGCTTCAAGACAATTACTTGAAAGTAACTAAACTTTTATCCTTGTAAATGCAAGAAGCGGTCAAAAACGTATGTTCCTTATGGCTTCAAATAGGAAAGTACTTTAATATATTAAAATATTTGCACTTATATGTGAACTAGACCATATGAGCAAACTTCTTTCTGTTCCTACCCTATATTCTGCTCTTTGTGTGGACTTGATTAAATCTCCTCCTTTGAAGTAAATGGGAAAAATTCCTATTGACGTCATTGAGTTTTTGATGATGCCCTTTTTGTGTGGAATCCCAAACTGACTATTTCAGGAGAGCAGACTCTCCAAACTGATAACCATCTTCCAGATTTGAGAGCATGATTTTGGCACCTCCAGGTATCCCAGGTCTCTACAATTTGAATGAAGAGATCAATTTATTCTTTCTTAAAGGTGACACATTTCTGATTTCTTAACATCAATGACAAAATGCCTTGCATAAATTGAACAAGTTAGGTGTTTTTTTTTCTTGACTATGCAGTGCTTGTACACAATTATCTTCAGTTCTGTACAGCTTCTTAACGTGTAAGGGCTTTAAAGATGCAAATGAAATGTTTTTTAAGAAATAGTCTTCTGTTCTTTTTGTAAAATAAAAATATGAAACACTTTACAAAGAGAGCTTTCCTAAAAATATTCATTTATAATTGCAGCTCCGTTGAATTTAACTCTGTTACACTAAAATTGTAGTGACTATGCATATTCCTGCAAATGGTATGTCTACTTTGCTCTCAGAAGGTGTGACTGCAACTAGCTTTAATCTAGGTAGATTCGTGGTAGCAAAGGCTCTGGCAGAATGATTTTGCCTTATCCACCCAGGACTTATAGATGCATACTTGATGACCTGCCATGGCTTCATTGCATTCTTTACTTGAGTTAGTTTTGATCTAGCAGTGTAGACATACACTGAGCATACAACAAGGAGCTCTCCAGACTGCCAGTGGAGTATACTGATTAGTCACTAATTGAGGAACATGGCATTGGGCCCATAGGGGCTACCCAGTACATCCTTATATTCATCGTTCTTGAACCAGTTCCTCAGGACTGGCTGACTGTTGCCCCATGCATCCTGCCCACAACGAGGATTCCTGTCTTTGGGATTCCCTGGTTTTTCTAGGTGCCAGGCCAGTACTGAGGCACAGCCTAGCCTCAGAGCTGACCCAAGTTGCATTTGGTGTGGTGACCTACAAAGGGCCACTGTAGCAGCTGGGATGTGACAGTGTAAACATGTAAATGGTTAACATTCATGGTTACACATAGCATTGTCTCTTTCTTCCTCCTCCCTCTTGCTGCTCTGTCCTAGTACATACCCAGGATCTTAGACACAGTGGTTGTACTTTGGTGGCTAGCCTGAGACACTGTATGTGTGTGGCCGGGTTGCCATTTTTAGCATGTTGACTCAAGCAAAGTTAGTATATATGTGTGTATCTGCCCAAGCTGGGAATGTTTCCCTGCTGCAGTGTAGACATAACCTCTGGAAGGCCAGGATCTCCTGCAGCTCTCTGTGAATGTTGGTGGTAATGGGTTCTCATCATTTTCTATGTAGCAGGGCAAGAAAAAAATGGGATATAAGAGTCCATGTCACCCCATCATGTTTGGTTTACATGCTTCATTGAGAAGGTTGATCATTCTTTAAGCTCAAAATTATGACATTAAGAAGGCTACCATTTTTGGAATTTTTGCTCAGAAAAAGATGTTTTGTGTGAAAATGAGATGCAAAAAACATTCCATTTTCATGAAAGACCCATGAAATGTTTTCTGTAACACTACAGCAAAATGCAAATCTCAACAAATTAAAACGTTTTCTGAACAAAATTAGAATAAGACTAGGGCTCCCTTTGGTTTGTGAACTGGCAAGCAGTCAGTGGTTTGGTTCTGCGGTTAATTCAACTCTGCTGTCTGAGACCTGTGGCGGAGTGCGTAACTGTCCTCGTATGCAGTTTTGCCATGTAGACTGAAGATGATGGAAATTTAGGAATGAAGGATATGGAAGTCTTACTACAAGGCAGTATTGCAAATATTGTAATAACCCTTAGGAGGAATTTGACAGCTAAATTCTTCACAAAGTATATAGAAAAGAACTATAGGAATGTGTACATTTTGTGGTTTAATTGATTTAACACTTCACATGATTTTTTTTTAAATTTTATTTTTGCTTGTGGTCTGGCTATTTGAGATTATTTTAATGCCTTCAAAAGAAAAGTAACCGTTTTCCTTCATACTCTGACTTCAGGATTTCCTCCTTTAAACCAGGTTAATGCAGTATCATGGATCCTTTTGGGTTGGACTAAAGAATAAGAATAAAAAAACTCTCTTGCTTTTTACTAGGTTTGGTCTTGCTCCTGAATCCATTGTAATCCCTACATTGAACCTTGATGTGTTTTTTGCTGTGTAGTTGTAGCCATGTTGGCCCCAGATATTAGAGACCCCAAGTGGGTGAAGTTGTATCTTACTGGACAAACTTCCATTGGTGAAAAAGAAGCTTTCTTGAGTTACACATAACCTTTCTTTGGGTCTCTAGGAGGATCTGTGCAACTAAGCACCCTGAGCAGTCCCACATGGATCATCATGCAGATAAGCCTTTTGCAGCATAGATGCACATGTTGTGTGGCTTTTCCAAATGCAGTCCTCTTTCTCATCCTCTGTCCTCCACCCATCATCCCTAACACAACCGCTACCTTGCACAAGAGGTCTGCTGTGGCTATAGAAGTGGGCTTGGATTTGTCTGGTTAATGTCTCCCCAGACTCCATCTTTAAAATGGGTGTGTTTAACAGTTAAATCTCTTCGAAGATGAAACTTTCTGTATAGGCGCTAAGTTTTTATAACAGCATATTTTTGGCTTGGATTTTTTTTCTTTTTTAAATAAAACCATTTACTTATTTACACAAATACTTATCTTTTTATACCATTCTGACCTTAGATTAGGAGAGCTTTTGATGGACTCTAGTATCCAAGCATCTCCCATTCAAATAAACTACTCCAGTATTGTCTCTGATTTGTTTAGCATTTAAATGTGTGTCCCGCTAGTCAGTCGCTTATTATTGCCCTAACTTCTTCCTGTTGAAGTAGAGCTTCTGTATATGGAGGTAGATCTGTCACCAGTTAGAGTGAATGCATTCCATTAACTTTGCTTTATGCTGATGGTATATTGGGACCATTGTAGCTTACTGGATCCTTCCAGGTGAATTATCTCCTTATGTCATTCATTGGTGCCTCCGGTATTTTCAGAAATACTTACAGCTGGGCCTTTTGAAAAGAGCCTAAGGAAGTTAGATACCAAAAATCCAGCCTAAATTGGATTATTTCTACCACTCTTGTTTTTGCCACTTCCATCCAAATTGAGATGGATCCTGTATGCTCTGGAGTCTTGCTAGATACCCCGAATTCTTTCCCTGTTGTGTCATCTAGTAAAGTTAGTTTTGTTATGTGGTGTTTGTCCCCTTTCACTCATTCTTTGGTCAGCACCATTAAAAATAGGGAGCTTTTGCCTCTGATTGTACATGCTACTAGTAAATTATTCTCTGCATTTATTCAGTTATCACTCTTGCCTGCATTCACATACCACCTCTATATTAATTTCTAAGTGAACTTTTTGGTTTACTGAACAAATTTTTTACCTCACCCCAAGCCTCTTTCTTAATCCACAATGCTATTTTTGCCCCTTTTTAAAATTCAGGTTAGCCTTTGTTTACTTGTACATATCTCCAAGCTGGCATGCCACACTGTAAAATATGTCTAACCCACTCTGTTTAGCTGAAATTAAATGTCTTGTTGGTTTCACTTCAGTCCTAAACCCAAATTCTTCTATAGAACAAAGCAATTAGAACAAAATCTGCAAGTCTCTTGGTTTTTTTTTTTACTGAAAAAGTTAGATTCTAGGAAATCTTTTTCTTTCTTAGAAATAGCCAGTCCACACTGTTAGCAGATTGGGAGTTTCTTATGCTTCCATATTCAATCTTTTTAAATTAAGAAATGTTATTTTGGGAAATGTACAATTTTTGTACTTTGTTAAAGTGGCCTTTATAGGAAAAGCACATAACGTATTTAGATTAAAATTGATTAGCTGTGTAATTTTAGTGGGGATTTTTGTATTGATGAGTTTTTATGCATTTTTCAAATATATTTACTGTTTTGTGTTAGAAATTAAGAGGAGTGGTTTTTTTAAATATATCATGAATTTTTCCCATAATTTTTCCTCCTTCCATTCCATTCAGTTACTACAAAGCTGTTAGCTAACCCTATACAATTAATTCCCTCCCTTGTCCACTCCCTGAACCCCTGTAATGTATTTTTCATAGTGTCAGTAATAGTGAGTTATAGCATGGACTTGTAGCTTTAAGGGAGTAATCCTAGCAATGTGGACAGAATTCTGGAACATTTTATGTGTTGAGAAGAGCAGTAATTCAGTCATATTTGACCAAAGTTAGCAAGTTGTTGTATTTTCTTTCCATTCTACAGTTTTTACATTTGAGTGCTAATTAGAAAAAAATATTCTATTTGTGCATTATACAACTTTCCTTCATTATACCATTGCTGCAGTAATGGTCATGAAGGTGAAAAGTTCCAGATTTCTTATTGTATCCCAGTTCTCAGAATCAGAGGAGATGTGCTGAAAAAATTAGATTACAATCAGGCTGTCTCTACACTGGGCCACTTACTCCGGAAAAGCAGCTGCTTTTCCGGAATAACTTGCCAGCTGTCTACACTGGCCGCTTGCTTTTCCGGAAAAGCAATGATGATCTACTGTAAAATTGTCAAGTGTTTTTCCGGAAAAACTATGCTGCTCCCGTTTGGGCAAAAGTCCTTTTCCGGAAAAACTGTTCCGGAAAAGGGCCAGTGTAGACAGCACAGTAGTCTTTTCCGCAAAAAAGCCCTGATCGCGAAAATGATGATCAGGGCTTTTTTCCGGAAAAACGCGTCTACATTGGCCATGGATGCTTTTCCGGAAAAAGTGCTTTTCCGGTAAAGCATCCTGCCAATGTAGACGCGCTTTTTCCGGAAATACTTATAACGGAAAACTGTTCTGTTTTAAGCATTTCCGGAAGAGGGTGCCAGTGTAGACATAGCCTCAGTGTTCCCTCTAAACTGTGCAGCAGCACAGCTTCACGGGTGATTAATCAGCCCCACCTAGTCAGACTCAGGGCTCTGTGCATGAAGTTGACTGACTGGGGTGGGACTGATTAATCACTTGGGAAGCTGTGCTGCCATGCAGCTTAGGCGGAACACTATACAAACCAATCCAATTACATGTATATTTTTGGTTAACTGATGCACAAGTTCCTTTTAGTATTCATGGAAGCTATGAAGTAATTGAAATTGCAATTAAATACTAAATAAAATTAGGCTATTGTAGAACTAATACAGGGAAAAATAGAGACTGGTTTTGAAAACTTCAGGCAACAATATGAATTGCACAACTTTTATAACAAAAGGTATACAGTTGGCAAAAATCAGATCCCTTTTATATCGTGTCATTATTCTGACATTTAGTTTCTCTTCTCCAAATCATTATGGTTATGTTTGTTACTTAAGGACTTCCAGGTGAATGTCTGCCAACCTACACTTCCATTTTTCATTATAATTATATTTTATCTGTATTTTTGCTTAAGATATTCCATATCTTTCATAGGTTAGAAAAAGTCCAAGCTCTTAGGAATTGTTATGAATGAACATAATTCATGTCTTGCTAGTGTGTATTCTCGTATATTTAAAAAATGTGCAATTTTTAATGGCACTTTGTGACGTGCTGAAAAAATGGGTTTTGCAATGGAATAAATTGTATTAACAGTTAAAAGAAGACTGTATACTTGAATGTCTTTCATGTGTTGAAATTGCTAATTTTTCAAGATGTACCCTTAAATAATTTGGTAAGGATGTGATTGAGAGCTTTATAATACATTATTAGGATTAATATGTTGCTGAATTTACTTCTTATCATAAAATCTCCCAAAACACACTCTGGTCCACCACCATCAGTTTATTTTCCTGGAGTAACCATGCATAATTTTGCAGTTCTAATGTGGAACAATTAATTGAGTCTGATCAGCAAACTTTCTTGCATAATTGCTTTATGGTTTACATGTTTTAATGATGCGAAAAGGGATACAAAAACTTTCCTGGATTTAAGTAGCACTTACTTTGTTTACATGTTGAGTATAATGTTGGGTAACTAAGGGGAGGTTCCCTTTTTAAAGAACGTGAATTGTGCTCTTGGGACTTAGTTGCCAATGTGCAAATTGTGCTGTAATATTGTACCAAGGATCAGTGAAAGTGTTTTATCTTTTTTAATGTAGTTTGTATTGACCGGGTTTTATAAATGTCAGAAAACAGAGTGTTGTATTTTGATCTGAAATTTGTGTATGGAAAAGTAATCTTTGCTTTATGTACTGGAGGTTCGTTCAAAACTTGAAATATTTTTAGAAGGGTACAGACCAAAATTAATTGTCTTGAAGGTGTTTAATAAACTAACCAAATAAAATGTTAATGGTTTGTAGACTTGTTAATTACCCTTTCATGCCTAAATCCTTTTTTTTTTTTGGTTGTTTTCTGAGTTGTTTTTTTTCCAGTAGTGAAACGTAGTTCAAAATTCACTTTCAAAGTTATCGGGATCTCTTGCACATGATTACTGATACTAAACCGCCAAAATTGATTATTTCAAATGAAATTTCCAGTGATTCCCCTTTCTCTTTTTAAATAGAAGGTTAAAAAGAGAACACAATTAATTTGAAACTAATCATTTTGTACTATCAGGTGTTCCACTTTATCCTAGGTCCCTTTGACAGTTTTTTATGATTTTACACTCCTGTTTTCCTGTCACATTTTCATGCAGCAGAAGAAAAAAAGGGAAGCATTTTAAAGAGCTGTATATCACAAGTGGGCTAATACCAGCCTTTGGGCCAGATCCAGTTCACCACGAATAGCCCTTGGTAGCTGCTGTGGCTATATTTACCTGTGTTTCCCAGGTATGAGCAATTGCAGCTCCCGTCGGCTGTGGATCGCTATTCCCAACTAAGCCATGCTGCTTCCCACTAAGCCATGCTGCTTCCCACAGCTGCTGTTGGTCAGGAACAGCGATTCACAGCCAACAGGAGCTGCACTCACCTGAACCTGTGGAAGCCCAGGTAAATATAGTGGCGGCGGCCCAGTAGGGGCTCACCCTGGCAAATCGCCGCCATTTTATTGCCCACCCCGATCTTTACACAGTGAAAACTTAACTATGCGTAAAGATGATGCAATTAGATAAGTTTTCAAAAGGACATAAGCCACATGGGCACTTTAAGCAAAGTAAAAAACTAAGAGATATAAATAGGTCACATAACTTACAAAAGGTCTGCACATATTCTGGCTTGATCAGGCATACTTTGTATTAATGTTCCACTTATTAGGGGTTAGTGATGGGAAATTATTAGTCTAGCAAGTCAATTATTTGTGGCCATTTTTAACACCACTTACTGATATAGTTATCATTACTTATAACACTCAGTATTTGTTTCTGAAACACAGTTATAGCATCTGCTAATTAATATTGTTGTGTAAATGGTACCTTAATATAAAATATGGCAGATACATTTTGCACTTTTAGACCATTGGGTCTTACACATCTTTCATAAAAATTCTATTTAGATAATAGAAAAAATTCAGAAGGATGGATCTTGGCAGAAGCAAGAGGATGCAGTTTGAACTAGGTAACGAAAACCACTAGTGTCAGCTTCACAAATTCTTCTATAGGTTAGAGTTCAGTGCATATGAGTGAAAGACGCTTCAGTGCTGCATCTCAGTAATCAGAAGCTTATCAGTTATCACGGTGAGGCTAGAAAAGCAAGATTTTATTCTTCACTGGGAGCCATGAATTTTTGTCTCAGGTGCTTCACTTGATCAAACAAATGTGACCTCTTTTCCTGCAGACCCAACTTCTCTTTTTGCACTTAATGAAAACACTACATGTCTGACCATTTGGGGGTACATCCCCTCCAGACCCTTGTCTAGAATGGCAATAAAGTATATTAAAGAAACCAAAACTATCATCCAAATTCAGACCTGCTGCAAGTGGGTGCAGATCCAACAATTTTATATGGTTGCATTAGGATGGTGTGGCCCAATTACTTTTGGATAACTGGTTAATTAGTGTTGCATAGCCTACCTCACCATTTAACAACCTGCAGCCCTGTCTGTGTGTATATAGATCTTCATCTGAGTGTGACAAGCAGCAACATCAATAGATTGTGACTGCCCTGAAGCTAGGAATGTCGTCATCTCCCTGGTGTATTTCAGTAAACAGTTATTGATGTGGTGTGCACCTGTTCCTGGGTATCTGACTTCCTAAGAGAGCCATTAGGGCAGAGTCCTGGGACATGCCAAGTCCCTGTTGAAGCAAGTGAGAATTTGGAGGCCTCTTGGGAGGCTCTTGGTACCTCAGGAGATATCACCCTGTGATATGAAAACTGGAATTCCAGAAACGACATTCATGCAGGCGGTCGCTGCTCTTTTGGTTGAAACTGACAGAATTTGGACTACTTCTGGTAGGCTATGGAGTCTGGCCTCCACCCTCGTGTGTGCAGCTGGGATGCCTAAGCTTAATTTCAAAGGCCTTCTATTGAGGCTGAAGTTCAGGCCCATGTCTTCCTCTCCTACCTCATCCCAACCCTCCAAAACCAAAACGGGAACCAGTTTTGTGCAGCTATGGAACTAGAGAGGACCAGGAGGGGAGACTTTGTCTGACTACCTAAAACCCCTGCTGGAAAGTCGTTCTCCCTGCATTAAAATGGGAAGTGGGTGGAAGACCGTTTCTCAACAGAGAAAAAGGTGCGCTGCCAGATTGCTATGGAAGGTCCCTCATCTACACAAGCAGTGAATCTGGCCATCCCCGTGGGTGCTCTAGGAGGCAAGTTACTGTACAGCTGACAAAGAGGAAGCTGGTATAGCCCTGTCCCTTTATCCTGCCCCATAACAGCAATGTTATTGCTGAGTCTGGATACTCCATGACATGGGGCTGTGACTGAAGAGCCTCTCTTAGTAATATAACTGATGGTTTTTCAAAGCCATCCGTAGATCTAGCCAGCGGTAGCACAGGCTGCCCAGTTAATGTCTTCCTATGTACGCCAGTATAGTTAAAACAGTTTCTACTTCCATGAATGAATCCAGATCCAGTAACAAAATGCCCTCCAGTGTGACCAGGCATTGGGTTCCTTCCTGATGCACACTGCTCGGCATCTTTTTAAGCCGTCTGCCTGTAACGTGGCAAAACAAAGAGGAGTGCTCTGCTGAGAAGTACTAAAAAGTAAATCGGTTGCCCTTTCCTCATGAGGTCTGCATGCTGTTCTCCTGATTCCTTGTAAATCGAGGTTTACAGGGTCTTGCGAACGAGGGGTTTTTTCTGACATTTGGCCCCGTCTACACGGAGCCAAATATTGGAAAAACCTTTTCCGCAAAAAGAATCGGAAGAAGATATGCAAATACGAGTGCAATTTGCATATCTTCTGGGGGGGGGACACGGCAGGGTAGCCATAGTCCTGCTGTCTTGGGACTCTGGAAGGAAGCTCTTTCTACAAGTAAACTGCTTTGCTCTCTAAAAGAGAAATTATCTAAGATACCAATCTTACATTTTTATATGCCCATAAAGAGGCATTCTTTCCAAAAGACTGAAGGTAGATTATATGCTGTGGGGGTTGGACAGTGAAATGCAGCTAACTCTAGGGTGGAGGGCAACATCCACAGCAAAAGTAGTGATAGGGTGACATTTTGGTCTGAGTGCCCAAGGGCCAAAGTCTGTGATTATGAAAATAGCTTTGGGCTCTTTGATGCCCATGTACACCTGGGTAAAGATCTTCTGTGACATAGACTGCACATCACAGACATTGCCAGAATCTACAAAGGTAGGACAAGGTGCTCTCATTCCTTCATTACTTGATATTTCAGATGTGATGGTTCAGGCTATTATGCATCTGCTGTCTAATATGTGACTAGAGCACGGAAGCCTGTGGTCCTATGTCTGGACTCAGTATATGGCCTGGGGCAAATGACTTAATTTCTCTGTTACTCCATTTCTCCATGTTTGGAAAAGTGCTTTAAGAGCCTTGCATGAGAAGTGCTGTTTTTTACTTGCATTCTTTGCAAATCATTCATCTGTGTCCCCTATTGTGAGTCAAAAATTAAAACAACAAACAGGCCCCAACTATCTGGCTAGGGTAAAATAGAAGCTTCAAGCTGCAGCAGAGAAATCTCTCTCCGCGGTACATGAAAGGCAATGGACACCCAGCAGCAGTTAAGATTCCAGCCTGTGGAATAAAAAGTAAACCTAAGTTTCACCTCCCCTGAGACAAAGGAGATGCGGCACAGCTCATTTACGCAGCAATAACCATGGGAACGTCCGCAACAAAAGTGAATCAACATTCGGTTTGTATCATCAAACCCGTGTTTACACTGGAGCCCTCAGGTTGTCTGCACCAGCCTGGCGGGCGGTTGCGTCTGGAGCTGTGCTGCGTGTTTATGCAGCTTTCGCACTTAGTAACAAGAAAAGATTTTTACTTAGCACTTATGTCCTCAGATTAATTTGAGCAATGGGCTTTTCACGTCTGTTTAGGAAAGACACTGACTGTATTTATAGAACAGAAAGGAGTTTGTTCTATTAACTACGAAGCCACCTTCCCCACTGCCCCTTCTCAGTACTCCCCAGAACTTGGGTTTTCCCTTCCCGGCACCGTAGACCTTGCTGAGTACCGCAAGGCCCTGCTGGCAGAGGCTGAGTACTGCCAAAAAGCACTCCTAACCCAAGCACATTCGGTATCCTGTCTTCCCCTTCGGCTGTTCCTTTTGGTGAGTTACACTTGTGGGGCTAGATCCACAAACGAATTGAGGCATTTCCATCCAAACTTCACACCCTCAAAACTCCTGCTCCGCCGCCACTTACAGTTCTGTTGCTGGGATCCTCCGGCACAGTCTGCTGCCCTGTAGGGTGTGAGCTGGTAAGCATGTTCCAAGGATGCCGACCAGATTGGGCCCAGCACTCAAAACACTGCGGGGACCCACTGTACCCCATAAACTGTGCACTTGTATAGCCATGCAGGAAAAATTATGATGCTGCCTAGCTGATTAGCAGAGTGCCCACAGTTAGTGGTGTTTTTGTTTCTACTGGTGGTGCACATTTGCACATGCCTTGGTGCATGTAAGTTATTCTGCACATGGATAGAAAAGCACAACGTGAATCTGCAGGTCCTTTTTATTATAGCCAAAATAGACTCAAATATAAACCTATAGACCTATTAATAAAACAAATAATCCAACCCCTAAAAAAACAAAAACTAAGTAAGTCACACTTTCCTACCTGAAGCAGGCAGCACTCACCTGGGTGCCTGATGTTGATATTAAAGGCGATCCTGAGTATCCAGTGGTGGTGATGTATAGGTGGTGATTTTCTATCTGTCCCTTGCTCTTAAAGGAATTCACATCTGGTGGTGCCTCCACCGGGCTGGCCCATGTACATACTCAGTGCCGTGTGCCTTGAAAACGTCCAGGAGTAACCGTATTCTGATGATAATCTATGGCATGGATTTAACTCAAAAATACCAGTCATATATATAGTAGCCCATTGTCTGAAAGTCTGTAGCACTGAAATGCTGGCTGTTCCCTGTAGGCGGCGCTGTTGCCTGAAATGCTGGCTGTTCCCTCTGGGTGGCGCTGTAGCCTGAAATGCTGGCTGTTCCCTCTAGGCGGCGCTGTTGCCTGAAATGCTGGCTGTTCCCTCTAGGCGGCGCTGTTGCCTGAAATGCTGGCTGTTCCCTCTGGGCGGGGAGTGCGGGGCCCAAACGGCCGTTTGCGCCATTTGCTCCCCCGCAGCTGCCTGGTGGAGCGGCGCAGACATCAGCTGAGTGCCATGGAGGGAGGGGAAGGGGGCGGGGCCTGGCCATGTACGTCACCACCCCACCCGCCTTCGCCTCCTGCCGTGGCGCTCAGCTGACATCTGTGCTGCTCAGCCGGGCCGCTGAGGGGGAGTAAGTGGTCCAAACAGGGGTTTGGGCTCCGCGGTCCCTGAGTGAGAGGCAGGAGGGGGAGGAGAAGAAAGAGAGAGGCAGGAGGTGGAGGAGAGCTGAGACGTGGGGGGGAGGCAGCAGGAGGAGGAGAGAGAGAGAGAGAGAGAGAGACGGAGACGGAGCAAGAGACCGGAGGCTCAGGAGAGAAGACCAATGTGGAGAAGAGACCTGAAAATCCCGTCTTATGACGGGCTAATTGGCTAGTTATAAATAATACACTTCTATTGTACTTAAATTAGACAACCCGCTTTTACCTGACAATTTACAGAAACAGGATTTAGCCAACTCGATTACTCTTAATTTAAATCCACAGTGTGCAGCTGAATACAAATCAATTAACAAGTATAGTATTCAGAACTAAATGAATGTTAACTGACATTTACTCTGCCACCATTTACTCCACCTCTGAGGGTACATCTAGACAGCACTTTTGTCGGAATAAGCTATGCAATTTGCAAATGGCATAGCTTATTCCGAGTTTAGGTTGAAAGAGCTTATTTTGAAATTTGGGGCTGTGTAGACAGTGCTACGTTTCAAAATAAGGCACTATTCCGACACATCCCTTAACCTTACAGAGATGCCAGAACTGCACACCTGCTATTTCGGGAAATAGCAAGCACTTTTAAAGATGCGGCGTTGCTTCTTTTGGGATACTTGTGGTATCCCGAAATAGCGACGCAGTCTGGATGTGCCCTGAGTGTGCACGTCTCTGGATTCTGGAGTCCCAGACCCTTGGGTGGGTGCAGTTGACGATGTGCAGCTGGACACAGCTCTCCGTTGGTCCAGTCAGGCAACAAGCTGCACAACGCCTCTGAAGACTGGAGCTGGCCCCAACAATTGCTAGCAGCGCTGGGTCCTCGCTCACTGGGAAGAACATTTGGCCTCCCCTCAGAGTCCGACTCCATCTCTCTGCTGTGCTCCTTCCCTTGCAAGCACTTTCCCAAACCACAGTCCCAGTTTCTCACGGTTCCTTCCCTGCAGGCCCTTCTCAGTTAATTCAAGGCACAGTAATAGTCTCCCCCCTTCGGGGACAACCATCAACAGCCTCTGAAGCTCCCTGCTCAACCAAAGCCCCGGCAGGCTCTAGCTTCCCAGCAGGAGTTCCTGGTCTGAACAGTGCTCCACACCAGCCATGTAGCTCCTCTCTGCAAACGAACCCACACCCTGCTCTCTGTGCACAGCCTGGAGGAGAGCAGTGGCTCTCCTTTTCCCAAAGCATCATGGGAGTTGTAGTCTATAAGGCTAGATTGCAGCACACGGGATCCTCCCAGTATACCTCAGAGGCCCCTGTAGTAAAGAGGGCCTGCACTTTTAAGAAAAGATATATAGGCAAGCAGGTAGGCCAGTTATAGGCTACCGAGCTGAAGTCCAACTTGCTCCCATGTCAATGGGCCCTGTGAAAGAATAAGTCACTTAAGAGTTTTGTAGTAGTTGATAAGTATTACTGTTGCCATGGTCTAGAGCAGTGATGGGCAACCTAGGCTAGTGAGTGTACCACATGATTGTTCAAATCAAGTCAGGTCTCCCAGAATAGGAGAGTTGTGCTAACTGCACTTGCGTAAGTAGAATTTGTGATGTGTGTTGATTGAACCGTAGCAGCCCTTTTGATTGGATGCAGAGGGAGCACACAACTCTCTTAAGTCTTAGCGCTCTCCATTGTGCTCTCTGTCTATGTAGACGGCTCCTTTTTGCGCAAAAGCCTCTTGCGCAAAAACGGACCCTAATTAATTATGCAAATAAAGCCCAGCAATATGCTAATCTGTGCTTCATTTGCATAGATTTTTGCTCAAGAGGGATGCAATGTAGACATAGCCTTGGTCAAAATCTTCCGTAAAGGCTGAAGGAAAACATGAGATTAATTTTTCTCCCTGACCTCTCAGATGGTCAGAAATGACAAAATACTTCCAAATCAGATCTGCCATGTTTGCGGGGGGGGGGGATTTGTGTACAGTCAGCATGCACCTCACTTCATCTGTGTCACTTTTGATAGGATAAAACTTACACAGACAAATACTAGCAGAATGTGGTAACCTTGCACCTGAGCAACTGTAAATAAAACGTTTCATGGGCCACACACAGGACCCCGTTGGGCTGCAAGTTGTCCACCATGGGTATAGAGATCTTGCAGGACCTGCTCCAGGTAAAGCCAATGGGTGTTTTGTCCTTGACTTCAATGTAAACAGGTTTGGGCTATTATTGTTTCTCTCTTTGCTGTTCAGAGTTTATAGAGGCAAAGCTCTTGGTCTATGCAGCCTAAGCCCTAACACCCAACCTGGGATGAAGACGTTAGCAAAAGGGAATTTACAGTAAGAACCAAAGTATTTTTATCCACCAGGATATGCTTATCATCAGGAAAGGGAAACCCGAGCAGCAATCCTATCTCTCTGGGGAAGGGGAAGAGGAAGGGGAAGGGTTGAGTGTGACTCTAATTTTTTGGTGTTTTTTCCAAGCTTTGAAAAAAAAAAATGTCTTGCCATGTAACATCATCCGATTAGTCCACAGAGCGAAACTTTCATCAGCTCATAGGTGAGGCCAAGGTTGCGGGTGAAAAATACTGCAAGTGTGGCTTGTCCTTTTGCTAGTGCTGCTGATGAATATTTACCCATTTCATATTCTGTAAGGACCTTTGAGGCGAGTGCTTTGAAAAGGAGCCATGTTTCGTTTTTATTAATAAATTAAGACTCTAGCCAGAAGCATTTAATTTTTTAAGGGCAGCTTTGATGCTTTTTGTTTTGAAGAGGAAAGCAGATTTCCGTTCCACGCCCCCCCCTCCCCCTCGCGTCCCTCCCGTCGGCCTCTTTTGGAGCACACAGCACTATCGGGTTTTTACAACATTGGAGGAAAAAGCTGTTTGACGTAGCCACTCAGACCACAAGAAAAGCAGTAAACTTTCCCTACCCCTGTGTCACCGTATATTTGGGTGCAGTAGCAAAAGAGGCCTAGGAATGGCTTTGAGCATGTATGCATCATAAAGCAGATGCTGCACCACTAAGCAGGTGAGTGTGTTGGGGGAGGGGGGTGGATTCTGTAGTTCTGTCACAAAGAATTGTGACACATTCTCCACTGCATTAGAACCATGATCTCAGGTGAGTGTAGCCAGTCAGAGCAGGATGTGTTCAGTGAAATTGTGTGTGTGTGTGGGGGGGGGGGGGGGGGCGGGGGGAGTTCTGCTGCTAAGGAGCAAGCTAATGATGCCTTCTCCATGTGGGACTGACCAAGGGACCATGACTAGTGACCTTGTTCTACCCCTGCCATCACAGCTCATTACATTGGCAAATGGTGTAATTTAGAGCAGCTTTTAGGTTTCTTTAACTTATTCCAGAAGTTCTACCTGGTATATAGCCAGGGTAGGATTGAGGGACTGGGAAGGTGATTGTAAACCACCTCTGGGTCCCTTCCTGCCCCACCGTTGCGTCTATTATTTCATTGGGAGTTTTGCCTCATTTTCTCTAATTCCCAAGCTGTTCCCATCCCAGCTCTGTGCCTGGGTTATACGTTTGCCTTGATCTCAGGATGGGCCGAAGCACGTGGTACTGTGAGGTGCCAAAGCCATGTGTAACCCAGAGGCACTGAGACCTCTAGGGAGAGTGAAGCCTGCTATACATCCACACAGTAACCCCAGGGATGAAAGCCTTTCGGCAAATCTACATCTACACTATGCTCCTTTCTGCCAGGCCCATCCCAGACCATTCTGGATCTCCTGCAGCAGCTGGCAGGACCCTGGTGGGAGCAAAGATTTGGGGTAATTCCTCACTGACAGGCCCTGCAGAGTGCAATCTGCAAGCTGAACTAATGTACCTAAAAGAGTTGTGCAGGCCGTATTCATCTCGGAGAGAAACCACTGTGAGCTGACCCCACCTTAGCTCATCCCAGGTGTTGCAACTCATTGGAGCAACCAGCCCCCGTCAAATGCCTGCTGCGGTGTATGTTCCAGCTATTCTAACCAGCAGGCCTCAGTGGCTAGCACCTTTTGTGGGGGAGTAACAAGCCAAGTTTCCCAGCGGCTTCTATGTCTCATCTGGGGAATGTGGCTTCCCAGCAGGCCTCAGGTGACGAGAAGTCTGAAATCTTGCTCTGCCTTCGTTTGGGTCCAGAAAACCAGACCTCAGTTTTGTGGGCCTCTCTTGCTTGGTGTCTAAAACAGTGTGAGTACAGCCCGAGGAGAGCGATATCCTTCCCTAGCTTCCTGTCAGTGGGTCAGCAAACTCCAACAGCCTTTAATCCCAAGCAGGCCAAAGGCCTGGATCTCAGCTACACTAAGGCACCTGCACAAAGGGACTTTCAAATGAGAGGAAACAGACCTTTGGGACTCCCTCTCCTCCAGAGGCCTGCATGGCTGACTAGAGCTAGCATCAGGCCTTGCTCCCAGCACCCAATGGGTGGTACACAATGAGGGTGAGGAGAGGAGGTGGCTAACGTCTACTTCCCACTGCCCATCAGGGCCATGAAACGCAAAGCTAGGTGCAGCAGTTCTGGGTCTATTTTAATTCCCCTGGCGTGATAAGGCCTCTGCCCTCCCCCAAATACACCCAGGGCCCCAATCCTTAAAGGTATTAAGGTGCCTATTTCTTTGAGTGAGAGATGCCTTAATACCAGTAAGGATCTGGGCCCTAGCTGACTTAAAACCCCCTTCATCATATGATTCCTTTCAAGAGCTCCAAGCAGGATTAGCTCTCCCAGCTTCTATAAATAACCAGAGGTCTATTTTAAGCCTATGGTAGGAGTCACAAAGGAAAACTGTGCTTTGAAATGCTAAATCCTGCCTGACTGAAGCTCTGTGCTCAGCGGAGCACATTCCTACGGTTACTTAGCCTTAGCCCCACGTGCAGCCTGCTGCCTCCCTCCCATCTCCTCACATGTCTGAGGATGCCCAGCCACATCCCACCTGTCCTCAGACAACTCCACTAGCTCCCCATTCATTTCACCACTTGCAAACTCTCTGCCTGGCTACGTCTAGACTGGCATGATTTTCTGGAAATGCTTTTAACGGAAAAGTTTTCCGTTAAAAGCATTTTCGGAACAAAGCGTCTCGATTGGCACGGACGCTTTTCGACAAAAACACTTTTTGCGGAAAAGCGTCCGTGGCCAATGTAGACGCGCTTTTCCGCAAAAAAGTCCCGATCGCCATTTTCGCGATCGGGGCTTTTTTACGCAAAACACATCTGAGCTGTCTACACTGGCCCTTTTGCGCAAAAGGGACTTTTGCCTGAATGGGAGCAGCATAGTATTTCTGCAAAAAGCACTGATTTCAGACAGTAGGAAGTCAGTGCTTTTGTGGAAATTCAAGTGGCCAGTGTAGACAGCTGGCAAGTTTTTCTGGAAAAGCGGCTGATTTTCCGGAAAAAATGGCCAGTCTAGACACAGCCCCTGTGTATTCCAGTCCTCCCTTCGCTCCCCTGGCTCCCTCCTCTCATGACTGGCGCTCATGACACTGACCTCCTCTCTGCTCTTCCACCTTGACCGCCCCTGTTGCAATTTTCTTTCTGCTTTTAATTCTCAGCTGCAGCTCCCTCCCCACCCCCCCTTACTCTGTGTGCACAGTTGCATCTTTTACATCTGTGTTGATGTAACCCTCACACCTGCTGGGTGTAGTAAAAAAGTCACAGAGGGGTAGCCATGTTAGTCTGTGACTTTAAAAACAATGAGTAGTCCTGTGACACCTTAGAGTCTAACAAAAGTATATAGAATCATGAGCTTGCATGGGTAAGACCCACTTCATCAGATGAGTTGGAGTGGAAATAACAGAATCCAAGATATATATGTAAGCAGGGTCTGAACCACTGCTTCCTGTGCAGCCAGCTGAAAGGGGAGAGCAGTCCTAAGTGTGGTTGTGCGTGTTCAGTTGTTTAGCCCTGCAAGATAATCAACTGTTGATATGTAAATACAGTCCATGCTGAAATAGGAAAGGAATCCAGGGTGCGGTTATGTAAATCCAGTTCAGTCAATGCTATGGGCCTGATTGATGGTCAATTGTTGGAATGGAATATTGTGTATTGTAACTAATTTCGCTGTTGTGGGTCACAAACCATGTTAACCCAAAATGTAGGAATTGTAAAATATGACACCAGTGCTTGCAGGAGAGACACTGTCATTATAAAGAGTCTCGGATGGACAAGCCTTCCCCTTCCAGACTCAAGTGGATTGAATTTGAGGGGGGCGGGGAGGGCAGGGAAGGAGCTTGAACCAGTAGGCTACATGCTTTTCAGGCATGAGTTGTAAGACTGATTCAACCTGTCTCTCTTCTCCCTCCTCTCCTACCCCCATTCTAAGGCTACAGCTAAAATAGACTCCATAAGGAGTCTCTTCGTTATTTTGAAATATTATTCCAGTTGGAATCTTTTGGCCAGCCTAGGTGATAGGCCAAGAGCTGAAATCACTGAGGAAACTGACAAAGAGCTGAAATCACTAGGGCTACGTCTACACTTCAGGCTTTTTGCACAAGAACAGCCGTTCTTGCGCAAAAACTTGAGAAGCGTCTACGCTGCACGTGTGTTCTTGCACAAGTAAATTTACAGTAAAGCATCAGAAGAGAGGGCTTGTTGTGCAAGAGTTATTTCTCTCCTCATGAGGAATGAGCCCTCTTGCACAAGAGCTCTTGTGGAAGAAGGCAGTGTGGACGAACAACAGGGGTTTGTTGCGCAAGAAACCCCTATGGCTAAAATGGCCATCAGAACTTTTAGCATGTCCACACTGCCATGGGCGCTGTTGCGCAAAAGCACATCTCTTGTGCAAAAGCACCTACCAGTGTGGACATGCTCTTGCACAAGACCTTTTCTGCGTGAACTCTTGCACAAAACAGTTCTTGCACAAGAAGCCTGCAGTGTAGACGTAGCCTAGGTTTGGCACAGAGCCAGACCCATCATGGAAGCAGCAGCTGGCAGGAGCAAGGGGCCAGCAGGTGGCTGGTAGGCATAGCGGCAGGTGGATAGCAGGGCTGCTGGAAGGAGCAGCGGGGAAGCTGGTGGGAGTGGCAGTGAGTGGCCAAGGGAGTGGGTGAGATGCCTCAGATACCTCCTATCATCCCCCCGCCCCTCAAGGGTGGAAGGTGAACTCTGAAAATCACTTCTGAGCTCTTATCTGCCCTGACCAAGGGCAGAAACTGTGAGGGGGGTACGGAGAAAGTTTGGGCATGTGAATGGGACACTTACGGTATGTCTACACAGCAAAGCTATTTTGAAATAACAGCTGTTATTTCGAAATAACTTTACTAGTGTCTACACAGCCAAACCGCTATTTTGAAATTCATTCAAAATAGCGGAGCGCTTATTTCGAATTTGGTAAACCTCATTCCATGAGGAATAACGCCAAATTCGAAATAACTATTTCAAAATAAGTGCTTTGTAGACACTTATATCAAAATAGGGGGCCTCCAGCCTTCCCAGGGTGCCCTGGTGGCCACTCCAGCCTCAACCAAGAACACTTCTCTCCCTCCCTCTCTCTCTGGAGCCCTTAAAGGGGTAGACTGTGGCCACAGTGCCTGTGCCAGCTCCAAGCCTGCCAGCCTAGAGCCAGCAGTCACTGCCCCTGACCCAATGGCCCCAAAACATGAGCCAGCAAGCCACTGGCAGCCAGCTCTCCACCTCTCCCCAGGAGCAGTCTGCCAGCTCCCAGGAGCCTGACAGGGCCTGGAGAAGGCGGGCACCTTCCTGGTCCAGGGTGGAGATCATGGACCTTATTCAGGCTTGGGGGGGATGCCCCCAACGTCCATGATCTCTGCACTAGATGGGGGAATGCAGCCGTCTATGGTAGGATAGCTGCCAGCCTGGCCACCAAAGGCCACATGCAAACCCAGGAGCAAGTTCGCATTAAAATCAAGTTGGTCCAGCGAGACCCCCAACCCTGAGCTTCCCCTCCCCCCTCTTCCCCTTGCTTCCCCCTTCCAGCTCCCTCCTCCCAGGTTTCCCTCTCCCATCCTCTCTTCTCCCGTCTCCCACCTCCTTTCCCCAGTCTCACCAGAGCTTCATTCCCCCCACCCAGTTTTGTTAAATAAAGAGAGATTGTGTTCATGAAAATACGTGTATTGTATTTGACATCAGGAAGGGGGGTTAGGAGAGGGGTAAGTGGAAGGACGTGAGGGAGGAATGAGGCACAAGCCCCTAGAGGGTCAGAGCAGGGAGGCTCTTAGTGCTCCTCAGGGTGGAAGCTCTCCCACAGGGCCTCCTGGATACTGACAGCCCCCCGATGGACCTCCTGGATGGCAGCCTGCAGAAAGTACAGCCAGGCTCGCAGCAATGTGTCCAAGAGAAGCACCAGAGTGCCCAGGAGCAGCTCTGGCTCCATGTTGCAGAATGCTGTGGTGTCCCAAGTGAGGGCAATCAGAGCAAGCAGAGACAAAATGCTTTGCTGTCCCTCTATGAAGTAGGCAAGCAAGCAGGGAAACCTGAGAATCGACTGTCCAGGGGGGTCCCTTTAAGCACAGGCCTCAAATAGCCTCAGGCAGCAGCCACACAAAGTAACTCCTGACCTAATGCTCTGCTGGACCAGGTTCTGGCTGGCCTTAAATGCGATTCAGCGTCCACTCAGTGTGGACACACTATTTCGAAATAGCAAAACGTTATTTCAAAATGCATTTTGTGTGTAGACACGTTATTTCAAAATAACTTATTTCTAATTAACTATTTCGTAATAAGATATTTCGAAATATCGCTGTAGTGTAGACATACCCTATCTTTGCTGGACTTGTGGGCCTGAAGGGCAAAGGACATTGCTCAATTCATTTGAGCTGGGACGTTTACTTGTGGTTTGGTTGTGAACTCTGTAGTATTTTCCCAAGCTAATGCCATGTGACTTCTCTCCTTCTTTCATTAAAAGTTTCTTTTCTACACCCCGACTCTGTGCTTGCGAGTGGGGAAGTATTGCCTCTCAGAGGCACCCAGGGGGTGTGTGTAGATTTCCCAGGCTACTGGGTGGGGGCTCAAGCCAGTTTTGTGTGAAATGGATGAAAAGCAACCCCTAGATATTGAACCCGGCCCTGGCTGCTGCTGGCGCTACCTGGCAGAAGGGTTACATATATATATATAAAACAGCAAAAGTGGTACCTGCCAATTGTAGGACCTGTGTTAATGAAGCTAATTAAGTGGCCTGGATGTGTCCCATTCATAGCTTTTGATGTGAAAATGCAGGTGTCAAAGGGAAGTGAAATTGGCTTTGTAATGCACCAACAAATGAATGCCTTTGTTCAATCAGTTAATATCTTTATTCAAGTTCAGGGTAACTGTGTCAAATTTGTAGATGAATTCTAGTTCAGCAGCCTCTCTCTGTAATTGGGTGGTGAAATTCCTTTCTAGAAGAACGGCTACTGAGCTCTTAACTTATCTGCTACTTTTAAAGCCACCATTGAGTGACTAGGTAGATTAAAATGTGAACAGTTGATCCCAGCTTACCATATCTCTGAGGCTATACCGGGGATGAGGTGGGGTGGTCCAACTCCTATTTGTATGCAAATACCTTGAATTATTCGGAGATAAACTGAGGTACATTGCGGGTGACTGCGGGATCTGGAATGCTACTGTGGCACTTAACTAGTTGTTTTTGCAGATTCAGACTAACACGGCTGCCCTCTGATATTGCGGAAAGTGGCCCTCGCTTTTCCAATCACTGAGTTGCTTCTTGTATTGGGCAGGACATTGACCATTCAGAAATTTGAATAGTCGTGAAGGTAAATGAGGCCCTTCCCACCTTTTCCCATGATTGGGTGAGCAGGTCTCTGGGTCCTGCTTGTTATCCCACAACCAGCTGGTATTGCAGCCTTCTCTCTGTGTATTCATCCCTGCTCTGTAAACACGCCTGAGCCCTGATGAGACAGCTGTCAGTGTCCAGCTGTGAAGTATTTGTTGCATAATCGCCTTTAGCAATAAGGTGGGGACAGCGGCTCTCTGTCTTGGAAATATCACGGCATTCTGCCTGCTCGTCTGATTTTTAATTTGAAAATCTGGTTCTGTTCCTACCACTGCTTGGTTTTTTCTCTTCTGGCCATCCATCTAGTATCTTTCTCCTAACAGCCCGTGGTTGGGCACCCTTTCCTGTAGCTTCTCTGATGTCTGTCAACATCACTCTTGAAACTTGAGAGACAGTGTGGTATGTTAATGGGATTCAGTGTCTTGATCCCCAGTGTGCTGGTGCTGGACACGGATACCTTGCTCACGGTGTCAGCTAACACCAGTACTTGTCCTGAAATCTCTTTGGAGCACTAGGACGGGGCTTTGCCATGGTTGTCTCTAGGGATTTGTGGTCTATTGCAGTATTATTGGGGGGCCAAATAGCTCCATTCCAAATACCATGGCCAAAAAGCTCTTTCTCTGGTTGTGCCCCTGTTCACTCTCTGACCTTGCTCCGCTTGCATAAGCAACTAACTGCTCCTGCAAAACAGAAAAAAAGCTCCATTCAGTTCTTTCTCCAAAGCATCTCACTGGTATGTCAGTGGCTCTCCTGGCTGATGGTACTTCAAGACAGGGGCATCTGCTACCATTTATTTCAGTGTGTCAAATGCTTCGTGTTGGAACTTTCCCAGACCCACTCAACATCTTCCCTTGGGAACTGATGTATAGGAGCTGCAAATGCAGCCAGCTGTGGATAGGACTTGGGCCGAGAATGTATCATTCCTATGAAGTGCTGTACCCTTCTCTCTGCCACCAGAGTAGGCATACCTCTGACTGCCTTGGGCTTGCTGGGATCTGCTTTTAGTCCCTCAGCAGAGAGCAGCTGTCCAATGTACATCACTTCATGCAGTTTGAGTCACATTTTTGCCAGGATGAATTGTATGTTCTTGTCCCCAGACTGCTGTAGTAAAGCTTGTAGTTTTCAGTCTTGGTCTTGTTCCGCTTCTGTATGGTTATTCCTTTCGCCTGTAATGAAGAATGTCAGCTGGAGTAATTCCAGGGCTTGAATGAGTCTTCTCTGGGACATTTCTGGTGCTGGCCTATGCCCATTGGCTTGCGCAACAATCTATTTTGACTACATGGTGATTCAAGACGGTCAGCCTGCTGGACTCACCATCTAGCTTATGGGTCAAAACCTTTTCTTAACATCACAAACCTTAAAGATTAGGGCTTTGGAGAGTTCTGGCATCAGTTGTGGGCAGTGGCAAAGCCCCGCTCAGTGACTTTAGATCCGTGCAGATGCATAATTTGCCTGGTGGTGTCTTTACTAGCACCTTGTTGCTTACCCAGGCTAGATTGGCCACTACACATGCTAGGCTACCCCTGCCCTGCAGACATCTGAGCACTTTGCATGCTACATTAGGGAGTGCTACTGGGATTTTCCTTCCTGGAAATCACACCGATTCCACCATGGGCTCTACTTTCCACTGCAGCTTTCCTTCGAGACACCCCTTGCCTTGGAACATATCCCCCTCTGCAGTGGTCTCCATGGGACTCCTCCTTTTGCAAATTGCACTGCAATGGGAAGCGTCTGCTACTGCAACCTGATCAGCGCCAGGCCTTGTACGGCCGCATTTCCCAAGAGGGTTCTGTGAGCTGCCACCAGTTATGACTTCAGTTGGTACCAGGTGTTATTTTACAGGCCAGGAGGTCACATTTTTCCGTGGGCTGCCTTAGGGTCTCGTTGTCCATGAGTCAATGGAAACTACTTTGTCATGAGCACGTGCCCAAGCCGAGTTCATCCTGAGGAGTCACACTGCACTTTTCCAGCTGAAATCCCACATAGTGTGAACCCTATTGCCATTGCTGCATACAAATTGCTTGGTATGGTCCTGGAGAGACTGCTGAGGAGAAACACAGAGGGGGCACTGGCCACGTGACATCCTCCACCTATGGCTCTTTCCCAGTCTGCTGCCCTGGCTCCTGGCCACGTGGCTTGGGGGAAGGGCAGGACCACTGCCACACTCCCTGGCAGGAAGCAGATTGACACACCTGGGAGCAAGAAGAGCTCAGCAGGCTAGGGCCACATCCCTCCATGTCCCTCCCCATGCTGTGGGTTTTAGGCCTCCTAGCCAGTGGCCCGGGCTACTCAGAGGCTCTGGTCCCTGGTCCCTCCCACCCACGACATTGGGGGCACGAGTTTCCTCATGCCCCACCCTCCTCCGCATGGCACCTGGTAGAGTCTCTCATTGCTCCCCTGTCCTGACAGCCTGGACCTGACATGCTATCGAACTCAAGGCGGGAATCGTGGTGTCTGACATGTCATTCTCCCCCCTGTACAAACGGAATCTTTCAGAGAGTTTCTTCTGCTCTGCTAAAGTGGTTCAGTTTGCGACGTTCCTTGCAATGCTGCCCTGCGGCGTGGCTCTTCTTTCCCCGCTCACGCTGTCTCCCACATACAGTGCATCTCACTGTGGAACCCCGGCCACCTGCTCTCTTGTGCTGTGCTAGTGCTATTTGTACTTCTAGGGCTGGGGTGCCTCCAGAGGCTTCCAATCTTCCTTTTGCAGCTTCTGTTGCATGCCCCATATCTGAGCATCCATCTAATGAGAGATCACCTTGCTGGAGTGGCTGCTCTGGCTGATCCCATTTGCCTCAGACTATCCTATCTTGAATTAGGTCTGTTGAGTGCCTGGAATGGCATGTATCAGCCAGTGTACATAAGACAGTAAGACGGGGGTAAGACTATTTGTTTCTAGTGAAAAACATGTGTCACCTCACAGTCTCGTTCGGTTATGGGGAGCAATAGTTCCCCGGGAACCTAGGGATGGGCTAAGGCTTCAGGTAGCGCTGAGCTTAAAAGTTTCATTGTTCCTCAATAAGGTAAAATTGCAGTTTTACTTTCTTACTTCTTCACACAACACAAAGTCAACCTGTGGAACTCCTTGCCAGAGGATGTTGTGAAGTCCAAGACTACAACAGGGCTCAAAAAAGAGCTAGGTGAATTCATGGAGGATTGGTCCGTCAATGGCCAGGATGGGTAGGAATGGTATCCTTAGCCTCGGTTACTCAGAAGGTGGGAATGGGTGACAGGGATGGATCACTTGATGATTCCCTGTTCTGTTCATTCCCTCTGGGGCACCTGGCATTGACTACCATGGTAAGACAGGGTATTGGAAAAGATGGACCTTTGGTCTGAACCAGTATGGCCATTCTAATATACCTCCTGCAGGACCAGGTCACATGCCCCCATCCATCATGGCTTCCAGGTGACTTCAGATTGAGTTCTGGGCTCACACTGTGGAGAACTCACAGCTCAGTGCTCGCCACCACATTTCATTAGCAGCGAGTAAAGCTAATGGACGTTACGCTGAACAAGTGGAACTTTATAACACTTTAGGGATTGCTCGATCCATGTGGCTGGGTTGCTTCCGGCTGCACTCCTGCGTCACCCAGTTCTCCTGATGTTCCTGTCCCGTCAATAGCAGTCCCACTAAGGAACATGGTCTCCTGACCCCTGTTCCACTGACCCTGATATGATGCGGGGAGGGAGTTATGGCTCCTCTCCCAGCTAGCACTCAAGCCCCTGCACTCCAGCTTTGGTTTACATGGCCCTCGTGCACATCCTCGCTCTGGAAATGCAGGAAGTGTGGCGTCTTCCCCCATGGCCACTTTTTCCCATGAAGCAGAAATGTTTTTGCACGTCTGCAGCAACACTGGGGCCCTTTTGCAGCCTGCCTGTGTTTAGTGCTGGGGAAAGATGTTGGATTGACTGTCCAAGTGACCGAACTGTATGCACAGTACACAGTACATTTTAATAAACCTTCACCTTAAAAAAATTGCTCTTTGAGCGTCTCACTCTCCAGAATTATACCGACAGTCCCTTTAGAGCAGGAGTGGGCAATAATGTTTTGCCAGGGGCCACACAAGAAGGAGCGGGGGCTCAAAAGGAAGGAGCGGGGCCAGGATGCTTCGGGCTTCCCCACCCATACACCATGATTGCTCTGGGGGTGGGGGAGCCCCTTTGCCCCCCACTTCCAACTAAGTACCCATACCCCTGATGGTGGGAAGAGACTTCCTGTGCTCTCCCACCCCATGGCCAATCAAGGTCTGGGGGCAAGGGAGCACACATAGCTTCCTCCCATGCTGCAAGGAGCGCTTCTCGCAGGGCGGGGGTAGGGTGGAGGAAACTATGTGTGCTCCTCCCACCCACAGGCCAATCAGAGCTTGGGGGCGGAGGAGCACATGAAGTCTCCTCCCGCCCCGCCAGGAGCATGTGCAGCTTCAAAGCGTCACGTGCTCCTGGCAGGGTGACAAAAACGCCATGAGCTTCCCCCCACCCCCAGACCCTAATTGACCTCGGGGTGTGGGAGTGGCAGGGCCTCCACGGGCTGGATCAACCCACTTGGCAGGCCACACCCAGCCTTCAGAGGCCGTTTTGCAAACCGCTGCTTTAGAGCCTGCTATTTCCCTTTATTCGGCACTAGTGAGGCCACATCTGGAGTTCTGTGTCCAGTTCTGGGCTCCCCACTATAGAAAGGATGTGGACACATTGGAGAGGGTCCAGCGGAAATCAACCAAAATGATTAGGGAGCTGAGCACGTGACCTACAAGGAGAGGCTGAGGGATTTGGGCTTATTTAGTCTGCAGAAGAGAAGAATGAGGGGGGTTTGATAGCAGCCTTCAACTTCCTGAAGGGAGGTTCCAAAGGGGATGGAGAAAGGCTGTTCTCAGTAGTGACAGATGGCAGAACAAGGAGCAAAGGTCTCAAGTTGCAGTGGGGGAGGTCTAGGTTGGATATTAGGAAAAACTATTTCCTTACAAGGATGGTGAAGCACTGGAATGGGTTACCTAGGGAGGTGGTGGAATCTCCATCCCTAGAGGTTTTTAAGTCTTGGCTTGACAAAGGCCCAACTGGGATGATTTAGTTGGGATTGGTCCTGCTTTGGGCAGGGGGCTGGACTCAATGACCTCCTGAGGTCTCTTCCAGCCCCATGATTCTATGTTTTTTTTAACTGATTCACAATTTGCCAACTAGCTATTTCACTTAAATCTACATAATTTCCCCTGCTATTATAGAGTGAAATGGGCGTCAAAAAGAATTTTAACCCTGCCCCTCCTCCCCCACCTTAAATGCTCGTATCACTCTTTCTCTTGCCAGGTGCAAAGATCTGCCCTTTGCAGGAGCAAATGAGCTGCAAACATTACGCCTATTTCCTGGGAGGCTTAGTGCTGCCCACCACTGGCAGCTGGGTTAGAAATTAGCCCATTTGTATGGAAATCAGCTCACTAGTATTAAATTTTTTACCAGAGTCTGAGCCACCCTAAATCACTTCTTCATGTTCATAAAGCAGTTAATGAATCACATGCTCGTAAAAATAGGGAGTGAGTTGTTATTGTCTCCCTTTGATGTACCATAATCCAGATCTTGGGTTTTATAACTAGCTCTCAGCTCCGGCTTTGCCTATCTTGGGCTCATTATTACAATGAAAAAGAAAGGGACCGGGAAGGACCTTTGTGCTGGAGCTGCCTTGTTAAAGAGAACTTTAAATTGTGAGGCTGATTGTCTAAAAGCAATGGAAACAAAGCTGGTTTGCAGTTACAGAATTGTGTAACCCACATGTTCCGAAATGAAATGAGCAAAGGGCTGAGGAAGAACATTCTGACGAACATTCAGGTCCAGGACATTGGCTAAGGTTAAATGGTCCATTCAGAAGCATGTGCTGTGCTCAGGGTTCATTGCAGCACCCCAAACTTTCCAGGAATTAAGGGTGTGGCAAGGACCACAGGCCTCTTTTTCCTATTCTTATAGTCTTCTGTCAGGTAAAGGACAACTACCCCAGTCAATGGATATAGCAAGTCCCAGGCCTTGTTTCCCTGATGAAAGTCCTCCATGGTTTAGCTTGATGACTGGCTGAAGAGTGACTAATTGCAAAGCTCTCTCTTTTCAATACACTTTAAAAAAAAAAAAAAAAAAAAAACCTTTCCAGATAGTTTAGATGATGTAATTAAAATAGCTCCACCCTCAAACCTTACCTTGCCATGATGCTGATCTTGTTCCTCTTTATGTTGAACTTCTTATAAAGCCAGAAGCTGGGTATTAGTCAGTTGTCCAGGACATCTCAGTGACGGCATCACAGTAGTCAGTTGCTGGTGAGTTTAAGCTCAGGGTGAGTAAGTATAGATAAGATGATGAGCACATGGCAACCCCTCGCCCATTTGTATAAGTGATGTCTTTTCCTGCCTTCCCACTTGGAATACCCATTTCCATTTCCATTTTCCAGCAGGGATCCGAAGTGAAGATGGCAAAGTGCAGTGAGAACTTAAGTTCCCAAGAGATTTCTCTAGCCCAATTGTATCAACTCAAGACTTTCAGACAAGCAACTAAACCTTAAATGTGTTGAAATTCTTTCAGCACTAGAACAACAAAGAAGCTAGTGGCAGAAAGTCTAACAAATTTATTAGGGCATAAACCTTCCTGAGATATGACTCACTTCTTAGGAGGCATGAAGAGAAAGTATCTGTCAGCTTCCTTTCTTTCTCTTCAAGCCGCTGAGGAAGTGAATTGTACCTCACAAAAGCTTATGTCCTAATAAACGTATTAGTCTTTAAGGTGCCACCAGACTTCTTGTTTTTGCTGAAACAGACTAACAGGCTACCACTAAGGCTAAAGTCAGCTGGAATGCTGCCTTGGTTTGAGGGTTCTGCACTGAGCAGCAGAGCTGGTCAGCTGACTCATAATAAAAGACAAAATCGATAGGTTTCATGAGTTCCAAAGTTTAAAAAGATTTGTGTGTTGGGCATGAGGAGAGTGCAAGGATGAAACAACCCACTCAGATCAAGACACGTTTGTATGTGATTTGCTTCAAATTTAAGATTAAGTGAAAATCAACCCCTTTAATCATACCCCTCCTCCACAGCATACATGTGTACCTGTGCTCATGTATATGTTTGCTGTGTAGAGCTCAGTCTAGTCATTTTTTGCTACTCTTTGCAGATCTTTGCCTGGTCACGCAATGTTCCAGGAAATCACCCTAGCATTATTCAGAAAGCACTTATTTGCACTGAGTACCTCTTGATGGTTGGTCAGAAATTAGTAAACAAAGAGAGGCCCTGATCCTGCAAATTGACCCTGTGTGGAAGATAAGCATGTGAGCAGTCACTGTAGTAGGTTCAGTGCCAACATTCAAATTGATAGATGAGGGCTCTATTTGGATAGAGAGTCCATCCAGTTCAAAACCAGAATGGGTCGGGGAATGTTTGTGGTAAGGAGAATAAATTCCCTGCAGAACTTTGCACCTTTTTTTTTTCATTTTTTTAACCAGTTCTGCTAAAAATAATTTTCAAAAAAGACGTGGAGGAAATGGTTTTTGTTTCTGCTAAATGACTGAATGTTGCTGCTCTGTTCTGCAAACTACAGGAGGGCAGCACTGCAGCTGTGTGACTCCTATCACTGTCATGACAGGCTGATGCCATTTACAAGTTAAAACAAGTTTCTCTGCTCTTGCGGCCGCATCGTTGTCCTTATTAAAATCAACCCTGTTCTGATTGTTACACCAGTTACTATTGCCTGTGACCTTTTTGGTATTTGTTCTGACATGCAGCATAAACAAACCACCCCACTGACTGGCAAAATAAAGCTTGCATGTGGTGTATGTTTGACCATCATCTACCTTTCCCATGACAACAGGAGACACTGAAACACAGAATGTTACGTGACTTGCCCAGCGCTTCACAGCCTAGTCCATGACAGTTTTGGGCCTCAGAACCAGGAGTGCTAATATTGCTAGCCCCGCGCATTCAAAAAGCATGAGCATGGCCCCCTAACATTATGACCATTGCTTGAAGACTGTGGGATTTTGAAAATAATACCGGTACTTTGTTTAGGGCCTTGGAGTGACCTTCTGGTAGTGGTGCTTTTTAGTGCTCATCTCTTCCAGATGGAAAGACTAGCAACAAACCGCTGAAATGTTTTAAAAACAGAAAACAGATATTCTCCCCCAAACCACAGGGCTCCAGCAGCTTTCAGAAAACCACCAGATCTCCTGAGCGAGGGCTTTCTTTAGGATTTCTGGTGCTCTATGCAGCATGAGCACCTGCAGCCCCCATTTGTTGCTGGGGAGCAGGGCAGCAACTCTGTATGTGGGGGGGGGGAAGCAGGGGCTGTAGACGCAGGAACATGGAAGGGAGTCTGGTGGAGGAGCAAGCTGATGGGGGAGTAGTGCAGTCCACCAACCTCCCTGCCCCAGAGCTCCGGGCTGGGCGGTGGAGCAGAGGACCAGGGGATTGGGGCCACTGGAACCAGGGGGCAGTCAGAGCAGGGGGCAGGTTTTGGCCGTTCCATTTTGCAGTTGCAACAAAGGGGCAGGCCTGTGCGAAGGGATGAGAAGCCTCGAGGGGCTACCGCAAGAATACTGCAAAGCTGGTGACAGTTGCAATTCTTTCCAGAGATTGGTCAAGCAAGTTTTCCACCTGCCTTCCTCTATGAATGGTGATTCCATCTCCAGTCGGCTGCAGTGATTTGTGTATCTGTCACAGGCAGGTGGATGCCATGGATACCTGGTGTCTATCAGCAACGGGGAGGAGTCGGTGCGAATGGCACAGAGGAAGAGGAAGGATGAGCCAGTGGTTAAAGCCGTAGCCTGAACATCAGGAGACCTCAGTTGAATTTCCTGTTCCACCACAGACTTTCAGAAAGGCTTTGGGTAAGTCACGTAGTCACTCGGTTCCCCCGTACGCTGAGGAGAACAACCCTGTCCTGCCTCACGGAGACTTGGTGAGGATGAATACCTTATGGATGAGGAGGTGTTCAGAGTGCAAGGGAATAGGGGTGCCGTGATGGGAGCTGTAGCTGTGCTGTCTAAGAGAATGGGGGAGGCTGGGAAGGCAATGCTGCAATTCTGAGCTTGCTGGCATTGCTGGGGGGGAGGGGGAGGGGGGATCTCTTTTCCCCTTCTTGCCCTCAGCAGACTAACAGAACAATCCCTCTGCTAGCCTGCGACTCAGTGAATGAAGCGCGGCTCTTTCCACAGTCCTCTCTGTAAGAAACTCCTCGGGCACGCCCACAGCAAAGTGACAGATTTTGTCTTTCCCCACAGGCCCCAGCCTGCAGTGGTGGGACCTTGCTGAGTTTACCCAGCCCTTAATGCTGCAATATCCTCTTTGGGGCATGGGAGGGCGTGAAGTGGCTGCAAGGGCCTACTAGCTCTTCCAGTCAGCTGGCCTTTCCCTTCAGCTCTTCCAAGGAACCTTTGCCCAATTTCCTCAGGCCAGGCACCCCCCCCCCTCCCCTCCCCCCCAGGACACACCTGCATTCTTCTGATTCCTTGTGGCTGATTTGCTGCTCCTCTTGCCTGCCCTCACAAAGTCAAACAAGCCCCTTGCCTGTTCCGATTTACATGCTGGGGTAAAGAATGGTGCTGTGGCCTCCCCTGTGGGCAGAAGCCCTGACCCTACCACTCCGCTGCATGGAGGAGATCCCAAGCTCTCACAGTCTAGTAGGTGGAGAACACAGGGAGAGAGGGTGTATTGGGAGCTGCACTTTAATGGTGAAAAAGCCACATGTGGCTGGCGAGCTAGAGTTTGGCCACCCCTGATCTATAGTTAAAGTGTCATACAAAGTATCAGGCGTTATCTGGTAACACACCAGTCCTGAAAATCATTGCATGGTTCACATATGGGGTGTGCACAAAGACACACAAATATGCACGGGAATTATATTCTCAAGAAGCAATGAATGCATCATGCAGTCTGCCTTAGACAAAGGAATGAGGAGCAATGAACATGTCACCTATGTGCCCCAGCGGGAGAGAGAAGTTTCGGCTGGACTGACTTTTTCAATGCCTGAGATCCACAAGTGATTAATAGAATTATAAATTGTCATGTGAGGACTTATGGATACTTACTGATATTGGGCTTTAAAGTCTGACCAAACAGGGAGAAACAGGTTTTCTTCCAGACAGAAGGGAAGGTATCTATCTACCTGTCTCTGCTGTAAATTAAGCATTGTGGAGGCAAAACAATGTAAGCCCTATTTACATGATAATCAGCAGGGAGAAGGGAAGTCAACAAGAGGGGAAGAAAAACCAGAAGCCTTCCTGCTTCTTGAAACAGTCAGTGACCTTTGGGAGATAGAAACAGAAAGCCATTTCGATATCTGAGACTTCAGAGATTCAAGGGGCCAGAGATCTTGAAATAACAGAAGGAAGTTGAAGTTTCTGGAAACTGAGTTTGGGTGAAACTGCTTAGGAAAAACCTCCTTAGGCAAAGATAGTAACTTGTTAAAATTACGTTTTAGACTTAGAAGTGTATTTATTACTTTGGTTAGCTTGAAACCCTATGTATTTGGTATCACTTTATCCTATATCTTTGTGTTAAGTAAACTTGCTTTACTTTTACTATACATGAATTCAGCACAAGTGTGAGTGCCCTCAGAGGCTTTGCATTAAACGAATGCACTGCAGAGTATTGGCTCACTATAGGAACACTGAAACAAAATACAGGACTATGTAGCACTTTAAAGACTAACAAGATGGTTTATTAGATGATGAGCTTTCGTGGGCCAGACCCACTTCCTCTGGCCCACGAAAGCTCATCATCTAATAAACCATCTTGTTAGTCTTTAAAGTGCTACATAGTCCTGTATTTTGTTTCAGCTACACCAGACTAACACGGCTACATCTCTATCACTATAGGAACACTGAGTGTTTGGTGAGAAAGCTAGACACTCAGGCAAATGGGCTGACTGATTGCCCCACCACTTAGCAGTAGCAAATCTCTCACTTGCAGTGGTTGAGAGGATGATACAGAAATTCACAGTTCTGGGAACCTCAGACAGTCACCGTCACTGGGGCGTGGAGGCCAGGGTGTGACTTGAATGGTCATATGATGGTGGTGACAAAATCCATCTCTGGTCTGGGATGAACCCCTAGATAAGGAAATCACATAGGCACCCACAGGGTAGTTGTGCCAAACCTGAACAGCAAGGAACAATGCTGCCTCAGAATCACAACTCCTCCCTCGTGCTGAGGAGAAGCAAAAGGGACTTTGCCCCTTTTGTGGAGACATTCAGTGCCTCTGCTCTGGCCATCTACTCTATCTGGATCCAAGGATCCTCCCATTCCACACCCTGATGTGCCCATCCCACTCACCTTACAGAAGGGAGTATTTGTGTGAGTAATTAACTGCTTTACCACTGCAGCCAGAGTCAAGAGAGTCATAAGGGACTGGGTGGATGACTTCCCTGTGTGGCTATGTAAGTAAGAGCCTAGCCCTAAGTGAATTGCTTGTTTGAAGGTGAGTGCCTATGTGATTTCCTTATCTAAGGGTTCATTCACCTTCCCTGGGTACAGCTAAACCATGGATAGAGTCTGAAAAGCAATCTTTGGCATGTAATCTAGTGCAGTACTTGAACAGGTACCACAAGGCTTTAGTTCTTCTTCAAATGACTCATTATTATGCTGTGTTGCCCTTCTGTTATGAGGTAGAAAATTTGGGGGCTTTGCAGCTCAAAGTTTCCTGTTGGAAGAGAAATCCATGGTATAGTCAGAATATTTTCTTGGTATAATGTATTTTATTTACACCTTATACACCAGTCCTGGAACAGAGGTGGTCACAGATGGCACGCAAGTGATCCCCTCTTTTTAAAATTACTGCCCCAAACACTAATACTTAGTTCCCAGGAGCTAACTCCACCCCAAAATTGGCTCTCTTCAGAGGTTAATGCAGGGGAAAACTCCCTTGTTATTTGTAACATTTTCCCCAAATATAAATGGCATCAGTAAGCTAACAATAAAGTAGCCTTTCTCCAAGGCTGATGCACTAACAAAATGGCACCAGCTGTGGGCTCCCACCAAAACTTCTGTCTAAAAAATCTCTCTCTCACAGGCTGCTTTGCATTCCAAAAGTGTGAAGCTACCCAGAATGTGGCGCTCCACCACTGCATAGCAACTCAATCAAAGCTAACAGAGAGATAGGAGACTCCATTTTAATTGCACATTTATTTAAGGGAGGAGTGAACAACTGCAATTATTAGTAGATTATTATTATTATTATTATTATTTATTTTTAGAATGTTGACAACCACTTTATTAGAATGTTGACAACCACTGCTGTCTTTTGTTGTTGGGGCATGCTCCAGTCACACCCTTTCTATTTCCCTCTCTGCCACTGTATAAAAGAGGCATTTTTATTTGTTCCCCAAAGGTCAGTCCTAGGACCAATCCTATTCAACTTATTCATAAATGATCTAGAGAAAGGGGTAAACAGTGAGGTGGCAAAGTTTGCAGACGATACTAAACTGTTCAAGGTAGTTAAGACCAAAGCAGCCTGTGAAGAGCTTCAAAAAGATCTAAGTGACTGGGCAACAAAATGGCAAATGAAATTTAATGTGGATAAATGTAAAGTAATGCACATTGGAAAGAATAACCCCAAATATACATATAATATGATGGGGGCTAATTTAGCTACAACTAATCAGGAAAGAGATCTTGGAGTCATCGTGGATAGTTCTCTGAAGATGTCCACACAGTGTGCAGTGGCTGTCAAAAAAGCAAATAGGATGTTAGGAATAATTTAAAAAGGGATAGAGAATAAGACGGAGAATATCTTATTGCCCTTATATAAATCCATGGTACGCCCACATCTTGAATACTGCATACAGATGCGGTCTCCTCATCTCAAAAAAGATATCCTGGCATTAGAAAAGGTTCAGAGAAGAGCAACTAAAATGATTAGGGGTTTGGAATGGGTCCCATATAAGGAGAGATTAAAGAGACTGGGACTTTTCAGCTTGGAAAAGAGGAGACTAAGGGGGGGATATGATAGAAGTCTATAAAATCATGAGTGGTGTGGAGAAAGTGAATAAGGAAAAGTTATTTACTTGTTCCCATAACAAAAGAACTAGTGGCCACCAAATGAAACTAATGGGCAGCAGGTTTAAAACAAATAAAAGGAAGTTCTTCGCACAGCACATGATCAATCTGTGGAATTTCTTGCCTGAGGAGGTTGTGAAGGCTAGGACTATAACAGAGTTGAAAAGAGAACTAGATACATTCATGGAGGTTAAGTCCATAAATAGCTATTAGCCAGTATGGGTAAGGAATGGTGTCCCTAGCCTCTGTTTGTCAGAGGGTGGAGATGGATGGCAGGAGAGAGATCGCTTATGTTTACATCTGATTAGGCATCACAGGTTGGAGTTTCCACAAACAGGAGCAGAGAGAGGATGAAAAACACCTTCCCAAACAGACAGCTTATACTTGCTCTCTGCTAACTAGTGTATGTGGGGTGGCAAGTGTTTTTGGAAGGAATGCAGATGAGCCTCATTAGAGACTGACTCCCCGGGTGGAGGGGTCACCCCCAAGTAGGGAACTGCAGAGAGAAAATGGGAGAGTTGGTGGGAGGGGGAATTCTCCTGGATGATGACTGAAGTAAGCCAGACAGCTAGATCTGGGGCACAGCCACAAAACTCAGCTCTGGATGCAAAGCCTCTCTAAGTTTGGGGGTGTTCAGATCCAGGAGTTTCTTCAGGGTCCCTGTCTCCTTGGCTCTCTTTACAATGGGCTAGTTCCTGAGGAAAAGTCTGTTATGTCCATATCTAGACTTTAAAGAGGCAGGTCATTCCTGACACCTTGTTTTCACAAGGGAGTACACTCACTTTGGGCATGCTCACACTGTGGGCACTTCCAATAGTAATGAAGATCACTGTAGGTAAGGCACCTCCCCATGAGACTGTAGCTAAATCTGTGGAAGAATTTTGGCATCGACCGAGCTGCTTTCATACTCCCTAGGACACTGAGGGGTATGAATTTTTCCACACCTCTGAGCAATATAACTGAGCTGATGTAAATTTAAATGCAAACTGGGGCTTCATTGATTTCCTGCCATTGCAGGGGCCTTAGGCAGTGCCGCACCTCAGTGGCTCCTGTCCTTAGCCTGTGGCACACAAGTGTAGCCTCCTGAGGGCTAGAATACTTTGGTATTTTGGGGGTTGTTGATGGGGGCTGCTGGATAATGGACTGTAGCGTGTGAGGTACAGGACAGTGGGCTGGCTGAGCTGGGGCTCTCTGTCCTGGCCTCATCCTCTGTGACCTTGTGACAGGGCTGGCCTGTCCCGCACTGAACAGGGGGGCGGAGAGCCCATCTATTGGGTAGAATATGCCCCTCCCCCACAGCCCTGCTGGGCATGCTTGCAGTGCAGCCTCAGTATAAAAGGCTGCCGGGCTGCTCAATTGGGGCTGACCTCCGGGGAGGAAGGAGCTCTGGTCCAAACCCCAGAGCCACAGCTGGACCTGCTGCTGGAACCAGAGCCGTTGGGACTGCCGCTGTTGCTGCTACCGTCCCAAGGTCGAGCACGCCCGCCCCGCCAACCCCGTGGGGATGCCCGCCCTGCCGCAGTGGACAGCCCCTTCGCTGCTGCCCCAGACACGGGATCTGCTGACATTGCCACCACCGCCGACCCAGCTTCGCCAGGCGGGGTCTCCGTCAGCCACAGGGCTGGGGTAGGAAGCAACCCAGGGCAAGGGGCAGGGAACCCCTCAGTGGGCTCGGCGTGTTTCGGCGAGAACTCCCCGCTGAGCTGGTGGTGGGAACCACTCACCACTAATAGGGCCCTGGGTTGGGGTCCGGTGGAGAGGGAGGGCCCCGACACCCCTACCCCAACCCCTCAGGGCATGGACTAGGCCTCAGGGCCTGCTTTGACTGCAGACCAGGCCTCCAGGCCCGCAATTGTGTGGGACTAGGTCTCAGGACCTGCGAATTGTGCTGAACTCGGCCTCAGGGCCTGCTTTAACCTTGTGGAGAAGTGGGCAGGGCTGGGACCCCGCCACAGACCTCCAGACTGTTCTTTTGTCAACCAGCCAGTGCTCCCTTTACTGTACCACAATAGGATTTCTAATGGCTGGGTGGCTGATGTTCGTGGATGGCTATGATTAAGTATGCTGCAGGCTTGGAGAACTCATGGGCATCATGCTGAAGATGGCTTGGCAGGAGGCATGGCTAGATGACGGGATATGCCATTCTCACCAAAGCCCTACCTATGGTATCAGAAGTGGCAGGGATGAGGTTTACCTGGGTGGTCGACAAATGCCTTTGATGTCGACACCCGCGCGTCCAGACTACAGCGCTGAGCCGACAAACAGCTGATCAGCTGTTTGTCGGCTCAGCGCGGCAGCCATGTAAATTTAAATGAAGCGGTGATTATTTAAATCGCCGCTTCATTTTCCTATGCCTGGTAGCCTCATCTACATGCCTCTGTCGCCAGAGGCATGTAGTCTAGACGTAGCCTGAGATTATGTAGCCAATTTCAGAGGAACCCAGCATGGATTTTGGCCTGAGCACCTCTCATTAAATGCTGAAATACATTTGAAAAATTACTTAAAGCATAAAACCCAGAAAAAAAGTTGCTCGGGTTAACAAGTTCAAGATTCATCTTGAGGCTCATCCGCCATCATCTATTTTCAGTATTATGCTCTCTATTCAAGCTCTCCCACCGTACACCTCACTAAGGTATCTTATAAGGCCATGTATACACCGCCACGTTGCAGCACTGTACCTTTCTGGCTCTTTTCTACACTGGAACGTGACAAGGGCAGTAAATCAGCTCCCAGCGCTGTAACTGCGGAGGTATCTGCACTGACATGGCAGTTAATATGCACCAACTCCACTGTACTCTAGCGTTTGCTGCACTGTGGCTACAATGCAGAGGTACAACAATGCTGTGACTGGCCTACGGGACCCATCCCACAATGTCCGTTCTCACTTCTCTGGTCATTGGTTTGAACTCTACTGCCCTGCCCTTGGGTGACCAAGCCTCAGACCCACCTTTTACAGTCCTTTGGAATTTTGTTTGCTTGGTGATGCCTGGTGTTCTCTCAGCACATCTTTCCAGGTGACCATGCCTGCTCCACGCACCAGGTGATCCCCTACTTTAAGCCATGCCAAGGTGCTAGACCTAATCAGTGCTTGGGGAAAGGAGGCTGTCTGGTCCCAGCAGCCTCCGGTCTTAGGAATTATGATACCTATGGACAGATACCAAGTTGCATGACTGAAAGGGGCCATGACCAGGATGCACTGCAGTGCAGGGTCAAAGTGAAAAAACTGCAAAACACCTACAAGACATAGCAAGCAAACAGCTTCTCTGGTGGTGTGCCCATGATCTGCCTGATCTACAAAGAGCTGGATGAAATACTTGAGGGTGACCATACCTCCGCTCCGAAGACCCCCATATACTTCATGGGCTCAGGTGACATTCCAGGAGTAGGAAATCGTGGATGAGGGTGCTGAGGGGGAGAGGGTCACATATGCATGTAGTAGGAGCTAATTTCTACCCTGTAGGAGGTGAGCCAGTCGCATAGTTGGAGGTTGGAGAAGCAAAACAGAAGAGGATGAGCCTGGAAAGGAGCTTTGATTTCTGGAAGTACTGAAGCCAGTTGCTCGGAGTGGGAGGGCTGCAGAAAGCAAGCTTGAGTCCATGTGGTACTAGCATTGATGCAGGGCTAGTCAGCTGTGGAACAAGGGTGTTGATGGAATCTCTCACTTCATGGCAATGCTCCACAGCCCTGTATATTGGCCAAACTGGACAGTCTCCACAACAAAGGATAAATGGACACAAATCAGACATCAGAAATGGTAGTACACATAAACCTTTGGGGGAACATTTTAGCCTGCCTGGTCACTCAATCGTGGATTTAAAAATAGCCATTCTTCTACAAAGGAATTTCGCTAACCAATTACAGAGAGTCTGCAGAACTGGAATTATCTTCAAATTTGACATAAATACCCTGGGCTTGAATAAAGGCATTAACTGGTTGGCACATTACAAAGCCAAATTCTCCTGACTTTAACATCTGCATTTCTGCATAAAAAGCAAAGTATGGGACACATCCAGCCTACTTAATTAGCCTCGTTAACATGGCTCCTACAGCTGGCAGGCACTTCTTCTGTTATTATATATATCTTGGTTTCTGTTATTTCCACTCTAATTCATCTGATGAAGTGGGTTTTACCCACATAAGTTCATGATTCTACATATTTTGATTAGTTTCTAAGGCTACAGCTACACTGTAGCCTTTTTCCAGAAAAGCTTATGCAAATGAAGCGCGGGTGGAATATCGCCACCCTTCATTTTCATAATTAATTAGCTGCCGCTTTTGCGCAAGAGGCTTTTGTGCAAAAAGGAGCTGTGTAAATGTCTCCTTTTTGTGCAAAACCCCCCTCTTGAGCAAGCGCTGTTCTTCTTGGAAAAAATGAGGAAGAACGGTTCTTGCGCAAGAGGGTTTTTTTTCGCAAAAGCCTCTTGCACAAAGGCGGCTGCTAATGAATTATGCAAATGAAGTGCGACAATATTCCACACCATGCTTCATTTGCATAAGCTTTTCCGGAAAAAGGTTACGGTATAGCCATAGCCTAAAGCAGGGCTACTCAACTTTGGAAGCCCTGGGGTGGTCACAATGATACTCAGAGCACATATGTGTTCATTTTTTTTAATTGTATCCGTTGGTATATATGGTTGTGACTATTTTCTTCCACTACTTGATCTGAGGAAGTGGGTCTGGCCCACGAAAGCTCATCATCTAATAAACCATCTTGTTAGTCTTTAAAGTGCTACATTGTCCTGCATTTTGCTTCAGAGCACATGGTGAGGGATGCAACTTAAGTGTGGTTGCATATACATGCAAATATATGCAAATAGTTTATTTCACACTGACAGGCATGAATATAAAGATTAAGGCAAGACTACACAACACACAGACCGCATTTAAGTTAGTTCTTCTGATATTAATAAAATGCAATATTTACCCATTTTCCATGCATATGGCAGCACTTTTAATGAGCAAGTGACAGTTCAGGAATATAACTACTACAACACATATCAACAGAAGACCATTATATTGACTGCTTTTTAGTTTTGGTTCCCACCCATGGGCCGCAAACAAATGGGTCGCCCTGAGTAGCCTTGCTCTAAGGCCATGTCTACGCTAGGGGTATGTCTAGACTACATGGCTCCGTCCATGAAGCCATGGAAACTAGTTTACCCGGCATAGTCAATGAAGCAGGGATTTAAATAATCCCTGCTTCATTAAAATAAACATGGCCGCCGCGCTGTGCCGATGATCAGCTGATCTGGCACAGTGCGGCAGTCTAGATGCGGATCTGTCAGCTGGGAAAGCCTTTGCCGACCGATCCTGTAAACCTCATTTCATGAGGCATAAGGGATCGGTCGGTAAAGGCTTCCCCAGCCAACAGATCCACGTCTAGACGGCCGCGCTGTGCCAGATCAGCTGATCGTCTGCACAGCGTGACGGCCATGTTTATTTTAATGAAGTAGGGATTATTTAAATCCCCACTTCATTGACTATGCTGGGTAAACTAGTTTACATGGCTCTGTCGACGGAGCCATGTAGTCTAGACATACCCTAGGAGATTATTAAGAATTTACTAAGTTCAGCTTCTGAACACCCGATCTTACAAACTCTGTGTCCTCACTATGGGAAGAATTGAATGTAGTTCAAGGCAGGCTCCATTAATGTGGAAACACTACCTTAGACTCAGAGCACAGGAAGCTCTCTTGGGAGCTGCAGGAAGCCTCCAGGAGGCCAATTAGTTCTAATTATCGGCACTGAGTGTCCACTTGTATTTTGGACTTACAAGTTCAGGAATAGCGTTACTCCTCATGAAAAGCAAGACCACCGAGTTTGAATTCCACATCCCCTTATTCCAGACTAATGGGCTTGGTAGGGTGGACGCATTATTTACAAATTAGCACTTGGGGGGCTAATTTCAGACTAAGGTCCTAGTATAGACCAGGCCTAAGGTGCCCAGACTACAGTAAAACCTTGCCTCAATGAACTGCCCTGCCCCAGTGGTTAATTCACCATTTTGGGAATCTTGTGCCTTATGTGCGCTTACTCTGGGACAGCTAGTCAGGGATAGGTATGTGAAAGGTGCTTGAGTTTAAACTGGGTAGTACCTGTGCTCTGCATAGTATTAACAATTGTCCCTCTGTAAAATGTTGCATTTTGACTTCACAGATTGAAACTTGGGATCCCAGCCTTCCTTGTGATGGCGGGTGGAACAGCTGCCCAGGGCAAGGAAGTGGCCTTGGAAAAGTAAAAATGACTTGATGCCTGAGGTTATGCTTCAGGCTGCTGCTGAAAAGAAAGAAATGAAGGAGTGGAGGGACCACGAGAGGAGGGAATGGAAAGAGAATGCTGAACACCGGAATGAAGACCCTGATCGACTCTTGCACATTACGGAGCACCAAGCTGACATGCCCCAGGCGATGCTAGCCCTGCAGATGGAGCCGCTCTACAACTGCCCCCTGCTGCAGCTGATGTCCCCACACTGTTTTTCATGCGCCCCGTCACTGCCAACACCTCCTGTCCTTAGTTGGTACCCACTGCACTCCACACCTGCACCTTCACTGTCCAACCCCGCAGACCCCCATAGGCATCCAGTGCACTGGACCCCCCTCCCCATCCCCATGCCGTTTAGCCCTGCTGAAGTGCAGCACCTGTAGCAAAGCACATCAGACAGCAGGGTTGCATGGGCTACCTGGCCACACACAAATCTGTAAATGTGCTGGGCCCTTGCCTCCTCCCTTCCCCCCCCTTTCTTCCCACCAAGTATGGCTGTGTCATGCTGCGTGGTTTGTTCTACCTTCATTGTTTTCAATAAATGAAATTCTTGGGTTTGAAAGCAGTTGTTAGTCCATTACATGAAAGCGAGCAGGCACACCCAGCAAAGCAACAGGCATCATAATGACCAATCACAGTCCCCCACTAGCCGTGCAGCCACTGCATTCCTGTGCATGGCAACAAATATTACCGACTTTCGGCATCAAATTGCTGCCTCAAAGCATCCCTCATCTTTATGGCCCTGTGCTCCCCTCATAGCATTGTTCAAATTCAGCCTCCAGGTGCTGTGCCACAGTGGTCCAACCCTGAGTGAAGCTTTCACCCTTCTTTTCACAAATATTATGGCGAGTACAGCACGCGGCTATATGCATAGTCATCAGCCAGGTCCAGCTGCCCATGCAAACATCCCAGTGGCCTTTTAACTGGCCAAAAGCACCATCCAAAGTCATTCTGCACCTGCTCAGCCTGTCCTTGAATGTCTCCTTGCTGCTGTCAAGGCTCCCAAAGACTTGCGCAAGAAATATACAAATGAGATGAAGTGTGGAATATGGCCATGCCTCATTTGCATAATTAATGAGTGACTGCTTTTTGTGCAAGAGGCTTTTGCACAAAAAGGAGCCATCTACACGGCTCCTTTTTGCGCAAAACCCCTTTTCTTGCACAAGAGCCGTTCTTCTGCTTTATTTCAGGACAAACAGCTCTTGAGCAAGAGGGGGGTTTTGCACAAAAAGGAGCCGTGTAGATTTCTCCTTTTTTGCGCAAAAGCCTCTTGTGCAAAAAGCGGGTGCTCATTAATTATGCAAATGAGGCACAGCGATAGGCCACGCTTCACCTCATTTGCATATTTCTTGGGCAAAACAGCACAGTATAGTAGCCCCAGTGTATGGCTTCATGAGCCATGGCATTAAGGAGTAGTCAGGGTCTCCCAGGACCACAATGGGCATTTCAACTTCCCCCACATGATCTTCTGATCTGGGAAGAAAGTCCCTGCTTGCGGCTTCATGAAGAAGCCAATATTCTGAAAAATGCCTGTATCATGCACCTCACTGGACCAGTCATTGTTAATGTCTGTGAAATTCACACGGTGATCCACAAGCAGCTGGAGAAATGTAGAAATACCCCTTCTGATTAATGTACTCAGGGGCTAGGTGGCCTGGTAAAAGAATTGGAATACATGTGGCGTCTATTGCCCCTCTGCTATTTGGGAAGTCCTTCCATGCAAAGCCACCCACAAGTTCATGCATGGTTCCCAGAGGCACAGTCTTTGGGAGCAGGATGTGGTTAATAGCCCTGCATGCTTCCATCACCACGAGTCCAATGGTTGACTTCCTCACTCCAAACTGGTGACTGAACGGAAACTGTCTGGAGTAGCTAGTTTCCACAATGCAGTTGTAACCCACACACTTAGTGTGGTTCACTGTCCCATGCAGTGGCACCTAGACCACACAACAGCTAAAAACAAGAGACCTCTACAGCATGGGCTGAGAGCCAGCTGGCTTTTAGCTCAAAAGGTAGAGGTTCCTATACTGAGCGTCCAGGTTCAAATCCACCTAGTGGTGGTTACACAATCGCCATGCGCTTATTCAGCTCTCATTCACATTCCCTTGTGCTGCAGAGTGCTGTCCCATGAAAGTGTCTTTTCTCATTCAAAAGTTCTGCAGCCACTGCTCATTGTCCCAGATTCACATGCTTGTTTCCCAAGCTCAAAAGCATAGTTTCATTGTGGTCAACACCTCCATGCATGCCACAAGACATCTCGTATTGTAGATACTGTGCACGGCAAAATCAGTCTGACTCCTTGTCACTTTGCAGCTTGAGGAATAACTCCCCTGTGCCATTCGTGACATGTAAGTGGGAATTATCAGTATGTTCTCCAACAGTTTGGGATCCATTCCTGAAGACTGAGGAAGCGGAGCGTGCAGCACAACAGCCATTGCAAGATGGCACCAAATGTGGACAGAAGGACAGGGAGTGCTGAGATGTGTAGCATTGGGACAGGACCCAGAATGAACCATGATGCCCCCCCCCCCCATTCACCTTCCCATAAGTCTCAGCGGCTGAAGAAGAAGAGGCGCTCTGAGGGAGAGCTGCCCAGAGTGCACCGCTCTAAATGTCACTGCAAGTGCCGCAAGTATGGTCACATTACTCTGCGGGCAGCTGACAGTGTGGACACACAACAGTGATTTCACTGCTGTGCTCTGTGAACAGTGCTGTAACTCACAGTGCTTTACATCTGCCAATGCAGACAAATCATCAGGGGTATGAATTCTTCCCCCTCCCCCTTCCCACCCCTCCCCCCGGAAGTGCAGCAAGTTACAGTGCTGTAAAGCAGCAGTGTAAATGGGCTTCCAGAACCAGGAGCCCAGTTCCTGGCCCTGGGAGCTAAGCTCCCTGTTTAAGTGGTTTACAGAGCGTGCTGGGCTATATTTCCACTTTATAGCAATGCCACAACAATACTTTAATTCATGTTTTAAGTGTAGACTTAGCCTTAGTGCCTTCCATCAGCTCCTGATTTAGGACTTTTACTTCCTATAATGCGATTAAAATGTGGCTTCTATATAACCCATTGAGATTTCTTTAACAAACTCTTTTCCTGGAAAAAACATATTCTCCGCCCACATTGTCATTACACAAAGTGCAAACTAAAACCCTTCTGTGTTCTTGTCACCTTGGATTTATAGTTCTCTAGTAAACAGATGAGATCAGCTTGAGAATGTTGTACACCCTGTTACAATAAACCTGGTTAATTAGTTTTAAAGAAAAAATAAAATCAATAGAATGTTCTTAATTTTCTCACATTGCTTTACTTTTGTTACATCATACTACACAGAATTCAGAAAGCCTTAAAAAGTGGATAGGCAGCTTTATTCTCCTGACTTAACAATTGGAAAGATGAAGCACAAAGAAGTTAACACATTTGACTAAGGTAACAAAGTGAATCAGTGGTCTCCTGAACAATCCATAGAAGGTTCTGCCTCCTGGAATATAAGTGAAAAGACAACTCCTTAGAAAAAGCTGTTAGTCTGGTGTTGTTTGCTTTGCATACCGCACCCCTTTATATTACCCAGAATCTAAATTGCAAAAGTGGCCAGACTTGCTTCCTGTTGAAAACAATGGTTTTGAATGACACATCATATCATAATGCATGAAACAACTGAAGCAGGAATGGATTGATGATTTTTCTACCATGTGGTCTCTAGATGTATTTCTGTATCTATTTCTAGATCAGAGCGAGGGACACTGGAACCTGCAGGCTGCTTGCTGCTTTCAATCACACAAGGAGTTGGAGAGGGCTTTTGTTTTGGTGATGGCTGTTGATGAACTTGTGTCAGTAACTTGAACGATGTGCTAGTCAAAGCACTCATTAAATGGAAGAGAACTTATTAAAATGGGGGGAACTGTCTGAAAATATGGGGGAAATATTCTGTACATACCAGATATGGCAAAATCATTGAAGGTTTATACTATTAAGGTCATGTATTGTGGTTCTATGGGGGCTCTAGCATAATCCCAAATTCAGGTTGAACCTCTCGGCTCCGTCTACACTGGTCCCTTTTTCGAAAGGGGCATGCTAATTTTAAACTTCAGAATAGGGAAATCCGCGGGGGATTAAAATATCCCCCGCGGGATTTAAATAAAGATGTCCGCCGCTTTTTTCCGGCTTGGGGAAAAGCCGGAAAAAAGCGTCTAGACTGGCCCGATCCTCCGGAATAAAGCCCTATTCCGGAGGATCTCTTATTCCTACTTTGAATAAGAGATCCTCCGGAATAGGGCTTTATTCCGGAGGATCGGGCCAGTCTAGATGCTTTTTTCCGGCTTTTCCCCAAGCCGGAAAAAAGCGGCGGACATCTTTATTTAAATCCCGTGGGGGATATTTAAATCCCCCACGGATTTCCCTATTCCAAAGTTTAAAATTAGCATGCCCCTTTCGAAAAAGGGACCAGTGTAGACGTAGCCCTCAAGTCCAGCACCCTCGGGACCTGATTGGTGCCAGACCAGAGAGTTTGCCAAACCACAGGAGGCCAATATTGTCTAGCAGCATTACCAACAATTCCACTGCTTACTGGACTCTTAAAAGACATTTAGGAGTAAATCAGAGCTAATTAACAGCACAGAACACTGAGAGCCAGGACTGGTAGCTGTAAACAAACTGTATGGGACTGCAGGAGGCTTGGCTACACCCAGGATCAGTGGACATCCAGCAAACTGAAATCATGCCAGGCAACGAAGGTTGCTGGACCAGAAAGTGCTGGACTAGAGAGGTTCAACCCATATGTGGTCTGGCTATCTGGGGGTATGTCTACACTACAGAGTTTTGTCAGAAAAATAGCCATTTTTCTGACAAAACCTGAGTTACATCCACACTGCAATCGTATTCTTCAAAAAGTAAATCGAAGGAACAGAGGGGTTTTTCCGGCATTGGTAATCCTCTTTCTATGAGGAAGAAGCCTTTTTCCAAAAGGATAGTGGCCTATAGATTGTGGTATTGGAGAGTTTTCTGGCAGCCTCCTTTTGGTAGTCTGACCTATTCATGAGGACAACAGCACCTCCTTTATCAGCCTCTTTTATTACAATGTCAGAGCTGTTTCGGAGGCTGTGGATGGCATTGCATTCCGCACGGCAAAGGTTATGGGGATGCTGCTTTTTCACAATTTCTGCCTGTGCATGTCGGTGGAACCATTCTATGTATAGGTCCAGTATGTCATTTCGACCATCAGGAGGAGTCCATGCAGAATTCTTCTTGATGGTAGGAAGATATATGTGTGTCAGTGCACTGTTCAGTGTTGTGTTGAAAGTATTCCTTGAGTCGGAGGCGGTGAAAGTAGGCTTCCAGATCACCACGGAACTGTATCATCTTGGGGCAAGAGGGGAAGAGGGTTCCCAAGATAGGACAGACTCTTCTGCTGGGCTGAATGTGTAGTTGGATAGATTGACGATATTGCTGGGTGAATTAATAGTACCACTATTGTGGCCACATGTGACAAGTAGGAGTTTAGATAGCTTACAGTCCTTTTTCCTCTGTAAAGAAGTGAAGTGTGCATTCTTGGGATCTCCCCAGCAATTGATGTGATGATGGTAGTGGAGTATCCCCTTTTTTTTACAGTATCAGGTGGGAGGCCAGTTTCCATATCTGAGCCTCAAAAAGACAGGGATCCAGTTTCCAAGGAATTCTTATCTGTCTGCCCACTCCCTGTTGTTACCCTTTCTCTAGGGTCAGGTCACATCTGGTTCTGTTCCTTTGTCAGCCTTCACATAATTTACTGTCTTCATCACCTCATCCAACATGATGTGTGTTATCCTCCCCTGGGACATTTTCATGTCTAGAGTTAACTCCCCCAGCCTTTCATGTGAATACCGAGGTAGATGATTAACTGTAGCTAGATCTCCCTCTTTTTGTCAGTAAATTATCCCTTGCCATCTCTCACTGCCTCGTCTTGGTTTTAACTAACAATCTCATGAGATGTCTGACTCCTTGCTTTTGTGAGGGAACTGTTTAAAACAAAAGATATACATACATAAAACATGAACAGCACACGCTCCCAGACAGTCATTGACACATACAGTGGCAGCATAGAGACAGACACTTCTGCGGAGACACACATTGAAACAAACCAACACACAGACACACGCATCCACCCACCCACCACGCCTCCCCATCACAGAAACTGTTAGTTAGATGGGTAAGTCTGCATTGAGGCTGGCTGGTGAATGAAAATGTCTCATTAGTTCATGCAGCAGCATGTTTATGGAAAGCAGTCAAAGTGGTAGCAACTAATTTCCACCAAGACTTCAATTGTACCTTCTCCCTGGACTGTTTTTCCTGTGACCTTTTTGTAACCCGATTCGATTAATGTATGAGCCTGTATATTTTTGTATTCTAAGTGGGTGTGCAGAAGAATAACTGTCTCTGCTGAAACCATTCCCTTTCCCCAGGCAACACATGATTTCTGGATTTTCATCCCTAAACCATAGGAAACATTCTCTCCATAGGTAGCCCATATCTTCTTTTTTTCCCCTAAAATAAAGGTCACAGTAGATCCTTGAGCCTCTGACAGGTGAGCCTATCTGGTCTGGTTAGGAGGCTATCGAGGACCAGCATTTCAGCTGCCTCTCTGCCATACTACTGCCACTACCATATTATTCCTGCCATACTGCTTCTGCCCTCTGCCTTGGAGCTACCCCTAGGAGCCTCCTGCTGCTTGTGCAGGGGAGGGAAAGGAGAAGAAGGGGACATTATAGTCAGGGTGCCCCGTCTCCACCCTTGTACCCCATCTCCACAGAACACAGGGGCATGATAGGGCTCAGGGTGGAAGGAGCTTGCTGGAAGCTGTTCCTATGTCTGAATGAGTTCCACATATTTGAAGGAGCAATGCGCATCTCTGTCACTCACATACGTGTGTGTCCCAATCTCTCACACACACACTCTGTCACTCCCCAACCCAACACATACTTGAGTTGTTATTACTACTTTCAAAGTGTTTTATTTTAGGAAGGGGTGGAATCTCGGAGAAGTGGCGGAGACTGAGATGGGGCAAGGATGTTTGGGTTTGAGTTAGATCCTCCTTTGCCCTTAAATTCGTGAAGTGATCTTGTGCTTAAACAGATTGGAGCCCACTGCACTAAGAATATGGAAATAATTTGTTGGGACTACTGTTCATTCCATTACTCTCATTTGGATATTAATTTGCAGATGCTAAAATCCATCAACTGTAGAGCCTATTCCTTTGACCTTAAAATGGCTTGGTGGCATCCTGTATGCCTGGAAATAGATGACTGTCATGCCTGTGTTCCCAAACTTCTAGTTTCACAGCTCCTAACTGATCACACAAACTTCCTCCCACAGCCATTATCCTCTTGGTCTGGGACATTAAGAAACAGCATAGTTAATTAATGACTGCTGTCCTGTAACCCCACATTAGGTGGTGTTTCAGCCTTGGTTACAAGTTAACTGAAGCTGACACCCAAAGTGAGCTGACTTTCCAGCTGAATTCCTTTGTCTATCTGGTATCAAAGATCCACAAGCAGTTTTCATCAAAACAAAATGTGAAGAGGAACGTTACTTTCAGCTAGCTGTTTGCTCTCTCAGTATCTGTCTGTGATCTCCTAGTCTCTGTGCATTGGGTGATTTATTTATCTCTGCAGCTTCTTTTTTCTACAGCTTTGCTATCATTCCCATGGCATTGTTTTCCTCTGTCTGTATTTCTTGTTATCATCCCAAACACTTTGGCAAATGTTGTATTTATTTTAAAACCAATCCCATTTCCTCTACTCATCCTATCTTTCTGGTATTTTGATTCCATTGACCTCATCCAACATTTCCTCTTTTCGTGGTAAAACTAGGGTCATAGTATAGAAAATTTATGGTTTCACTTTAATCTCAATTGCAGAACTAACTAGGGCCAAATCCTGATATCCATGGTCAGAAACCAGTCTAAGAGGCCATATCCACACTACAGAGCCTATGCCAGCATAGCTATCTTGGTGACCCCAGGCCAGCATGACCTCTTGTGCAGATACAACATATGCTGACAAAAGTCCATCCATCTGCTAGCATGTAATATGAACTTTTGAACCATGTTGGTTAAACTGAGAGAAGCACTCTTCTGTTAGCACAGCTGCATCTAGCCAGATTGTTTAGTTAGAAGAGCTATGTTGGCTAGAAGGTGTGATTTTTTTCACACTCCTGGCTGACAGTGCTATGCAGTCATAACTTTGTATTTTAGTCCAGGCCCTTATCTACATGGGGATTTTCAGCCACATGTGTAGTTACAGTGATACAGCTTTACAGATGCAAGCCCCTAGGCTACATCTAGACTACATCCCTTTTTCGTAAAAGGGATGTAAATTAGACGTATCGCAATTGCTAATGAAGTGGGGATTTAAATCTCCCACGATTCATTAGCATAAAAATGGCTGACGCTTTTTTCCGGCATGGAGCTTTGCCGGAGAAAAGCGCCAGTCTAGACACTGATCTTGCGGAAAATAAAGCCTTTTCCGAAAGATCCCTTCATAGAGGGATAAGGGATCTTTTGGAAAAGGCTTTATTTTCCGCAAGATCAGCGTCTAGACTGGCGCTTTTCTCCGGCAAAGCTCCGTGCCGTAGAAAAGCGGCAGCCATTTTTATGCTAATGAAACAGGGGAGATTTAAATCCCCGCTTCATTAGCAATTGCGATACGTCTAATTTACATCCCTTTTACGAAAAAGGGATTTAGTCTAGACGTAGCCCTAATGTAGATGTTCTGCATCAATGTAGCTGCTGTAGTAAACCCCTAAAATCGACCAACTGCATCAATGTAAACTGGTGCAAACTCCAGTGTGGATGTGCTGACCTAATCATGGTTTGCACTGTGCAGTTAACCCATCAGGAAATTAGTTTACAAGTTACTAATTGAGGGGAGGGATAGCTCAGTGGTTTGAGCATTAGCCTGCTAAACCAAGGGTTATGAGTTCAATCCTTGTAGAGGCCATTTAGGGAGATGGGGCAAAAATTTGTCAGGAATGGTACTTGGTCCTGCTGTGAAGGCAGGGGACTGGACTTGATGACCTTTCAAGGTCCCTTCCAGTTCTAGGAGATAGGCAATCTCCATTAATTTATTAGTAGTACAATGGTAGTTATACATCAATAGGCAAGGTTTTTAATAAAGGCTTTAGGGCCTGATTTTAAGACAGGCTCCATCTTCAGTGTTGGGGAAACCTGTGACCTGTGGGCTCCATGTGGCCCACTGGGGCTCCATCAGAGGCCCGCAGATCCCCTAGCTGCCCTCCTTTTTCATGTGCTTCTCATGCAACAGAGCACTGGAGCCTTGCACTTCCTGCTCCTCCCCTCTTCCAGCAACTACAGAGGAGCTATAAATTGTCTCATTTGTGCTCTGTCCCCACTCCTCTCCCTCCCTCCCAGAGCTGGAACACTTTGAATCAGCTGTTTGCAGTATTCAAGCTCTGAGAGGAAAGGGGTGGAGCAGAGAGGGAGCGCAAATCAGGTGATTCATGTACTCCAAAAGTGCTAGGAGAGGAAGGAGTGGGTAGGTGCAGGGTTTTGGGACCCAGTGTGCAAGAGGTGTGGGAAGGGAGGGGAGCAGACAGGGAGTGCCATGGGGGGGGGGGACAGGTGGAACCCCAGTGGGGTGCAGGTTGCTGCAGCCCACTGATGTGAAGGAGGGTCACTCATCTGGTTGCCCATCCATGATCTTATTTCTGATCTCTTTAATTCTCTTCTTGTTTCTTCCATTTGTATCTCAAATCTTTCCTGTTTCACTAAAAATCCCAGTCAAGTGTTACTCCTTTTCTGCTTTCTTTTTCTGTTTTGCAAGGAGCAAGCCATAGGGTAAGCCTGCACACAGGGGAGCTGACAGCCTCTGTAGGCCCCATGGCAATGTGGGAAGGGCTAGCTCCATGCTCCGGAAAGACGGGATCTTGGACCAAAAAGGGAGAGGAGTCAGGGGCAGCCAGCCCTCAGTGCTGCCAGGGTGTGGCAGGTCCCTCCCAATCCTCAGAGCCACACAAAGCATGCTACATGTGCTCTGGTGGTGATTTAAAGGGCCTGGGGCTCCAGCCACTGCTGTACTGCAGAATCGCTGGGCTGCCCCATTTGGTTCCTACCACCCCTGCTTCCCCTCTCTCCCTCCCTGCCCCCGTTGGCAGGCCTGCCTACACAACAAACACTGAATTAATTAATCGTAAAAAAGTCCAGATTTCACACTATATAATTCTGTTGTAGCCCAGAAACACTGGTTTCTGTGGTCAGCCACAGTCTTTTGTGCTGACAGAACTGGATTTGTTTTTTCTCTTTCTTGGTAAAATTGCTTACTGTGTTTCTTCACTGTGATTTGCTTTTCCCCCCCATGCTTTATAAAATTGACAATATGCATAACTTGATCCTTTGGACAAAATACCTCATGGAACCTATCAATTTTAATGTCATAGTCTGCTAGATCTGTATATCCTATTTTGGTGTATGTATCATTCTTGTATATAAAGTTAGAAATATGGAGTATGGACTGGTTTATGGCTTAAAATATGCAATGAAAGCCATCAGGAGTGTTTCCCTCACTGTCTGGATGATTACCTGTAAACAGCCTCTTTTGTCCTTTAAGTCTAAGGCTTAAGTAGTGGTTGATCATAGTGTGCTCTACAGCAGGGTTCTCAAACTCAAGGCTTGGGAGCTATCTAAGGCCTGAACAGTTCCACAATCTATCCTGCGTGGCTCCCAGAACATGTTGGGGGGGGGTCTGTACTTTTCCCCAAGTCCAGCTGCTGCTCTTCCTAAACCTGCTCTGTCCACTCACCACCCCATTGCATCCCTTTCCCCAAACCTCCTACCCCAAAGGACTGACCTTGGGGATTTCTGGGGAGCCTAGCATAGGATATCTGTAGGGGTCAGGCCCCCACATTCATCACAGTGGCAGGAGCTGTGGGGAAGCAGAGCAACACAGCAGCCTGTCACCATCTCCCAGGCCAGGAGCACAGCAGGCTGAGGTGTTCTGCTTTCCCTGTATGAGGCCCAGAGACTGCCCCAAACCATTCTGTGAATGGGACAGCTCTGTACACACCTCCCCTAGGCCACAGATGGGGCAGGGGGATGTGCAGGAAAGGGATATGTAGGTCAGCAAATGTGCAGGAGTGGGAGAGAGACATGTGGAGATCTCGCTCCCCTCAGAGAAGCTGCCGGAGGGCAATGCCCACACTGGCCCACTAGAAGGATTTGAAGACTGCTTCTGGCCCTAAGTTAAACTGACTTTGAGATCTCTGCTCTAAAGCCTGTAATGTATTGCATTCACTGTTATTGTTACCTGCAATAGCTGAATTCAAGTTAGGTCTGATAGACTACTAGCCCATTGGTTTTCAAACTTTTTCCCTCATGACCCGTTTGAAGAAAATTGTTGATGCCCATGACCCAACATAATTTGACTAGAGTGTGGGCTCCAGAGTGAGGCTGAGGATGAGAGCTTTAGAGTGTAGGAGGCGACCTCAGTTTTGGGTGTGTCAAGGCTGTGGCAGGAGGGGCTTAGCTGGAATGGCTCCTAGTCAGCAATGAAGCGGGGTTCTGAGGCAGGCTTCTTGCCTCTCCTGGCACTGCAAACCATACTGCAGCCCAGAAGCAGCCAGCAACGGGTTCCCGGCCAATGGGATTGCAGAGCTAGTGCTCAAAGCAGGAGCAGTGCGTGGTCACCTATGCACTCTCGCCAACACTCTTTTCTGGTGTTGGACCTCTTCTGTTTTAATGACATTTCAGATACTTCTGCTGAGTTGGGTTTACAGCTCTGTCTCACAAGTCATTTTTCTTGGCATTCTTATTTTTATATATTATTTCTATCACAGTAGTTCCTATGCACAATCAAACATCAGGCCTCACGGTGGTAGGTGCAGTACAAAGAAGGCAGTCCATGCCCCTGAATGCTCATGATCTACATGACTGATGGGATGCAACAGCTGTATGAAAAAGACAAATAGAATAGAAGTAGGGTGGAGGATGAGATAACAATAACATGAATAAAGTTTAGCGGAAAAGCAGAAGTTGCAGTTTGTCACTTGCCTACATAATGCTTGTCAGGAGTGATTTGTAGGCACTATAGCAGAGGTAAGTGCTGATGAGGGATTTAAAGAAGGATAAGGTGGCAGCTTTATGAATTTTGTTGAGGTGAGGACTTTTCCCATTAACTTGGGATGATATGGGAGTAAGGTTGGGAAAGAAGTGGACTATCGATAGAAAGAAGATCCTGGTTTGTTGACTCAAGCATTTGAAAGTATGGATCCTGCATGCAGTGAAACAAAAACGGATTTATAACTCAGAATGTAAGTCTGAATAGTTAGAACTGGACTGCAACTGGCTGCTATTAGCCAGGAAATGGAGAACATAGGGACCAAATACTGAAAACAAAAAAACCCACATTTTGGAAGCAGAGAGCAGAAGAAAAATACTATTTCCTATCTCTCATGAGTATGATTTAGTTCATCTAGTCCTCCTGAGCCCATGCTGTGATCTACATGTGGAAGTGCTTCTGTCAATTTTCAGAATTAAATACTGTGAGAACCTAAGGCTATGTCTAGACTACAGAGTTTTGTCGGAAAAACAAAACTTGAGTTTTGTCCACACTGCAAGCATGTTCTTTCGATAGTAAATCGAGGGTTTTTTGTGCAATTGGTAATCCTCATTCTAGGAGGAAGAAGCCTTTCTGTGAAAGAGCTCTTTTGCAAAAAAGGCATGTGTGGACAGGGAAGAGGAAGTGTTTTTGAAAGAAGAGGGAAGAGGAAAAAGCAAAGGTGCCCTGGTGGCCAGTCTGTCCATAGCAATCACTGTTTGTATGCGAGATAACATCCAGGCAGTCTAGATGCCGTTTTTCAAAAAAGCGCATCGCTTTTTCGATGTGCTTTCGCAGTGTGGATGCTCTGTTTTGCAAGAAGATTTTTTGGAAGACCTCTTCCAAAAAAAGCTTCTTGTGCAAGAAGACTGTAGTCTAGACATAACCTAACAGAAAGGGCATGTCTACACTACAGCATTATTTTGGAAATAACAATGGGTGTGTCCACACAGCCTGTTATTTTGACATTTTTTTTTTAAATAAAAAGCTTCTTATTCTGGAATAATAAAGCCTCATTTCATGAGCAATAATGCCTATTTTGAAATTGCTATTTCGAAATAGTGGTATTGTGGATGCTCCACTGCTGCTATTTTAAAATAGCTCCTCCCTTAGGGCAATTCAAAGTAATTACTCCCCACTGCTTCCTGGGACTCTAAATTGAGGTAGTGCATCCATATTAAGGGAGCCTGCCTCAGACTAACTTCGAGGCTTTCCTGGGCTACGTCTACACTGGCCCCTTTTCCGGAAGGGGCATGTAAATTTCACGAGTCGTCGTAGGGAAATCCGCGGGGGATTTAAATATCCCCCGCGGCATTTAAATAAAAATGTCCGCCGCTTTTTTCCGGCTTTTAAAAAAGCCGGAAAAGAGCGTCTAGACTGGCCCCGATCCTCCGGAAAAAGTGCCCTTTTCCGGAGGCTCTTATTCTTACTTCAAAGTTTTTTGAAAGCCGGAAAAAAGCGGCGGACATTTTTATTTAAATGCCGCGGGGGATATTTAAATCCCCCGCGGATTTCCCTACGATGACTCGTGAAATTTACATGCCCCTTCCGGAAAAGGGGCCAGTGTAGACGTAGCCCTGTAGTGTGGACACGCTATTTCAAAATAACTATTTCAGGAGTTATTATTCTGAAATAACTTATTTCGAAGTACCCTTGTAGTGCAGACATACACAAAATGATTACAGAGCTGAGAAAGGGAGATGATTCTAGGAGAGTTTTAACTTTATGAAATCAGAGAACCCTAGAGCTAGTCCAACTCCCCAAGACAGCGTAGGACGGTGCCCTATAGGACATTTTCTAGTACTATCTGGTCAAGATTCAAATGTCCCAAACAATGGCACTTCCACCTCTCCTTTTGGACTGTGATTTTAAACAAAGTTCAACTCTCAGGACCCTTAAAATCTCTAGTAACAGTGCACTGCTGGATGTTTCCATGAATTCAGTGGAATCTGATATATTTCCCAATTTCAGAAAAGAATAGTTTTGAAACATTTAAAACAGTACAGTACTGTCATGACAATGAATTGACTCAAGCAGGGATTTGCTCTGAGTCAGCAATGGCAGTTTACAAGCATCGTGTGATGAATTAAGCCAAAAAGGACCCCTGTAAGGGAGGTAAGAAGCTCTATTATCCCCACCATACTGAGGGGGAAACTGAGGCAGAATAGTAAATATTTGTATGAAAGGATCAGCTATTACAAGGAGCTTTGTTGTGCTCAACCTAGATGGACAGACAAAATCACAATTTGGAAATTTCTGATGCTCAGTCCTCTGCTCTGAAAACCAGCTCATTTCTCTGACTAGTCAGCTTCTATCTTCCTTTTATTGCAAACACAAAAGCATTACCATTTGACAACAGAAATTTCTGGGCTCGGTTAGTAAGTGAATTTTTCTTCCTTGCGTGAGCTGTGGATAAGAGTTTGCCAGAACATCTGTTAACATTGTAGCCTCCTGTAAAATGAATTAGGAAGCACTGAACAAATGAACATTTTAATCTCCTTTTTTGGTCACCTATGATAGTACCAAATTCAAGCAGCATTAAACTTCTCTTTAGGCAGGTGTATATTTATATCTTGTTTCTTGTTATATTCACTTCTTCCCTTCTCTCCCCCCACCCTCCAGTTTAGTTTGTGCTATGGTGTATGTCCTGAGTTTGCTTTCACAGGTGCCCAAAGGCAGTACATTTCTTCTATGTAGCTTCTGGCATCTCAAGTGTTTGTCATGGGTTTTCCAAGCCCCCATTGCTGTACAACCTGTATTATTGGCAGCCAGAAGTGCCCACTGATTTCCTGTCTTTCTTTCCTTCAGAATTCACATTGTTTTTATTTTAACACATGGTTATTAATGGGTGCTACCAAGCATAAGAAGACATGTGATGCCAATGCTTCTGTTTTGGCACTGAGGAGGGACTTCCTGCAGAACACTTGAAGGACTTGAACATACACAGCCAAGAGATTAAGAACTGGAAGCACATGAAAAATGTAAGATGGGATTCCCAGCCAGAAATATGCAAAGGGCTAAATATATGGCCAGCCTCCTTTTACAGGCTTAGAGAGGAGAAGATGAACATCCCGATTAAAACACATATTGCAACTGAATTAGTTTGAAGAGGGAGAGGGGGACATGGAAAAAAGCATTTAGATCCTCTTAATTAACCTAGATGTTGCACTATCCTTGTTATCATGGCCACTACTTCTTTCAATAAGCAATTTTTAAAACCTTTAAGTGAATTTTAGTGATTTCTGAAGTGCAGGTTTGATAGCACTGGAAACACATAATGTGGTCTAGTAGATAAGGCACTGAACCAGGAAACGTGAGTTCTATTTCTGTTACTGGCACTGACCTACTGTGTGATCTTGGATAAGCTGACTTGGGTCAGGCTGCAAGGGCTTTTTAATTGCAGTGGAGATGTCTGGGCTTGGTCTGGAGCCCGGGCTATAGGACCCTGCAAGGTGGGAGGGTCCCAATAGAGTTTGGGTTGCAGTCCAGGCTGGAATAGCTACACCACAATTAAACAGTCCCACAGCCTAAACCCTAAGAGTTCAAGTCAGTGGGCATGGGCCAGCCACAGGAGTCTAATTGCAGCATTGACATACCCGTTGCCTCCTTCTCCGAGCCTTTGGCTTTCTGGTCTGTTTAGACTGTGAGCACTGTGGCGCAGGGGCTGTCTCTTACTAAGTGCCTGAACAGTCTCTATGCACGGAGTGGGATGTGGGGGTGGAAGCAAGGAAAAAAGGGAGAGTTCACCAAAGTATCCATCTTTCAAAGTAGGTTGTTTTAAAGAGATGGAGGAAGGTCTGAAGAGTTGCTTTTTTCAGACTGGCTTTCTCAAGCCTATTGTTAATAGACATTTGACAGCTGTTTCTGAGGCGGTATGGCTGTATGGCTGCTGCATGGCTTTGAAAGGGTTATTATTTAAGCATCCGTCCACCCTTCTGTCTATTGTACTGAGGTATATTTAGAATGCTGATCACCATAGAATCCAGGCATCCTCTTGTTGGGGTCTGGACTCTCGCTCTGCCAGCTGACATGCCTTTGGGTGATGTTTTAGTTCCCAGTACTTTCTTGAGATCAGAGGAAGAACACTCACCATAGCAGTGACCGCGACCAGCCTATTACAGGCTTCCTGTAGCATGTTCTGCGTCAGTTGCAACACAAGGTGACACAAAAGCCAACAACTTCAAAATTCACACTCTGCGGCTTCCTTTCTTCCCATTCTGGGGGTGGGGAAGAGAGGCAAAGCATTTGTCTCCTGTTCTGATCTTCCAAGGCCTTTGCAGGAGGGTTGTGCACATGCTTTTTTGAAAGGGTGTTTTTAAGGGGGGGTGGAGGAAGGAGGAAACAGACTTATTTTTGCCCGGTGTTATGTGAAACAGATTGAGGGAAGACCTCTGTCAGCAGAGGGCTGTGGTCTCCCACAAAAGGCCCGTGGCTGAAGGGCAGCTAGACAGATGGTCTGGCATTGGGATGAGGGGGGGTGTCATGCCTACTCTGGCCACATAGCTCTGCAGTTTCATGCTAACCTTTCCCTCCCTCCCCATGCACCCTGCCTCTTCTGGGAGCAACCCTTCCTTGCCCTCTGCACCTCTAATCCCTCCTGCTCTAACCCCTCTGTGCTCCCCAGCTCTCTCTGCCCCCCTGGTCCCATGCCTCTCTCTCTGCCCCCCTGGTCCCATGCCTCTCTCTCTGCCCTACATCCTCCAGCTCTGTCCCCCCCCCGCCGTCCCTCTCCCCCTTCACCCAGATCCCCCCGCCCAGAGCCACATCCCTCTTCTACCCCCCCCCCCCCAGCCTTCAAGCCTCTCCCGCCGAGGCGCCGACCGTTACCTCCCCACGCGCGCCCCCTCCGCCACTGGCCACGTGCCCCCTCCCCTCCTTTGCACCCCGGGCAGCACACAGCGAACAGCCCCGCACTCTGCGGCGACCATTGACGTCAGAGGTGGAGGGTGGCGGGGCGCCGCACATGACTCCGAAGAGACCAATCAGAGGCGCTCGGAGTGGCTGCTGCCGTTGCGGCTGCTGCAACACTCTTGCCGGCGGAGCCGCTCCGCTCCTCTCCGGACGCCGCAGCCCCATGCCCACGCGCCGCCCCGCTCGCACGCGCCCCCCGCTCGCGCACGCCCCCGGGGGCCCGGGGCAGAGACCCACCCCGCGCTCCCTCACAGGGCGGGCTTCTCTCCGCCCGGCGCCCGGATCTGCCCCTGCGCTCTCGGGGAGCATGGATTTGGCCAAGTGAAGCCGCCGGAGGCAGCAGGGACTCCTCGGACAAGAGGGCAGGGACCCGCTGGAGGGCCCGGGGGCAGCTGAACGGAGGAATTTTTTTTAAAATCGCTTTTTGTGTGTTTGTGTGTGTGTGTGGGGGGGGGGGAGTTAATTCCTTCTCCCTCCATCCTCTTGGACAGTTTTTCCTCCCCCCACCCCTTCCGGCTTTTTTCCTCTTGTGTGGGTGACTTTTTTTAATTCCTCGCATTTAAAAAAAAAAAAAAAAACCCAACAACCCTTGTTTTTAACGGCATCCAGCAAAAAAGCTGCCATGGATTTTACTGGCGGCTCTGGGGGGGCCGGCGATCTCCGACAGATCGAGGAGAGCAAGCCACTGCTGGGTGAAATGTCTGCTACGGAGGGGAGTAAAATGGGTGCTGCTCGTTGCAGGCGACCCCTTCTGCACTGCAACGGCATGAGGTATAAACTGCTGCAAGAGGGGGACATCCAGGTTTGTGTCATCAGACACCCCCGGACATTTCTTAGCAAGATCCTCTCCTCCAAATTTTTGAGGAGGTGGGAGCCTCATCACTTAACCCTGGCAGATAACAGCTTAGTCTCAGCTACAGTAAGTACCCTGCTCTCTCACACGCTCCATATCTTTCTCAAAGAACAAGACACACTCCTGTCCAGCAACACAGAGCTCCCCGCTGCTGATGTTAGTGTGTCGATTCTGTTTTCTTTGGAACAGAAGACGGCCCTGTTGTCAGGTTAATGTTGCGTATGCCTCTTCGTCAACACAGGCATCTCAGTTGTCCACCTACAGTCTACTAGAAAAATCAGTGGTGTAATTTTAGTTACATCTTGGGGATTGTTAGGAGATTCAGGAAAGTCTGCCTATTGTAGAGTGCTTGGTGATCCCAATATTAGACTTTTTAAATAACAGTCTCAATGTTTATGTGTATGCAGTGTATAACCAGAATTGTGTATTGATTTCAGAAACGCCAGGCGGGTCTGCATCTTGCAATGTTGGACGAAAGGTTCGACCATAAGTCTACCTTAATTTTTTTTAAATCCCCACCAGTAGTTGGCTGAATCCATAATTTGTTCTGTGATAATACAGAAAAGAAAACTTTACTAAACGAATCTCATTGATCTGAGAAAAGTGAAAAGAAAGTATGTATAGTAACTGATGGAAATAAATACTCTATTTGCAAAGGACTGGAAAACTGAAAAATTAAACAATCTGTTCCCCACTCCCTTACGTGTGCGACCATGGATATGTGTGAATGAACCCCAATGTTACAAGCCCTTGTTTTGGGAATCTTTTTGCAACCATAACGTTTACTAACTTGTAATTTTATTGCATTTTAAAAGCAAATCTAATTTTTATTCTCGAGATATTTCTATTATTTTGTTCTCCGGGACTGGGATAGTGATGTGAAATTAGGACCAGGTACTTTTTAGGATGGACAGTGAATATGCTGAATAGTTGTAGGCCTTGTTGTTGATTCTGATTTTAGTGGGTGCTTATCCTATCCAGACACCGACAAGGTAGTAGTCTCCTTTACAGTTTTCTTTTCCTCATTGAGGACAGTGTAGGAAACCAAGTTGTAAGCAAGTATTACCAACACATAAGGCACATATAGCAATATGTCATAGCTTCGTGTGTATACGTAGAATAAAAAATTGCACATACAGTACCACTTGAATGTATAAACATGTGGCATCTATATGTAAAAGGGTCTGGTGACATTTGGTATAGCAGTATGAACCAATTAAATTTAACAAGTTTACACACATTGCATTTACAATCATACAAGACTTTAGTAGATAGTGATTTAATTCTGGCTCTTTGATTTGTGTGTAAATATCTTATTTTTCTCAGTGGATCTTTGGTAGACTAAAACAGATGTGTTGGCTTCACTGGTTTCAGAGAGGTAGCCCTGTTAATCTGTTTTCTCCAAACTCCTTGTTCTATTGGCTTCACTTTATTCTTCCAATAGGAAATCCACGATATGAGACTGAATTAGCCTTTATATGGCTCTCCATCACTGGTTCGTTTGGATGGGTTTCCTTCAGTCCGTGTTGTTACTTGATATGAGGACAGCATGAATGTAGATGTTCAAGGCCCCTTTAACACCATATTTTGAGTATCTCAAGTGGGATCATCCATGGGAGGTATCTGTAGATAGGCCTGAATATCTTCTAATGCTGTTTCATTGAGCTAGCTAGGATGTTCACATACTGAGAAGAATATTAACCTCTTCCTGAAAACTGAGCTATTTGTAGGAAAGAAGCTATAGGTAATGAAGCATTAAAAAAGAATCCTCCCAAAAGAAACATGAGAACAGAACAAGTTTGTGTTTTGCGCATTCTGTGCAGATACTTAGAGGGGCAGAGTGGAAGTTGAGTCATAAGGTGAAAAGGCATTTTCTTGGATGGGACCATGCTATCATAAAAGGAAAAAAGGTGCAATTCCTGATATTGATATAGGCAATCATATTTGTGGTTAATACATTAAAAATTGAAATACACCAGATTATTTTTGTGTGTGTGCAAAGAAGATACTTTTTTCAGGCAAGGTTTTAATTCTTTCATGCACCTAGATAGTACTTTAAGAAAGAATTTCCAATTAATTAGATAACTAGCATAAAATGAATGTGGTTTTTATCTCATCCTGTCCTCTTAAGATGCATAATTAAAGAGAGAAAAAGAGATGCTAAATCATTCTGTCATTCCATGCACCAATGTCTCATGTTGCTGGTTTCATTGTTTTCCTTGGGAGCTCCATTTTGTTGAATGATGGTGATTTGTGCTAGGTCTTGCGCCTCTAATGATCATTGCTCAGTGCCAATTGACTAAGTAAATACTGCAATGTTTAGGGCTAAATCCTACTTAGTGTATGCAAGCAGATAGTCTCATTGATTTCAAAGGGAATACTCAGATGAGGAAGGGGAACAGATTATGCTCCATAATTATGTGCTTATTGGATGAATGTATATAGCAATCATATTTGTAGACATTTGGTACAGGATATATGAATTTATTTGTAAACAGGTATATAACTATATAATTCAAACAGAAATTACTGTTGATTTCAAAATAAGGTAGAAATGGAAAACAAATTGCATGCTAAAATTAAGCTATTAAATCCACACTTGGGTATCTAAATAAATATGGTTTGATTCCCCTCCCCTCCAGCTGTTGATCATTAGTAGGTTTCATTGAGGGAGGCAGCATTGTGGGTACTCAGCACATGTGAAAACAGGCCCACTTTAATATTTACAGCTTTCCATGTTCAAAGTGCTCTACATTCATTTTTTAATGATTCTTCACATCATTGTGCAAATCATGTGGCATGATTAGTTTTACCACATCCGACATAAGAAGAATAAAATTGTACCAGGAAATAAGCTCACTTTATTTTGCGTTTGAAAGCAAAAGTTGTAGAGGTAGCTAAAATATTAAGCCCTTGATCTGGCCTGATCTGTACATGAATGATATGGATAAGATATGTGTTAGTCACATTTGATATCCTCTTCCTTATCGACTGTGACATATGTGACAGAAATCCACCCCCACAAACCCTTATTTGCTAACGGCTAACCGATGTTGGGTTACTTTGCTTCTGGATTATCCATCTGTTGTTTGTAACTCTGATAGATACTGTTCCATGTAGAAATGTGTATAATAAACCAGGATCTGTTGTTTTGTCAAGATAGGTGACTACTTCCGTTGTTTAGTTAGGAAAATACATGGGCCGGCTCTGAGAAAACAGCTTTTCTTGGTGAATCCTCTAAGCAGAGAAATAAAGAGAAGTATTCAGGTCATCTTATTTTAGTGACAGTTGTTTTTAAAAAAACAATTCGCAACCTTTACAAATATCGTGTGATAAATGTTTTCAGGTCAGGTGAGTGGTGTTTCAGTTATGATTAACCTGTATAAAGTAAAAACAGGAATTGGTTTTTACATTAATTATGCTAAATTGTTGGCATAAGCTCAAAACCATGCTTTCTTCTACAATGGGAGAGACTATCTTAATCCTGGTCTACACTGAGAATTAAATCGATTTAGCTCTCTGCTTCACTTGGGAGATGTGGAAAAATTTGCACCCTTGAATGTTGGAGTTAGTTTGACTTTACTCCCAGAGGTAGTGGTGGCTAGACTGATGGAAGAAACTGCATTTTTGGTGGTCTGGATTAACTACCGTGATTGGGGGAAAAAAACCTTTATGTTGCTGAAGGAATCATCTATGTTATGGTGCTGCAGTGGCACAGCTACAGTCCTGGAGTTGTGCTGTTGTACCATCTGCAGGATAGACAAAGCCTTTCCTGTAGATCTTGGGATTTTGCCTGATCTGTATTGTATTTCCATTGTTTGTTTCATTTCTCTTCATACAGTTTGCTTTATACATGGCATAGTTTCATGAATACACATACATCCTGCATAGGCTATGCTGCCCCGCTGCTGCACAGGGATTTTTTTATGTCACCTTTGGTAGTTTAGTTTTTTTTTTTTAAACCTTTCAATGCCAAATGTCCCGATAGAACATTTTAATATTTACTGACTTCATTTGCAAGATAACAGCTTGTTTGGGGACAAATCGGACTTTCTTCCTATGAAAGGAATGAAGTTTGTTTGCTTTATAAACATTAATCAAACTTTAAATGACAGTGCATTTGTTAATATTCTTTGTGGGATTTTTTTAAAAATAAGGTCTGCCTTTGCCACTTATCAAATAATCTCTACACAACAATTGTAATAACAAAGATCAATGATAATAAAATCCAATTTCACCTTTTTCTTAATCATTATGAGGAGAATGAGAATTGACTATTTTGAATGGAAAGATCAAAACGAAATTTTTCAATAGTTTTCAGGTGCCAGCCTTAACTGGGCTTCTGTAGAATCTCTTTCAATTTCCTAGTCTGCCCTTTTGCATGTTTTTTCCCCCCCTTCTGTTTCTTACCTTTCTTTCTGTTTTTTCCTTTGCTTGGAATTTAAGCTGAACTTTTACACTGAATGCAATTGGGTTGTAGTCCCTGGAGCATATGTGTAACATACACGCATACAGCAAAAAAAGGTTGAAGTAAGCAATTCATTTTCAGTATTGTGGCATGACATACCCCTAATAACTCCATCTGGGAAGATAAGGCATAATTGAATCCATGAAATTACTCATCAACCACCAGTTGAGGGAGAAATTAGTTGTTTTTAAACTACATTTCTTACTTGTAGTTTCACTTTTACACGCAGGTTAGACATAATGGAATATAACCAGTCTCATTCAAAACTGGAAATAATCCTGAAGAGAATTCAAAGCTGTTCTGTGCAAGAAAGCTTGGAGTAGGAGGGGAAGGGCACATGGGATTGTTGGTAAAGAAACTGGTAAAGAAATACATTAAAGAATGGAAGTGAGTCAGAGAGAACTGATGATATATGTTGTAAAGGACAGAAACTTTTGCTTGAAATTAGAAAAGATGGAACAGATATTTGAGATTTTTTTGAAGACCAGATGGAAGCTATTGTGCTGTTGCATGCTTTTAGAACTTTCTTTCTTTTGTTTTAAAAACAAGGGAACAATTGCCGTCAAGCAAGAATCTTTGTTTTCTTGAGCATAGACTCCCATTTAGTTAAAAAAAACCCATGCTTTTTAAAATTAAATATCTCTTGGAAAAACAATTTGGTTTGGGGGAAATGTTATGCAGAACTTGAAAGTTTCACAGTACTTTTAAAAACGGAACCACATTTAGAAGGTTCCTGAAATCCAAACACCATCAGGTTCCCCAATTTCTGGTTAAAATAATAATAAAAATCATGTAAACATTATTTGCGATGTGATAAGCCAAGCAAGCAGTGGTGCCAGAGCAATTTGTATAATGGAGATGCTGAAAGCCATTGAATCAGACCATAAACTCTAATAAGGATGGAAAACACTTCAGGCTAGGGGTTCTATAGCACTCTTAGTTCCAGCACCTATGAAATAAAAGTATTTGACTCTTCCCCGTGTTCCAGAATCTATAAGTGCACTATCAGTGGGTCTCTACCAACATAAGTAAGGTAAGCTACCCCCCCCACCCCCCGAATCAGTACAGCTATGGAGTCAGGAATAAATTTAATAGAATAATTTTCTAATGCACCATAACAATGAAATGCTATATTAAATTTTCCCTATGGTATGCTTTATAACTAATGCTCAACTTCAATACATCAATGTGTAATGGATATGTTTTTCCATGTGTGCATATGTTGGTACGTTCTTTTTGTCATACAATATGATTAAGCCCTATATCAGCCATCAGAATAGTTTCATCAGGCTCTTTGAAAATAAAAGTGGGAATGTGTACATAACCATTGGTAACATGGAGATCTGTGCAAATCGTGTCCAGAGTATCATTTCCTCTGTGCAGCTTGGATTTAGCTATATATTTCACAAATAGCAAAATATCATCTGCATTTAAAAAGGAAAATCCCAACTGTTCCACAGGCTGTAAATGATTTGTTAGATGTTATTCAGCTGTAAAAAAGGCCATTTTTGTTACCTTAGCTATAACTTTGTTTAAAGAAATAGCTATGTTAATTTTTTAAAAGTAGTTTCACCTCCATCTTGTATTACTATAGGGATTATCTTCAAAAGGGTGGGGAGAAGAAAACAGTGTAACTTTATATCCAGTACTGCCATTGTATTGTCATACAACTTGAATACAATTCCCAACTGAAAGCCATATTTTTTCAGTAGGGTGAGAACTCTTAACACCAGTAGTATAAAAATCCTCATTTGTACATTGTACATTTTCATGGCTATGTATGCAAAAGGTATGGGTATGTCCACTATGGGTACGTCTAGACTGCAAGCTTCGGAATAAGCTTTTTTGGACAAGATCTTCCGAAAAAACTTCTACTGAAAGAAAGCATCCACACTGCCAAAGCGCATTGAAAAAGAGATCTGCTTTTTTGAAAGATAGTGTCTATTCAGTGTGGACACCATCTCACATTTAAGCTGTGATTACTATTGGAGTGGCCATTATTGTGCGTTTTCCTCTTTCCTCTTCTTTCAAAAAGATTCCTTCTTCCCCGTCCTCTTTCGGAAAAGGCATTCTTCCTTGTAGAATGAGGTTTACCAATGTTGGAAAAATCCCTGCATTCTTTCGATTTTCTTTCGAAAGAACGCAATAGCAGTGTGGATATAAGTGAAGTTTTTTTGGGAAAACAGCCATTTTTCTGGAAAAAACCCCTGCAATCTAGATGCACCCTCTATGACAGCTTGCAGGTTGCCTTGTGTACTCAGAAGTCTTATTCTGTAATGGGAATTGAGTATTCTCAATATCTTGGAGGAACAGGTACTCAAGAGATTGTGAGATCATCTTTCTTTTTTAATATGAATGTTTGCAGCTAGTGATGGAAAAAACCTGTTATCGAATCTAGTCCAGAATATGGTCCCCTGATAGCATTTTAACTAAGCATAAGTATATTTTACTATCTGAGGGTGTGTCTCATTGTGTTGGCTTTATGACCATGTCAACTTGTAAGTTTGGACTGTAAAGAAGACACAGATCTCCTGGCCCCAGAAAAATCAATGGTAAAACTCCCATTGACTTAAATGGGGCCAAGATTTCATGGAAATTCACTGGAGGAAAAAGACAAACAGATTTAGTATGACTGTGAAGAATGATTCTGGAAATCATTAATTTCACAGAAGTGGGTTTTTTTGATCTACATTCAACATGTTTACTATTTGAAAGTCTGCAAATACTACCAGATGCTAGATATGATATACAGTAAAATGCTTTCTCTCATAATCCCTTATAATTTTTTCACACTGACAAGCATGGACATAGACTTTAGGACTACAGAAGGATTTACTCTTTATTCCAAGCAAAGAATGAAGGAAAAGATTTGATGGTCACAGTTGTCAAACCAGATTTTGGCTTACTTGCTAGTGTTTAAACATTACAATGTATATATGTGGTTCAGTTATCTATGTTTGGGCATAGTGCATAATTCTATATGCAATATAGCACATTTAGACATCTTTTTAGATGAGTGTTACGTAAACATGTGTAGAGCATACCTGCACACACACAAACATTAAATATAGTGAAACTGGGATTTGGGCAGCTTGATAATAGTTTGTGGTATATAGACTGGTGCCAGGAAATGTGGGGAGAGGAGGAGGAAGCAGTCTTTTAAACAGTGCATTGTAACTGAACATATAGATGACAAGTAAATTCTGATCTCTTGGGGCTGAGGAGAAAATAGTGAAAATACCAACACTAAAGGCTCAAACCAGATGCTAAATAATCCCTCCCCAAATTCATTTTGCTTTTCTGAGGTTTCATTCACATTTTTTGAATGTTTGCCATTAGCAGTACTGTACTCTGATGCAACAGGGGGAACAGTCAATACAGTTGAATGCCTCTCTACTAAAACTGGCATATAACAAATCGGACAGTTCCCAATAATGGAGGAATTACACAAAGAGGCTGGAGCCTGGAGAGTTAGGTATAAGAGCCAGAAGAAGTAAAGGCTGTTTTAATTAGGGATGTTAAATATTGATTGATTAATCGAATAGTCAATGGGATTTCCATCGACTATGCGATTGGTCGATAAGGACTAGCATGCATTCTGCATTTTGAAATGTCATGTGGAGCCTGGGGCCAATTCCCCCCAGCTCCAGCTCCAGCTCCAGCTCCAGCTCCAGCTCCAGCTCCAGCTCCAGCTCCAGCTCCATGGGACGGGGCACAGGCGCAGCAGCGGCACTTCCTCTTTGAAATGTACAGGAGCCCGAGCAGAGTTTCTTGTGCCTTTCAAAAACTGAAACTCCGCATGGATCCAGAAACATTGTTATTGGCTGCCTGTGACCTATCCTAATCTGCTGTTAATGAAGCAGCAGCCCACACCACATTCACTCCATGTATCTGTTCTTTTGGACAGCAATGGGTAGCTTCACTGAATTGAGGTCTCAGAAATGTTACTGCTAATGGGAGAACAGTGTGGACAGAGCACCGGTTTACCTGCAGCTCTGTGTGAGCAGTGCTATAACTACCAGTGCTTTACATCTTCCAGTGAAAACATGGCCAGAGCCTGAGTCCTGCTCTTTGATTATCAGATGTTTAGAGCAGTGTTTCTCAAACTTTTTTTTATATAAAGTACCCCTTTTTCAAAAAAAGCACCCCCAGTACCTACAGTGTTCAGACACACACCATTGTTTTGGTTTTTTTTTAACCATTGCAATACATTTGTTTAAACAACTTAATCATAGCCAGGCAGACGATTAAATTTTTGGGTGTAAAAAGTACAAAAATAATAAAGCACTGTAAAACTTAAAACAAGAAATTACGTTTTCTCCAAATTTCAGTTGTGTTGATGTAGCCCCTAGCCTTCTCTTGAGTACCCTGAAACCTTCCTGCTTGACACAGTCTGTAAACACATGTAGTGTGAAATGGCAAGGCACAGATTGAGAGTGTGACTCTGGCTAGGCCTCCTCACACGTCGCAAACTGGGAAGAAGGCATAAGCCTATGCTCGGGCATATGCTTGATTGTTGAAATGTATTAATATTCATTAAATGGAATTCTCAAACCCAAGCAAATAAAAATCTGGGGGCTGAGAGCAAAATCAAGGGGAAAATCTCCCAGTGAGCCCTGCCATGATTTGTTGAGTCTTGAGAGGAAGAAAGAAAGCAGAGTGAAGAGCTGATCTGTTACACCTGTGTATATGATTCAGTGAAACGGGATGTGGTGTCTCCCTAAATGACTCTGGGTCAGTATGTGCTATTGCAGATACATCCTCTTCATTCATAAGTTCCCAAAAAGATCCTGCCAGCTGTAGTCTGAGCATTGCTTTCACTTCTGTCCCTTTGTTTCATCTCTTCTGAGTATACTGCCAATTTAGCTCCACTTATCCATGCATCTACGTATATAAAACAGTCCTTGCATTTTAACTCTTGTTCCATGTTAGTACTGACAGCATTTTAAAGGTCTGATGGTGATATTTAGACATGTTGCACCAAGAGGCAGGTCACATGGATTGTTCCTCTAAAGGTGCAACTCTTCGCTCCTTGGAGCATGGGAGGATGACACAGCCTGCTCCAATCCAAGCTTGCAGCCATCTTTTGCTGTCTAGTGTGAGATGAGTAGGATAGGGCCAGGATACTTTTTCCCTTCTGGGAGTAGCCTTCATGCTTATGGACTGCGATTGTGTTTGGCCTTTTCATGGGATGCACAAAGTGGGAATGGTCCCTCTGTTCTAGCGGTTCCCAACCTTTTCCAGATGGGGACCCATTTTGACAATTCAGGAAGACTTGAGTGACCCAACTCAATTCAAAAATGGGGGGAGGAGGGAGGACAGAGCCTTAAAATCTACTCGTCACAGGCAAGTAGATTGACTAATTTGTTGAGCCCTGTGCATAGTGCTTGCCTTATATTGTGTTTATAGTTACTGCAGTTGAACATGTAAATCGGGTAATTGCATGTGCAGATAGATAATTCTGATAATTTTTGTGAAAATTTTCTGTTTTCTTGCCTGAGGGACCTGGAATATCTTCACAAAGAATATTTTAAACCCGATAGATTAGCATCAGCAATATAGTACAAATGGAAGCATTGCCATATGCATACAAATGGCATACAAATTATCTTCCAAGCTTTGTCTGTCTTGTTTATTTAGTGTTTAAGCTTTTAGGGTTAGGAGTAATTTCTTATGTGCTGTGGCTAGTCAAGTTGTATAACTGAGTACTTTACATGCTACTGTTATACAAATTAGAATATTACATCTAAACACTGTATCTCTCTGCAAGCACCTAAAATAACACTGAATGTATAAATGTTGGTTACCCCGTGTGACTGAAATGTTTTATTAATAGTAAGATGTCACCAGATTTTTAATAGAGATTATTTTTAAAGTATGTTGACTTGAATGGAATTTTGTTTAGGAGTTCTGTTGATGGTTTTTCATACTATATAGAAATAGTAATTTCTCCTTGATTTTTCTGAAAGTATAGAACAAACCATGAGACATATATGCTTTTGGATGAATATAATCATTTCATAGTGTGTCTCAAATAGCAGATGAAGGAAAATCCTCCTGGTAAAAGACTTTGGATTATACTATCACCATAATTTGAAGATCTCATCTTAATCAAGATCAGTTAACCAATAAACCCATTTTACAGATAGGTTTCAACCTCTCTGCTCCTTAGTTTACCCAAGTCTTCAAAAGAGTCCACTAATTTTGGGCATCTAACCTAAGCCATCTACAAGTCTTGTTATCAGGAAGGTCACATACTCACAACCTCAGCTGAAGTGTGTCTGCAGTTGGGCATACCAAGTCAGAAGACTCTGGATAATATTAGCAAAAGTGCCTTGCTAGAGGGTTCTCAGTGCAGCAGTGAGCGAGCTGGTGTAGAATCCAGAGCTTGTTATTCTCACTTTGCTCTGAGTTTTAGACTATATTATGTTTCCTCTTCTGATTTTGCAAGCTGCTAATTGTCACGATAGTCAAAAACCAGTGTGGTTTGCAGGGTAACTGATGACAGACTGTGGCCTAGTATGTGCCTTTCCTTAGTACCCTTAGATCTTTCCATAATATTTAAATAACCAAAAATCTCTGTCAGGCTGGATGTTAATCAGTTTAACCTCTTGCTCTGTGTTTGTATGTTTTTTTTTCCCCACCCTCTTGCTCTTTCTGATAACGTACCAATATATTCTTGCTTCAAATGTCAGGATCGATTCTAGACCTAGACAATAGGTCAGTGGCATTTTGACTACACTGAAACTTTTCAACAGCTCTTTTTTTTTTTTTTTTTTTTTGAAAGAGGGAGATGTCACTTAATTATTGCAGAAACAAGGTACTGGGCACTGTCTTTGCCAAAGGACTGGTGCTTTTTTTTCTATCCATGTGTTTTATACAAATGTTAGAAGTTGATGTGCTGAACCTAGGACTGAATGGGAAGAATATGTTTACAGTAGAATCTCAAAACATCATGCTTACCCTTTACTATGTATAAAAGTAAGAAGGCAAGACCCCCACTCCTCTGAGCCCCAACCACCTGCACCCACCTCATCAAGATCCACTCTCCAAGCACCCCAACCTCTCCTGGAACCCCAGCCACCTTCATCCCACCATAGTTCCATTGTTGGGAGAATCTGAGTGCAGGGGCAAAGCGAAGTGCACCCATATAGCTGATAGAGGCAGCAGCATGTGGGAGGGAGGACAGGCGGGAACTGGTACACGTGGGGACCTGCCTTCCCCGCAACTGTACTGCTGCTTCTGTATGGGTATGTCTACACTACCCTCCTAATTCGAACTAGGAGGGTAATGTAGGCATACTGCACTTGCAAATGAAGCCCGGGATTTGAATTTCCCGGGCTTCATTTGCATGAAGCCAGCCGGCGCCATTTTTAAATGCCGGCAGTTCGAACCCCGTGCCGCGCGGCTACACGCGGCACGGAGTAGCTAGTAGTTCGGATTAGGCTTCCTAATCCGAACTAGCTACTCCGTGCCGCGTATAGCCGTGCGGCACGGGGTTCGAACTGCCGGCATTTAAAAATGGCGCCAGCCGGCTTCATACAAATGAAGCCCAGGAAATTCAAATCCCGGGCTTCATTTGCAAGTGCGGTATGCCTACATTACCCTCCTAGTTCGAATTAGGAGGGTAGTGTAGACATACCCTATCAGAGGCAGCTGCACGAGGAGGCAGACAGGAGCCAGTATGCATAGAGAGCTGGCATAAAAGCCAAATCCCGCTCCCCCTCCCATGTGAACATATAACTGCTGAAAAAATTCAGCAGCTACATGTTTACACACATAATCACATTATAATATCTCTAATAAATGTGCTAGTATGTCTAGTAAGGAATCTGTTTATCAGAGAACATTTCCTGAATTTTTTGTTGTTGATTTTATTATTCAGACATACTTACTGTCAGGTATCCATCACCAGAATAATTGAAAATGGTGTAATTTTATTGTGCTTTTGACAAAATATGCAGAATTTTTAAGTTTTTGGCACAGAATTCCTCCAGGAGTAAACAAAAGATGGGTAATGAACTACTCTGGACCAGTGTTTTTTTGTGTGACGGTACTGCCCAGTACGTAGTATCGGCACCTCTAGACGCAGTACCGGCACTTCCAGTCAGAGCTTACCTGGAAAGAATGGAGCATACCGGTACTTCTGTATGCAAATGTCCAACAGTCGGCTGGGCTTGGGCTGCATATGTTAAAGGGGTTGCATGCCCACCTGGGGTTTTTTTTCACTCAACTTTTTCCCTGGAGTACCGGCACATTTTTTTCCTTCCCCTTCCCCCTGTCTGGGACAATATTGCTTTGAGCTTTATTGGGAAATATAAACAGCAGATTTGTTCTCCCAGTGTGTGGAAATGAGTTGAAGAATGGTGCTGTTTGAGTGCAAAGTATTAATCCTTGTTTTGTTAGTTTCTTCCCTTTCCTCACTCTCCCTTCTCTCCCCCCCCTCCAACCATTTCCTATGGTTCTCTCTTTTAAATTCTCTAATTTATCTTTCGTTATGATTGAAGGGGAAGGTTCGGATTGAAACAGAGAGTAATGTCATTTCCAGAAACACAATGTGGACTCTTCCTCTTCTCCCAGAGGAGCAAATGGTTTGTGTGGAGTCCTGGCATCAAAGAACATGTCTGGTTTCCAACCAAATAATGTGGTCATTGAGGAAAAATTTAAAACATCCGCTGAAACAGAACTCTTCTGCTGAAGATGAAAATGCAGATGCAGCCAAAGAGACTCTATTTAGATTGAAAACACATTTTCTAGAGTTACAACATGCATTTTGGGTGATTTGTTTCATGCTTCATCAGATGTACAAAGTAACAAATTGACATTCAAAAGAAGTACAATTTTCTGTATGTACAATTTTGTAGTAAACATTGAAGGTAAGAAGAGTGGTCATGCTTGTGGTCTTTAGAACCCAGGGTATTTGTCTGCAAACCTTAGTGATGAGACTGCTTCCTTATTCTCACCTTTATCTACTGACATGTTGTAGGCACCTGATTAATAATTGCCTTCTCTGCATGTCCTTTATCTCTGGCCTTGCTCAAAGTGGTTTTGTCTAATCTACAGAAAGCCATTCCTCATATCCCCATGTGAGAAGTATGTAGGGTTGAACTTTTTCAGGCTAACACATTTTTAAATATGGTAAAGCCAACCATTATGGTGTGCTTGGACTGTGAAAGTTGATCTCTATTGAAGACAGAAGGGCTGGGGAGAAATATTGAGATCCTAGCTGGTGCCCATCTGGCTAAATGAAGATTACAGTTGGCATAAACTGGCATTATTCCAGTGGGCAGATCTGTGCTAGCTGAGGATTCGGTCTGTGTTTGCATTAATTCTTAATGAGTCTTGCCTCATCTGTGCCCCATAAGAACAGCCCACTGAACCACGCAGCTTTCTGGGCTATTGATGCTGTATGGACTTAAAATAAAAAAGCATACTGCATGAAGCAAATTAAACAAAATCTCTAGCAGAGATCAGAACAGCACCCTCTGTATATGAAAATAGAGCTCTTTGAGTTGATGGCTATACTGTTCTTGTGATTCAAGAACCTTCACTGATCTATGTACAAAGATTTGTAGGGGCTTTATTCACTGCATAGGTTTTTACCATGTGTAAATATGTCCTCATGTGAGTCTCAGTGGAATGGTGTGTCTCTTTGTGTTCCCTGTTGGATTGTCTAGGCCAGGGGTGGGCAAATAATGGCCTGTGTGCTGGATCTGGTTTGCCAGGGTAAATGCCTGGCAAGCTGCTGCTATATTTTTACCTGTGCCTCAGAACACTGCTTCCCTCAGCTCCCATTGGCTGGGAATAGCAATCCACAGCCAATGGGAGCTGTAGTTGGCCATACCTGTAGAGGCACAGGTAAATATAGCAGTGGCAGCCCACTAGTGGTGAACCCTGGCAAACTGCATTGTATTATTGCCACTCCTGGTCTAGGCTTAACAATGAAATTTTTTTAGAGGCTTTCTTTTTTCCTTTGCCTGTCAAATTCTCTTGGCAGAGGTGAGGAAAATAAATTTCTCGGAGTTTTTCCTGACTGTATAGTCTGTATCTGTAGGTCTTGTAAGATGGTGTCGTGTCTCTTGTAAGCTGTAAGATGTAGGTTTTGTAAGCTGAAGAATCTGACCTGCGATTCTTGCTATGCTCAGTTTTCAGATTGCCAGACTGTTTCTGCATTTATAAGAAAAACCTGTACAAACACTCTGCTGTTTCCAAACACTATAAAGGTTTCTCATTCACTTCCTGTTTTTGTGGAATGTGTTTGTGAAAAGTTCTTGTCATGTTTGTATTACTGTTAATGCTAACATAAAAGCATTCAATATTAGCTACTGTATCAGTGGTCGGTAACCTTTCCAAAGTGGTGTGCCAAGATTTAACCCTGCTGCCCTGGGTTGCGCCGCTCTCCCTGGGAGTGGGAGGGGCTCTCCACTGCGCACTTCGCTTGGTCTCCTGCCCTGGGCTCTACTCTGGCTTTTCCTGTGGGGAGAGGAGGAGCAGCATACATGCGCTTCCCTGCACTTGGATACAGGATGTTGGTGGGAGGTGGGGTGCAGGTGCAGGCTGAGAGTAGGGTGTCTGACCAGGGGGAGGAGGCAGGAGCAGGGTGCGGGTGTAGGGTCTTGGCATGGAGGGGGTGCAGTGTCTGGGCAGCACTTACTAATTTTTTTCCAATGTCTGTAATAGGGTTTATTTATTGTAACAGTCACTCCCATATGTCAGCCAGACGCTGCTCTACACATGGAATAAGACAGCGGCCTATGAACTAAGTGTGGCATGGAGATTGTGCCTCGCCAGGAGTGGAGGGAGTCCGGCTGGTGGGTCCAAGCAGGCTGGCCAGGATCCAACCTGCTGGCACCTCAGTGCCAGTCTCCAGTGGCCCCATGGGGCTCTCTGGTGGATGTGAGTGCATGGCGCACATGAGTGCAAGGCACATGAGAGGCGCTAGGCGGGGGTGGAGCAGTGGGGACATAGCCATGGCAGCAGCGGGTTCTTCATGGGAAAGGTGGTGTCTGGGTCTGCTTTTGCCCCCTGTGCTGTAATAGAGCAGTGGGAAAAGCCTACAAACAGCACACCGGTGTGCTGCTTTATTCCTCCAGCCGTGGGTAGGGGTAGGGAGAACGTGTCCACGTGCACAGAGCCGTTCATGGCTCCGGCTTTTTTCTCAATCTCTCGTGGCTTTCTCCTTTTCCCTGTGTGCCACTGAAAATCTTATGTGCCAATTATGGCATAAGTGCTGGAAGTTGCAGACTAGGGATATTAAATTTAGCTTAATTGGCTAATCGAATGGTTAAGTGCACCTCGATTAATCGATAAGCACACTTCTGCCTTTGAAGTGTAGCAACAGCACCAGGGCTATTGCTACACTTCAAAGCTGAAAGTGCTGTGGGGAGCACAGGGCCAGCAGGGAACTCAAAGCAGTCCCCTGCTGGCCCCATGCTCCCTACGACATGTCAAAGTGTCAGCGCCGCATACAGCCTGTGGTCAGCTGGGGACTCAATCCCCAGCTGACCCCGGACTCCATGCAGTGCTGCTGCTGTGAAACGCTGCGTGGAGCCTGGTGTCAGGCTCCATGTGGCATTTAAAAGTGGCAGTGCTGCATGGAGCCCGAGGTAAGCAGAGGAGTCCCGGGCCCCACACAGTGCTGACACTTTGAAATGCCACGTGCAGCCTGGGCAGCTGGCCCGGGCTGCACATGGTGTTTCTAAGTGGCTGCTTCATGTGGAGCCCAGAGTCTGTCCTTCGGATCCACCTGGCGCTGCCACTTTGAAGCGCTTCCTTCTCTCCCCTCTCTTTGGTTACCTCTTTCTGATAGAGGCAGCAAGGGAAGGGGGGAAGCTACTTCTTGACTAGTGTGTCCACTATCTGATAAGCATTTACTTATCTGATAGTTGACTAGTCATTCACATCCCTATTGCAGACCCCTGTACTGTATGTTCTGTATCTAGTGACCTGTATTTCTCTTCAAGGTGTGTGTGAACTTTTTTGTTTATGGTAAGACTGATTCTTAAAAGAAAAAGAAGTGTGCGTGTACTAATAAGCACACAAAGCTTTAACTGTGTACTCAAGAGTCTGTGTATTTCACCCCTAATAGCCACACCAATCACTACCTGGTGATCTACCCATGGGGCATTACCTGGTTATATATTCAATGTGCAGATTAAAATGGAAAAGCTGTTAAGATCCAGGTCGCAATCTTTATTTGACCACTTGAGGACTGCCTGCATGTTCCCATGTGGTGTGTGTGTAGGTGGGATTCTCAAAATAAAGAAGAACTTTTATACCAGGGTTGGGAACCTTTTTTGGGTCAGGGGCTGCCGACCCACAGAAAAATTAGTCAGGGGCTGCAAATAAGTGAGAAACCAAAAACAAACGAACAAACCCTCTCTGATGGTAACCCCGGACTGAGAAGGAGAAAGACATTTCCCTCCCACATCAGTCCCAGGGGATGCCCTGGCTAGTAGATTTTGTGTGCTCCAGCCCTGAAGTATGTTGCGGAAGCGAGGGGGAGAGCTGGAGTGCCAGCACGGGCTCCCCAATGCTGAGGAGGACCCTATAACGTCAGGGGCCGGATTCAGGCAAGCCGGGTTTCACATCCATGCCTGAGGTTCCCCACCCCTGCTTTATACAGTTGAACAGCACTGCATGTGAATTGCAGTAAACTGGGATGATGTCTTTGTACTGATGTGAATAGACTGTTGATTACATAGTACTTAATCAGCATAATAAAAGGAGCAATCAAGGACGATAAAGCCATTGCGGAGAAACTAAATGATTTCTTTGCTTCAGTCTTCACGGCTGAGGACGTTGGGGAGATTCCTCAATCTGCACCGTCCTTTGTGGGTGATGAATCTGAGGAACTGTCCCGGATTGAAGTGTCATTAGAGGAGGTTTTGGAACAAATAGAAAAACTTAATGTTAACAAATCTCCGGGACTGGATGGCATACATCCAAGGGTTCTAAAAGAACTTAAATGGGAAATTGCTGAGCTATTATCTGTGGTTTGTAACCTATCCTTTAAATTGGCTTCCGTACCTAATGACTGGAAGGTAGCCAACGTGACACCAATATTTAAAAAGGGCTCTAGAGGCGATCCTGGCAATTACAGACCGGTAAGTCTAACTTCAGTACCGGGCAAATTAGTCGAAACAATAGTAAAGAATAAAATTGTGAAGCATGTAGAAGAACATAATTTGTTGGACAAAAGTCAACATGGTTTCTGTAAAGGGAAATCCTGTCTTACTAATCTGTTAGAGTTCTTTGAAGGGGTTAACAGACATGCGGACAAGGGGAATCCAGTAGATATAGTATACTTGGATTTTCAGAAAGCCTTTGACAAGGTCCCTCACCAAAGGCTCTTGTGTAAATTACATGGCCATGGGATAAGAGGGAAGGTCCTTTCTTGGATTGAGAACTGGTTAAAAGACAGGAAACAAAGGGTAGGAATAAATGGTAAATTTTCAGATTGGAGAGGGGTAACTAGTGGTGAACCTCAAGGGTCAGTCCTGGGACCAATCCTTTTCAACTTATTCATAAATGATCTGGAGAAAGGGGTAAGCAGTGAGGTAGTAAAGTTTGCAGATGATACCAAACTGTTTAGGATAGTCAAGACAGAAGCAGACTGTGAGGGACTCCAATAAGGTCTCACCAAACTGAGTGACTGGGCAACAAAATGGCAAATAAAATTTAATGTGGATAAGTGGAAAGTAATGCACATCGGGGAAAAATAACCCCAACTATACGTACAGTATGATGGGGGCTAATTTGGCTACGACAAATCAGGAAAGATCTTGGAGTTATCGTGGACAGTTCTCTGAAAACTTCCACACAGTGTGCAGCGGCGGTCAAAAATGCAAATAGGATGCTAGGAATTATTAGGAAAGGGATAGAAAATAAGACCCAGAATATCTTACTGCCCCTGTATAAAACTAAGGTATGCCCACATCTTGAATACTGTGTACAGATGTGGTCTCCTCACCTCAAAAAAGATATTTTGGCCTTGGAAAGGGTTCAGAAAGGGGCAACTAAAATGATTAGGGGTTTGGAACGGGTCCCATATGAGGAGAGGTTAAAGCGACTGGGACTTTTCAGTTTAGAAAAGAGGAGACTGAGGGGGGATATGATAGAGGTCTATAAAATCATGAGTGGTGTGGAGAGGGCTGATAAAGAAAAGTTATTTATTAGTTCCCATAATAGAAGAACTAGAGGACATCAAATGAAATTAATGGGTAGCAGGTTTAAAACTAATAAAAGAAAGTACTTCTTCACACAGCGTGTAGTCAACCTGTGGAACTCCTTGCCAGAGGAGGCTGTGAAGGCTAGGACTATAATAGAGTTTAAAGAGAAGCTGGATAAATTCATGGAGGTTAGGTCCATAAAAGGCTATTAGCCAGGGGATAAAATGGTGTCCTTGGCCTCTGTTTGTCAGAGGCTGGAGAGGGATGGCAGGAGACAAATCGCTTGATCATTGTCTTCGGTCCACCCTCTGTGGGGCACCTGGTGCTGGCCACTGTCGGTAGACAGGATAGTGGGCTAGATGGACCTTTGGTCCGACCCAGTACGGCCGTTCTTATGTTCTTATAATATTTCACTTCAGATTCCTCCCTAGAATGTCAAAAGTGGGGCCTCGATGGTTCTGTGGCAGTGCTCTGTAATTTGCATGATTGTTTTTGTTTTTAAAATTGTTCACTTTGTTCTTTACACTTTGCTTCTTTTCACAAGATATTGGTAGGAAGGAAAGGTGATTGTTGGAGTGATTTCTAAGGCAGTAGTGTGTTTCATGATAGGATAGGTCTGACTTCGAGAGCAACAGGAGACTTTTCATTGCTCAGGCAGATAAGTGTCAAAGGAAAGTAGAGGTGATGTTTTTGGTGTCCCAAGGAAAGCATTCTTTTTCCATTCTTAGCATTGGTTATTTGTAAGGCCCTACCAAATTCATGGTCCATTTTGATCCATTTCATGGCCAAAGGATTTTAAAAATTCTAAATTTCATTATTTCAGCTATTTAAATTTGAAATGGCACGGTGTTGTAATTGTAAGAGTCTTGACCCAAAAAGGCGTGTGAGGGGGGTGACAAGATTATTGGTGAGGGCTGACAGTACCACTGCCCGCACTTCTGTGCTGCTAGAGGTGGTGGCTGTGCCTTGAGAGCTGGGCAGCTGTAGAAGGTGGCTGCTGGCAGGGAGCCCAGCTTTGAAGGCAGAGCCACTGCCAGTAGTAAAGCAGAAGTAGGGATGGCATGAAATGATATTGCCGCCTTTCTGTTTTGCTGTTGGTGGTGTGCTGCCTTCAGAGCTGGGCTGCCACTCTTTGGCTTCCCAGCTCTGAAGGCAGCACAGAAGTAAGGGTGCTAATATTGCAATCCCCCTAAAATAATCTTGAGAACCTATTGCAACTCCCTTTTAAATCATACCTCCCCCAAATTGACAAACACTGATCTCCCCCATGAAATCTGTATACTATAGGGTAAAAACATACAAAAGATCATATTTTATAGTGGCAGACGACCATTTCATGGTCTGTGGCACATTTTTCATGACCATGGATTTGATCAAGCCCTAGTTGTGTGCTATCTCAGTGATTTACTGCAGTGTTTCTCAGCCTTTTCTTATAAAGTATCCCCTTTAAAAAAACAGTATCCCCAATACCTACAGTTTTCAGACACACACACATTTTTTCTACCATTGCAACACATTTGTTAAACAACTTAATCATAGCTGGGCAGACGATGAAATTTTTGGACGTAAAAAGTACAAAAGTAATAAAGCGCTGTAAAACTTAAAACACAAATTCAGTTCTCTCCAAATTTCAGTTCTCTCCAGACTTCTCTCGAGCACCCCTAAGGGTACTCGTACTACTGGTTGAGAAACACTGATCTACTGGATAAGGGGTGGGCCTCTCACTGGCTGAAGGAATTTACTCTCGCATGGCACTGCAATTTTGGGGCAATTTTGTTGTTCCTGCAGTCGTTGTGTGTGTGTGGGGGGGGGGGGGGAGGGTTTGTGAGATTAAGACAGGCAGAACAGAAGGCCTGACTGGTGGGAAATGCTATGATCTCCTCTCACCTTCCACTTGGACTGCCTCAAATTCTTCGTGGTTTTCTGGGTGGGAGTAGGGGTGGCACTTCTGTTAACATACAGCTGCTAAGTCCAAAATGTGGGGAAGTGACAAAGTCCTTTTTTTCTAAAGCCTGGAACTGGTCTTCTCAGAAAATATGATAGCCCGAAGATAATAATGGCAATAGTTTCCAACCTGGTCTGTCTAACCTGGTCCAAGAGGGAGAAATCCACTTAGAACATCTTAACTATCTGCCTGTGAGATAAAATAGGTTGTGAGAGATCAGTTATTCTTTGGGACTTGTGGCCATGGGAGATTTTTGTGGCTGCAGATAATTTCCTGGAAGTCTCTTCCATGTATAATGCAATAATTTGCACTAACTACTTAATGTCACATCACATGTTTTCATTAGTATACTCAAAGCCATATTTCCTTTTATAGAGATTTAGAGGCATTTTTTGTAAATTTTATCTTATCTTTATGAATATATGCAGGGGATAGATTACCTAGTTTCTCTGTTTTTTATGAGCCTGTTAGAATATAGCACATTACCCTTTCAACATATATCAGCAGTTATCCATACAAGCAGCTGCATAAAGAAATGTGTTTTGGAGGTTTCAGAGCTGAACTCTTGGTCTGTTTATGGCTATTTTCAGTCTATGTGGATTACATAGCTCTCAGATGAAGTGGCATATCTTTAAATGTGTGAGCCAGTGCAAGGCATACAGAGCCATGCTCAGAGCTGTAAATGTAATGTGGTGCTTCTTGCTCTTTGTATAGATGGACAGTTCCTCACACAAGCCAAGTCTGCGGAGTATGATATATTCTGAATATGTAAGTGGGTAGTTTCAGTGCAGCCTATACACAGAGCAGAACAAACCCACAACAGAAACCTCACTACACATGACCTTCAGCTGTAGGTGAGGGCACCTTGCTCTTATGGAAATCATGCCCAAGGTATCTCAAGTTGGACACCCACAGTCAGTGGCCGTTTTTTGAAAATGTTTTTCTAAGTGTCTGTATCTCTGACTGCCTCCCCCTTTGCAGACCTAGATGAAAACCCTGGCATAATGAGTCCTTTGGCATTTGCCATAATTTATAATGTGACCTTTTAGGAAAGGTTTTCTAATCTGAGGTTCTCAATTTGAACTTTTTATCCCTGTGGCAGTTTTATTACATTAGAAATATTGCTCAGGAAAGTGGTTCCTTTGTAATAGTAACTTGTTTAAAAAGGTGTCTTTGAGTTACTGTGGATTTCATTGTTTAGCTAGAAAAGGATTTCCTACACCGTGGGCAAGTGTCAGGGTATGCATCTGTTCAAAAACTGACTTGTGTTGTATACAGCTTGTGGTCCATTCTGTGACCACTTCAACTTTATCAGGATAAAGGATTTCCCCCTTAGTTGGAATTAACTGTTAGTTTCGTGGAATGAGGTTTAACAGTTAATTCGAACTAAGGGGTTTATCTCCGAATCCCGCTTCTCTGCCGCATGTAGACGCGGGCAGTTACTTCGGGATAGTCAGTTTTCAAAATGGCGACTGGCTGGGAATATGCTAATCAAGCGCAGGATATTAAAATCCTGCACTTCATTAGTAATTTCGGTCGCCCTCATTAGCCTCCTTAGTTCGAACTGGGGGCTAGTGTAGACGTACCCTTATTTACCATTTAGAGCAGGGTTGGGGAACCTTTTTTGGATCAGAGGCCACTGACCCACCTTAACATCAGTTGGGGGCCACACACAAATGAGAAGGGGGGGAAAAAGCCACACCCTCACTGACATGGCCCCTGGCTCAGAAGGAGAAAGACACTTCCCATATTCCTTTGCACACCAGATCTAGGTGGGCCCATCTTAGTAGGTTTTGGGTGCTCCAGCCCCACAGTGGGAAGCTGGAATGCAAGCGAGGGCTCCACAAGTGAGTTTTGGGGGCCTGATCCAGGCAAGCCAGGGGCCCCAGGCCTGAGGTTCCCCAACCTGATTTAGAGATTACTGGGAGGGTCACTGAAGTCTTAGAGCTAGATTCTGCTACCTCTGACTTAATAGTAACTGATTCCATGAGTGATCCCATTGGTTTCAGTAGCATAACTCAAGAGTAAGATTTTATTCAGCAGAAACCAATATCAGCATATTTCAGTGTGTGACAAAATGGCTCATTTTTTCTCCTTTTCATGTACCTTTTAGAGCCACTAAATAACTAAGTTTTCCTTCATCTGTGCCTTTGGGAATATCTCACTTAGCTTGGCAGCATCTCAGCCCTCTGAATCCTATGTGGAAAAAAGGCATGAAGCAAATTAACTAAAATGACTTATAAGTGAAAGATGAAGTCAAAGCACTGTCAAGAAAAAATCTTTGAGTTGATGGGTGCAATACTCATGTGATTGGAGAGCCTGTAAATGATCTGGGTAGAAAAAAAACTGACCACAGCAGAAAATGTGGCACTGGAATTTAAATAAAAAATAATATCTCTGTTCAAGTTTCTTTTTATTACTGTGATCTTAAGGTACTAGGTACTGTGAACACAAAGTGCATTTGAGGAAGATCCTAGTAGAGAGTCGATGTCTAAAAATGGGTTGAGGAATTGATTGGGGAGAGAATGGTAGTGAACAGCTAAAGTTGTTCTTCTAGTACCTTTCCTAGCTTTGTGCATATTGCTTTCATTCATTGCATCTTTTGTCAGAAATTTGTTCTGCAATAACAGTGAGATGGTGTCTGTATCGCTAGTAGTAACAATTCTAACTAGTGAATTTGGTGCTGACAGTCATTGACCAGAGAAGACAGAATGATGGACATAAGCAAAATGTAGATTTTGCATTTGTTGACAGCTTATGTCAGAGACCAGACTCCTTTATTTCTCTAGTGCTGAACTGTGTTAGTATGTGTATTTTTAAATGAATGTACTTTAGCTAAGAAAATACTGGTTGACTGTACGGAGGCTGTGTCTTCAGTGCAAAAATAGGTGTGTGTTTGCATTGAGAGAGCTATGTTTTGGAGACAAGGCTTCAATAGTTGATACCTTCGTGTTGCTAGTAAAGTAGCCTCAGTGGGAGACGGAAGGTTTACTTTGACTAACTCTGGTAATTTTACTAGAGATAAAACCTGTTTGTCTTGTCTCCTCTAAGATTTTATATCTATATGAATGGAAAAACACCCTTTTCCTTGTTTGCTTGTTTTTGCGGTGAAGACCGCCAGAGAATTGAGGCACAGAGGGTCAGAATCTTATCCCACCATGCTAATCATTATCCATCCATGCTCATCATTAGTATCACTAGTGAATGATTAGATTTGGGTCTGGAGAGACAAAGCATTCTTCATGGAAATGGATGGATTTTTCACAAAGAGCACTGTGGTTGAATGGGTAGAAATCAGTGCACTTTGCCTTGAATTTGCAGACCCCCCTCCCCTCCCACCCTCAAGATAAGCCATTTGGATTCCTTTTGGAAAAGGGAGGCTTTTTGGAATCCTTCCTAGCAGAGATTCTGCTTTAGAAAAATACTCTTAGAGGTTTTTGTGGCTGTCAGATCTTATCTTTGGATTGTTTCGTCGTTAGCAGGATGTGTGTGTCTGATTCAGATTAGATAGGACCTGCTTTTTGCCATCTGAAAGCTTCTCTCCTCACACTAGAACCTTACATACATATCTTATTTTTGCTCCTGAAAGAAATGGGTCTGTTTCATGAAGGGATTACATACTTCTTTTTATCTGCCTTGCCAGGTGACTTTACTCATTGCTTCACTTGGAGAGACAACAACTGGCAAAGATATAACTGAGCCTTCCACTGTCCTAGGGTATGTCTACAATGCAAAAAACCCACCCATGATAGTGAGTCTGCAGTCAGGTCTAGACTCAGGCTTGCACTAAAAATAGTGGTGCAGACATTTCGGCTTGGGCTCTGCTGGAGTGGAAGGTGTGTGTCAGAGCCTGATTAGAGTGTGAATGGGAATGTCTATATTGCTATTTTTCATGCAGTAGTTTGAGCCCCATGAACCTGAATCTATAGACCTCGGCTATATGAGAATTGCTACTGCAGTTTTTGTGTATGTGTGGGTGGGGGAAGAGCATGGATGTACCCTTTAATGGCCAGCTTACTTTGTTACTGGTGCTGTCTCCAGCATTCCCAGGTGTGTAGTCAAGCACAATCTGGGCAAATCTACTGTCTGGCCACCTTGCCTGCTTTAGTTTATCTGACCATCTAGCCTGGTTTCCAGGAAATGGAGTGTCTGAACGTACAGTGCCAAGTCAGTCAAGCTTAGTGAAAGGATGGGATGCTGTGCCCCTTTAAGCAGGCTGAAAAAATCATGCCTGCAGTGAACATAGAAAACCAGTTAAAATGAAATATTCCGTGCCATTGGAAATTAATGCCTTTCAGATTTGTATTTTAAGCAGTTTTTGTCTTAAAAATTTTCAGTCTAATAGATCTTGTTGAAAATGAGCATTTTCAGTGTAAGATAATCCTCTTTCTGCCATCGTCCGATTTCACTAGCACGCTCTTGGCTTTAAAACTTGCAGTCTGCTTAGGTTGACCTTATGTTTGTGTGTGTGTGTTTTAACTTTTAATATGAAATGCAGCTTGGACAGTCAAACAGTTTGAAACAAAAACAAGAGAAGTCATAACACGATGAGAGAATATTTTAAAGGACTGTATGGCTCTAAATTTCTAACACAGTCCAGATGTCTCCTATCTCTGCTCTTTCTGTAGTGTTTTCTGGCCACAATGTATTTTGATTTTGAACTTGGTCCAAAATGTGTGCCAAGTCCTGAAATAAAGTAAATCAGCAAGTTGTTCTTGGACATTTCTCCCTAATCCAGACCAGCCCAAATCAAACTTTAGCTCTAACCTCAGGACTGCACATTCAAATATTTTCCTTTGCCTCCTCAGTTTCAAAGTAGCAAAAGCAGGAGATTACCACTTCACAATGTTTAAACAGAGGGCTTGTGCGACATCCCTGCAGCTGAAGCAACTTTGTTCCTTGGAACCTCTGGTGCCTGTTAAAACACAAGAGACCTCACCAATTCCCAGTGATTCTTTATCACTACTTCCATTATGTGGTTTGGGGTGCATACTTGTAACCCCACCAAAAAAAGGGGTATTGGAAGATATGCATGATATTGGCATCAGAGGGGTAGCCAGCCGAGTTAGTCTGTAACAGGAAAAACTTAAAAAACAGCAAATAGTTTGGTAGCACTTTAAAGACTAACAAAACATAGATGGTATCATGAGCTTTTGTGGGCACAGCCCACTTCTTCAGATGACCAGAGAGTTGGCTGTCCAGAATCAAGAATAAATGGGGGAAGGAAAGAGGGGTGGAGAGAAGAAGGAAAGAAAATTGGAGGGGGAGAAAAAGAGGCAGTGGGTTGATAAGTTTCAAAGGGAGCCAGTCTGTAACAGGAAAAACTGAAAAAACAGTCTAGTAGTACCTGAAAGAAGATAGTTAAAAGAGTTAGCAGTTAGGCTACTCTGTGCTGGCTGTTAAGCCTTCACTGGAGAGAAATATTGTAATAATCTCATAAAAAGAGTTAATGTCTGAGGTACATCTAGCCATTGCTAACAGGAAAAAATAAACAACCACCTCTAAGTTCAGTCCTGAAGTAAGCGGGCTATCTTATAGCTCTGTTAGGTTTTTATATAAGCCTTTATTTCCACTGTACTTAAGCCCTCCACACTGTTGAATTCAAGGTTGAATGTGGCCTATACAGGCAGTCCCCGGGTTACATGGATCCGACTTACACTGGATCCCTACTTACAAACGGGGTGAGGCAACCCTGCACTAGCTGCTTCCCCCCACCAGACCAGGGAGACGCGAAGCTAACGCGCCCCCCCACCCCCCAGCAGACCAGGGAGACGCGGAGCGGCTTTTCTCAGCAGACACCTCAGCTTGAGAATAAAGGACTGAGGGAAGTGAGGTGTGGGAGAATAAAACTGCGCTCTGGAGAAATGTTTGGCTAGAGTTTCCCCTACAATATGTACCAGTTCCGACTTACATACAAATTCAACTTAAGAACAAACCTACAGTCCCTATCTTGTACGTAACCTGGGGATTGCCTGTAGTGTGTCAATGACAGGTTTTTATGAACCATCTCCTCTACCATTACATAACATCCGATGGCAGGAATGGCAATTGCTTATATGGCAAAATGGTATTAGGTAAGTATTTAATTTATTTTTAGCTATCTTTTTAATTCATTTTAGTAGTTGCAAGTGGGGAGGGAGCTATCGCCATGTTACACAGGAGTTCTCAGCCAACCACCAGGAATCCCCCACCGACTACCACGTGTTAACTTCTGGGTTGATTCTTTAGCTTTTACTTTCTGGGAAACCATGTTCAACTAGGCCAGAAAGGATTGTGACTATCTCATATCTAGCTCCTTGTTAGAGCCTGATCTAAAAGTCATTTAAGGAGTCTTTCCATTGACTTAAGTGGGCTTTAGACCTGGCCTGCAGTGAAGACTTGTAGGGTGCTTTTTCCGGAGGATCGGGGCCAGTGTAGACGCTCTTTTCCGGCTTTTCTAAAAGCCGGAAAAAGCAGCGGACATTTTTATTTAAATGCCGCGGGGGATATTTAAATCCCCCGCGGATTTCCCTATTGCGATCTCTGAAATTAACATGCCCCTTCCGGAAAAGGGGCCAGTGTAGACGTAGCCGTAGTGTTCAAAACACATCCCATTTTGATGCAGCTATTCGTGTTTGTGCAGGAATAGTCACAATCAGATGGAATGCAAGAGTCTGGAGCCAGTTAGGACACATTGACTTTAATCATGGTGAAGAGTTTTGCATTGGTCTACCTCTGTTCTTAGGGAAGTTTTCTGTGGCACACAAGAAAGGTTGATGCAGAATGCTTTTGACATTCTCACCCTGATTGACTGGCAAGCCTTTCCCAGAAGTAAAGGATGAGAGAGACAAAGATGTAACTGGATCTGATGGTAACAAGTTGAAGCTGGACAAATTCAGGCTTAAATAAGGTGTATATTTCTAACAGGGAAGGTAATTAACCATTGGAATAATTGCCAAGGGTTGCGGAGGATTATTTATTGTTGGTAATTCTAAAAATCAAGATTTTTTTTTTTACACTGTTGTGTGGCTTGTGTCCTACAAGAGATCAGACTAGATGACTGAGATGGTTCTTTCTTGTACTGGATTCTATGAACCTTGTGTAAAATCTACCAAAATATATTTTTGAAGGGACACAGTGTTTTAATGATTGAAAACTGTGAGGGGGACAGGCAGCACCGCAGAGACGGTGCTGGGGAGGAACTGGCTTTTAAGCCAGCTCACCCCAGCACCGGCTCCTGCTCCCCCGCTTGGTGCCTCTGATACAGAGGCTGCAAGGGGTGGGGAAATGTGAGTAGTCGACTTGACTACCCGATAAGCGTAGGCTTATCGGGTAGTTGCCTACTCCCTTACATCCCTAGCCAGGGTCCAAACCATAGAGGGCTTTCCAAAACAGAGACCACCCACTGTTTGAACTGCGCCTGTGTTCAGTGAAGAAAAGGCAGGCGCATGGTTTTCAGGGCTCATAATGACAAGTAAAGTGGGAAGTCCATGTTCTGCACCAGCTGTAACTTCAGGCTGGCCTTTAGGGGTATATCCTGGTGGAACATGTTCTGGCAACCTGACTGTTACTGAGCGCAACTTATTGAAGTGTGTGTCATCATTAGCTGTGATGGCATCCACAGTGATGCTCTAGTGTCTAGTCTACTTCCCATGGACTGTGGGTTACTGTTTTGTTTTTTGTTTGGAAGGCTGGAGGACTTGTTTGCCCCAATCATTTGCTTTTCTAACTAGGAGCACTGTTGGGACTGTGCGCGAAGAGAGCACTATCAAGGTGAAGAGAGCACTAGCAGTGCTGTTATATTGTACCAACAGTGACCTATCTCCTCATATCAGAGAAAGGGGAGTTCATTTGTGTGTCTCACAAATGGTAGAGACCGATCCATGGAGAGGCCTAGGCTGGATAGCAGTAGATATGCAGAAAAAGGGGCTGCAATTTTTGAGTGTGTATTTGCAAATAGAATAGCTGGGTATCTTAAGGAATTAAAAAAGGGGACTGGCTGGACATGGACTCGGCTCCATAAAAGAATGATAAAGAAAATGAGGCTGAAATTAGAAAAAGTCCTGTGCTGGCGGTGGTGATTATTGGAGGACACATTTTGAATTCAGCTAGCACCCTGTACATACAGATCAGCACATTAACTTGTGTTTACCATTTGTTTAATTTTCTCTCTTCCGCCTCAGAGACGGGAGGAGGCAGTATTCATGCTTCTCTGGTAGCAGGATTTTTGAATGTGGGAAACCTGATAGTGTGTCTACTTCATGCCAGAGGTTGGACTGGTGCCCCTTCAGGTTTCCTGAGGGAATAGCGAGGTGATGGGAAGAATGCATTTCTTACACATGTAGTCATCGCAGTGATAGTAAATGTAACACTGATACCCTGCTTAGCCCTCTGTCAGCATACATAGACACTGCAGCATGCATTTGGAGTCAGTGGCAGGAGAATGAGAAGTAATCTCCATAGGGCTTGCTAAGGGGTTTTGAAGTTAAAAGAAACTATGAGGCAATTTAATGTCACTTTATACCAGTCTGGGAAGATGTTTGTCCTTGCCTTTAGGTATCAATAAATGCATATTAATCTAGTCTATGCCATCACAGTCTGGTTAATATTTTGCTTGTCTGTACCTCTTTGTTAGTATGTTGCAGTAGGCAAACTCCTATTCATTATGAAGATGACACACTGACAAAGTGAAGCTAAGCTATTGTTCCCACCTCTGTTTTATGCAAGCAGCAATGTTCACAAGTGAAACACAGTTTAATTGCATTCAATATAGCCAGCTCAATTGTAGAGGGATGCACAGAACAAGTATGGAAGCATAGAGATAATGCACATGCCTGTTTTAAAAAAGTAATATTAGAATTATGTAAACAGTCTGATTTTTAGACTGATAATCTAGGAAATTTGGAGACTTCCTTTTGCACTTTTATTTCTGTAATTTTTTTTAAAGATATGGCTTTGTGCAAAGATCAGGTCAGATAAAAATAATTTAAATATAAATAACAGCAACAAACCTTCAGAAAATCCCAGTTTGCATGACCGACCAATGACTTACAAAACTGAATTTATGAAGCCTGCTAAACAAAAGCAAAATAATTTGAATTATAGAAATATAAACTGAAACTTGTAGGTGATGAGTTCAGAGCACAGACAAAAAGGAAGACCCTTTGGCTATTTTGAAAAATGTTTTTGTTTGGATTTGAATTTAAGCTGCCTGCAGAGCTGTGTCCTCAGTCAGCAGCCATCACACTTTGGACACCCAGCTCTGCACTGCCTTCAGAAGAAAGAGTGGCAGTACACTGTATAGTGTATGGTAAAAGTATACAGAGACCAGATTTCACAGGGATAAATTTCAGGGCCCCAGATTTCTGTATAATGTATGGTAAAAGTATACAAAGACCAGTCTTCACAGGGATACATTTTCAGGCCCCAGATTTCAGGGCCATGAATTTGGTAGGGCCCTACCCATAATGTATCATTTCAAAGCTAAATTTTACTAAATACACCTACACCAGCTAGCCTCATTGAAGACTGAGTCTCTGTGGCAAGCCATAAGGCTTTTCATTCAAGCTCTCTTTGAATTAATTATAAATGGCAAAAATATCTCTTCAAAGAATTATCTTTTCCCTGGACTTACAGCTCAAAGAAGCCTCAAGAGATCTTCTGAAACTTTCCAAACAAAAAGTGAGTCCAACAGGATTTTTGTGGTGAAAATAATTTTTAGCAATTGCTGACTGATTTATACATTCAAAGTCCTGTACAAACATGAAATAATTATAGCATTAAGTACAAGGAAGTGGAAAATAAGGGTCAACATTTAACTATAGTGTTGCATGATCCTTTTTGTTTTTTCTGTTTCATTGATCAAAAAGAAGGGGAAAAAACCTAATAAATGTGTCTGTCATGGGTGACTCTTACTAGAAATAATTTGGTAGTGTTGGCAGTTCAGCTTCCTGAACCATTCAAGGTTATTTGGCACTACTCTCTGCCATATCATTCATGATATTGCACAGGTTTCTTTGAAGCAGTTTCCTCAGCCACATGTATTTAATGTGTAACAGAGGCTGTAGGAAAATGCGTTAATATAAATTAAGACCTCTACCTTTAGTGATGAAAACTGGTGTATTGCATATTTTCACTGGATAGTCTGCCTAAAAGATGTTTCTTCCTTGCTTGCTGACTGTTAATGCTCTGTCTCTTTGTGTATGGAGATTATGTATGAACTTTAAGAAGTTGTTTTTCAGTTTGCCTGATGGTATTTTATTTTTGATTCCTGTATTTTGCCACACTAAACCTTTCTTACATTTTATTAGCATTGATGTTGACCACTTCTTAAATTGCTCTGCTGATAACTCTGGGTGTCTGTTTCCCAGTGAATAAGTTGAAGATCATTAACAAAAACAAGCAGGAAATTAAAAGTAATAATAACAAAGCAATCTGATGTTAACGGTACCGCAACAATTTATAATGCTTGAAATTGCAGGTTCACATGTTCGAAATTGCTTTACTTACTGTAGTCACAAGTAATGCATAAAATTACTTAATGTAATCACAGTAGCAACGAGCAACCTAGGTTAGTGGGTAGGTGGCATGAGAGGCCCTCCTTCATCTCAGTGGGCTGCAAGACTGTTGTAACCAAGGCAGTGTCCTGGGAAAGGATAGTTTTGCTAATTACGCTTGCTTTCTTACACTTTGTGGGGTGTGCTAATTGAACTATATCAGTGCTTTGGTTGGATGCATAGCGAGCGCATTGCTCTTGTGTTGTATGTAATCACTACACATCTCATGTCACGTGCCTTTGCTTTACGTGTTTGTCACTTGAGTAATACTGTTAAGAAGAAAAACTATGTAGGCAACGGTAAATAAAATGTTTCATGGGACACGCATGGAACCCCAATGGACTGCATATAGCCCACTGACCACAGGTTGCCCACCACTGACTTACTGCAATTATTTTTCAGTTTACTTACTTTGACTATATTAAGGGTGATTTTAATTCACAATCATAATGCTTTCCCCATGGAATGAGTCAGTTTCCTCGTCTCTCTGTGTTAGTCTTTCGTACAGCAGTAAGGGAATGACAAACATTTTTTTATAGTAGTGTGTGGGGAGTGGAAATGTGATAGTAAAATCACAAAAATTGCCAGTGGGACTCAAAGGCAGGTGTAGTGCCTGGAACTTCTTTAAAATGAAGCCATTTTTCCCAAAATAAGAAATGACTATAAGTGGAAAGCTTAGTGTACCCAGTATTGCAGCCTGAACATGGCAGTGTATTATTTAAAGAGTTGAGGGCAATTATTCTATTTCACTCTAAACAGGGCATCAAAATATTTGTGGTTGTTTTGAGTGAGTCTGTTTTTTTACACTACTGAGTGGTGTTAACTGTATGTATATAATAAATACACTGTCACTTACTACATATTTGCACAATACCAAGACAGTGGGGCCTGTCAGCACAGCAACTATAAAGCTTCCCAATACTAATTCTAGCGTTAACGTGGACTCCTTCTGTTACTTTGGAATTGGCACCTGAAAAAAAAAAGTGCCTCAGTTTTCCAAACTGGAAACTCTCAGGGCTTTTGTGGGAATAAACTAGTAAGCTCTTTGAAGCAATGTTGTCATATGGTACTTACTGTAGGTAAGTGTGACTACTGCAAAATCATACTCTTGCCAAAATTACTACTGTTAACAGTTCTGTGTTCGGGAAAGGGGTGACTGTAAATACTGTAACAGCTGCTTAAACAATTTAATTTTAAGCAAACCAAACCTCTTGGCATTAGTGCAATAAGCATGTGGGATTGGCGTAACTTTTTAAAATTCTGTGTGTTATCCCGTACTAGCCACAGTAGCTTTTTCTCTTTTAATTGAATTGGTTGACTAATGAAACTCCACAGGGGATGATGGCCATTTTTTCAGCTCAGTGGATTTGGAGAATGACATTCTTGTTGTTCTGTCAAAGATCCTGAAAATATGTAAGTTACAGTAATTCATCAGCAAAAGGGGAACCTAGAAACGGTGACATGTTACAGTAATCCTACTTCCTGTTCCTGCTGTCTTGGCTTTGGCTTTTGGACACAGTTAAACAGTTTTTTAAAATTGAGATTGTCCTCTCTTAAGAAAATTTAACTGCTTCAGTGCTGAGGGTCACAGTGTTGCTATCCAGTGTAGAGATCTGGACTCAAGAGACGCTGTTCATCAGCTTGTGACTTAGGAGCCTCCTCTGGAGTCATACTGGGAATTCGGAAGTTGGTTTCTGATTTATACCTCTAAGTGAGGACAATAGCAAAAGTGATTCTGTGCTTTACCATTGTTGTAGGTACACTAAGGAAATTGCAGGGTTAGAGACCCACACAGAGCAGAGACTGGGGTGTCTTTTGCATGGGCCTCAGCAAATGGGAAATGAGGAGGAGAGAGCCATGGGGAGCCGGAAGGAAATGACAGTTTGAGGCAGTACACAAGGAAGAGATGATTAACTCTGGTTTCTGTCATGAGCTTGCATTCAAAGCAGTGGGGTACCTCCCTCACAACCATTTGAGAATTCAGAAGTATACTGGAACATTGTGATGGTAATGTACACTTTTCCAATTTATTTAGTTTTCTTTAGGCTGAAGATTTTACTCATGAGTATGAGACAGATGCAGTACCTCAGATACTTGAGATACTGTCTTCCCTAAGTCTGTCAGAATCTTCCTCCCTTCTGAGAGGTTAATGTGTGGAAGGGTCCATGGAGCTGTATATGTGTGCGTGAAAGAGAAGTAACAGTCAAGAGAATTGTCAAAATTATGCATTTCCTCCCAAACGTGGCTCAACCACTCCAGGTTTCAGTTAAGGGGCCTTCTCATTGCAATTCTTATTAAGCTAGTTTGCAGGTACAGGGGCTGATTATGATCTCTCACTGTTGATTTTGACAGTTACTCGTAATATACATGGGTGTAGTCAAAAGCAAGCCCAAATTTGTTTTTCCATGGCTGGGGTTATCTCCCCATACCAGTTAAGCTGCTTTCAGTCTGCGTGATCTACAGTACCTGTCATCATAATATCACAATACAGTAAAAGTCTTAATTTTCACTAGGATCCTTTTGGCAAACATCGTAGATAAACCTATGAAGGAAACACAGTTGTGGTTTTTTTAATAGTACATTTGGTATTGATTAAAGTCCCAAGTTTCATAAAGGTTTTTATACAGAATGCACAGTATATAAACCAGGCTGGGATTAAGAAGGAAATGCAGTTTCCCTTTGTAAGTAAGAGATAAAAATAATTAGCTCAGTATTTGGGAAGGAGAGTTTGCTGTACTAAACATGGCCATGGATATATAAGGGTTATGCAAATACCCCTTTTTCTGGACTTGTCTTCCATTTTGGAGGCATGATCCTGCTCTTGTGGAATCCCTCAAAACCCACTTAAGACAGGTGGTGTTAAGGGTACTCCTCTTCCAGCCGGACATTTAGGATCTTGAAGAATTAGGTCCTAAAATATTGTGGTGATCTACATGATGTATATGCTTAGGTAGGTTTCTGGTGCACAGACAAACTATTACTCTCAGCTGGGAATAGCCTAAGAGAGGCTTGAATACAGATCAGTCCTCATAAGATCAAGCTGCAAAGGTTTTATTTCAGAAGTCTTATGTGTGTGATGGGCATATCCTTAGGGAAAAAATGGTGATGTTTATCTAAGATGCTGTGTTCATAAACAAGCAAACAAAGGTTAAACCCAGGTTGAAAAGACTGGACATTGATTTCTTGAAGGTGACCTTTAACAGTACTTTGTCCTGCCATGAGGGCAGGGGACTGGACTTGATGACCTCTCGAGGTCCCTTCCAGTTCTAGTGATCTGTGATTTTATGATTATAGATTTTAGGTAAATAAGAATGGTCATACTGGGTCAGACCAAAGGTCCATCTAGCTCAGTATCCTGTCTTCTGACAGTGGCCAATGCTAGATGTCCCAGAGGGAGTGAATAGAACAGGGAATCTTCAATCAGTCCCGCTTCCGTCACCCATTCCCAGCCTCTAACAGAGGCTAGGGATGCCATTGATGGACCTAATCTTAATGAATTTATCTAGTTCTTTCTTGAACCCTGCTAAAGTCCTGGTCGTCATAGCGTTCTGGCAAGGAATTCCAAAGGCCAACCGTGCGCTGTATGAAGAAAATCTTCCTTTTGTTTGTTTTAAACCTGCTATCTATTAATTTCATTTAGTGATCCCTAGTTCTTTATGTTATGGGAACAAGTAAATAACTTTTCCTTATTCACTTTTTCCATACCAGTTATGATTTTCTAGACCTCTATCATATCCCCCCTCAGTCTCCTTTTTTCTAAACTGAAAACTCCCAATCTTGTAAATCTCTCTTCAAGGACCTGTTCCAAATCCCTAATCATTTTTGTTGCCCTTTTCTGAGCCTTTTCCAATGCCAAATACCTTTTTTGAGATGAGGTGACCACATCCGTATTCAGTATTCAAGATGTGGGCATACCATGGTTTTATACAGAGGCAATGAGATGTTCTCTGTCTAAGGGTACGTCTAGACTACATGCCTCTGTCGCCAGAGACATGTAGATTAGGCTACCAGACATAGTAAAATGAAGCGGCGATTTAAATAATCGCCACTTCATTTAAATTTACATGGCTGCCGCGCTGAGCCGACAAACAACTGATCAGCTGTTTGTCGGCTCAGCGCGATAGTCTGGACGCGCGGGTGTCGACATCAAAGGTATTTGTCGACCACCCAGGTATGCCTCCTGGGATGAGGTTTATCTGGGTGGTCGACAAATACCTTTGATGTCGACACCCGCGCGTCCAGACTATCGCGCTGAGCCTACAAACAGCTGATCAGCTGTTTGTCGGCTCAGCGCGGCAGCCATGTAAATTTAAATGAAGCGGCGATTATTTAAATCGCTGCTTCATTTTCCTATGTCTGGTAGCCTAATCTACGTGCCTCTGGTGACAGAGGCATGTAGTCTAGATGTACCCTTATTCTCTATCCCTTTTTTAAATGATTCCTGACATTCTATTTGCTTTTTTGACTGCTGCTGCACGTTGAGTGTATGTTTTTAGAGAACTATTCACAATGACTACAAGATCTCTCTCTTGAGTAGTTATAGCTAAATCAGTCCCCATCATTTTGTATGTATAGTTGGGATTATTTTTTCCAATGTGCATTCCTTTACATTTACCAACATTAAATTTCATTTGCCATTTTGTTGCCCAGTCGCTTAGTTTGGTGAGATCTTTTTGAAGCTCTTCACAGTCTGCTTTGATCTTAAACTGCTCAAAATAGTTAGTATCATCTGCAGATGTTGCCACCTCACTGTTCACCCCTTTCTCCAGATCATTTATAAAAAGGTTAAATAGGATTGGTCACAGTACAGATCCTGGGGGGACACCACTGGTTACCGCTCTCCATTCTGAAAACTTGCTATATATTCCTGCTCTTTGTTTCCTGTCATTTAACCAGTTATCAGTCCATCAGAGGACCTTTTCCTATGACAACTTCCTTTAATTAAGAGCCTTTGGTGAGGGACCTTGTCAAAGGGTCTCTGGAAATCTAAGTATATTCTATCCACTGAATCCCCCTTGTCCAGATGTTTGCAGACACCCTCAGAGCATTTTAGTAGATTAGTAGGGCATGATTTCCCTTTACAGCAACCATGCTGACTTTTGCCCAACAAATTATGTTCCTCTATGTGTCTGACAATTTTATTATTTACTATTGTTTCAACTAATTTGCCCAGTACTGACGTTAGATTTACCAGTCTGTAATTGCCAGGATCACCTCTAGAGCCCTTTTAAAATATTGGCATCACATTAGCTATCTTCCGGTCACTGGGTACAGAAGCTGATTTAAAATGATAGGTTAATTAAATCACAGTTAATAGTTCTGCAATTTCACATTTGATTTCTTTCAGAACTGTTGGGTAAATGTCATCTGGTCCTGGTGACTTGTTACTGTTAAGTATATCAGTTTGTTCAAAAACCTCCTCTAATGACACCTCAATCTGGGACAATTCCTGACATTTGTCATCTAAAAAGAATGGCTCAAGTTTGGGAATCTCCCTAATATCCTCAGCTGTGAAGACCAAAGCAAAAAATTCATTTAGCTTCTCCGCAATTACTTTATTATTTTTGAGTGCTCCTTTAGCATCTCGATCATCCAAGGGCCCCACTTAAAAATCATTTTGCTATTACTTTTTGCTTTTTTGTTTAGCTATTCTTCATACTCCTTTTTGGCTTTTCTTATTATATTTTTCCACTTAATTTGAGAGAGTTGATGTTCCTTTCTATTTTCCTCACTAGGATTTAACTTCCACTTTTTAAATGATGCCTTTTAGAGTGGGGTGAACCGTTGTACTATGCAGTTGTACATTTCCCACCAGAGTCATTAGAAAACTGAAAGAAAGATGCATCATTTTCACTCTTAGTCTGTTAGTCAGAGGGTGATAAGTGGTGACTTTATGGTAGCTTATTTGAGATTACTTAAATGAAGCATTTTGCAGTGTGTGTTAGAGTCTATCTCAGTGATTTTTTTTTTTGCACAGACTTCACTCCAGTTTTAAGATGATTGCTGCAATAAACTTCTCCCTGAAATGAAATTTGATTTCTGAATGACGTAATTATGCCTCCACTGCTTACCAAACTGACTGCTCTCTGTTAGCGCATGGCTAAGATCTTTTGTGCTTTTTGTGTGGTGGGAAGGAGTCTATTGCTTATAGGGGAAAGGGTTTATTCCCATCAGCAAATTTTAAAACATCCAACGAGATTTAGAAAATAGTAGGCTAGATGGAAAAGAAGTCATAGATGGATTTTATTTTGATTGGCAAGCTTAATTAAGCTTTATGTTTCCTCTGCTTTTAACAGTAATGCACTGTAATTGGTAATTTAAGAGCATAAAACATGGCCTCCGCAGTGCTATGTTGCCAGCAGCTGCATGGGTTAGTTAAAAGTCACCAAGGCAAAGGTCAATGCATGGCTCTTGCTAAACAGCTTGAGTACCTTTTCTTTGTGTTTCAGACTTACTGCCTGTGCCTGAAAAAACAATAGCAAAAGAGGAGCAAGAAGTGGATCTGTTGACAGCCCTGAAGATCAAATTCCTAGCCAGACTCTGGGAGTCTTGGGGGGGGGGGGGGGGGAGGACTGCTTAAACAGAGCTCTTCTTTGATTAACAGGAGATTGGGTGACACCTTTGGACGTCAGAGCTGTAGTCAAGCTTGGAATTAGAGTTGGAGGGTCAAAGAGATGAGGTTTTAAAGGCTGACATGTGATCCTCACCTTCCTCCCCCTTCCCTTCTCCCTTTGGCTATGGTACAGACTTGCAGGTCCTGTCATGCAGTTTCATTTTGTTTAAGCACCACACTGATTCTAAGTTGTGATCTGATCACAGGTTCCACTGTAGGTTTCTCAGTCCATCTTCTCTCTCAATTTCCCTGTCTCTTTTAGCTTTGGTGATACTTTTCACATCAAACATTGCTTGATTGGCTGGGACTTTCCAGCTATTTTAGGTGTATAGGGTTCAATCCTGCAAGATGCTGAGCACTGCTATGAACTTAGCTGCAGTTGACTTCAGTGGTTGCTGAGAAAGCACTTAGCAGGACTGAGCTCCTAAAATCTGGTCCAACTCTCATTGAAGTCAGTGTGAGTTCTTCCATTGACTTCAGTGGGAATCCGAACAAATCCTTGTAGAGCACCCATTATCACTGTATCCAAGTGCTATTACAAACCTGCTTACAGCCTCTGGCTTTTCAGTAATATCCAGGAATGCTCCTTTCAAGTTGCAGCCTCTTGTTTATAGGTAGTATGATGCCTTTGTATTTAATTTGGAGCTAACTGTTGAGATCTTTCTCAACCCACAGTGTATGTGGAGAGGGAATTACAAGTTTGGAAAAAAGCATCCATGGAAAACCTTTGAGTGGCAGGGAGCATTTGCTGTCCACAGCTTGATTTGCTTAGTAGTTGCTTGTGTACAGCACTGAAGCTTTCATAAATGATGGTAACAAAGTGTCTGCATTGAATATATTTTCAGTATTAGTGTAGAGGGCAATTCATAAAGCTCCCTTTTACTTTTTTTAAAGAAAACATTTTAAGAAAATATGTTGAAAAATATTAAGATGTGAATTTTAAAATAAGAGTTTGGAGGGGGCTCAATAAATGTTTAATAGGAAACAGAAGTTTTAACCATAAAGTTACTGCTTAGAATCTTGACTAGCTTGGAACAAACCAGAGCTTGTTACCACGTAAGAGCTCATCAATAGCTGTTGCACAATTTGTTTCACAGTTAGTACAGTCTGGGTGTCCGTTTGATGGAGCCACTACCAAAACTAGAAACCATCATTGGCTGTTTCAGCAGAGAGGCCAAAATTTGAACAGACTGACCTAGAAGTGATCTTTCCAAGAGAAAGATTGAAATGCTTTGAGAGAGCTGTCAGCAGGCACCTTTTTGTGCATTAAATTAATGGTGGAGAGGGAATTAGGATAGATACTTGTTTTGAAATTAATCCATACGTATGTGCTTTGAGAAGAGACTCTCCACTTTTGTTCTGTCTTTATTTTAAGATATATTGAGTGGCTTAAGTAAGATGTGTAGTGCAGTTTTTATACTTTCATCTCTACTAACATCTGTGGTAAATTGATACCAAATTTAACAAGATTTGTCTGCTTTATCTGCATTTTGTATTGACACAGCAATGTCATGTAGCAGAGTGAACTGTCAGGAAACTAGCAAAGGGAAATAACATAAAAAGAAAAAAAGACACAAACTATTTAGAAGGGAGACACAGAGTAGGTGAGGCAGTATCTTTTGTTAGACCAACTGATTGATGTTGGTGAAAGGGACAAGCTTTTGAGCTTTCCAGAGCACGCTTATATCCTAAACCAACAAAGCTATACCAACATTTTTCGGCTTAGAAAAGAGGAGACTAAAGGAGGATATGATAGAGATCTATAAAATCATGATTGGTATGGAAAAAGTGAATAAAGTAAATAACTTTTCCTATTCCTACAATATAAGAATAGGAGGCAACAAATGAAATTAATAGGAAGCAGGTTTAAAACAAACAAAAGGAAGTTTTTCTTCACTCAGCGCACAGTCAACCTGTGGAACTCCTTGCCAGAGAATGTTGTGAAAACTAGGACTTTAACAGGTTTTAAAAAAGAGCTAGATAGATCCATGGAGGTAAGGTCTATCAATGGCTATTAGCAGGGCTTGCCAAGCAGCGGCGAGCCCCGCTCTCCAGCCATGCGGATTTGCGCCATTCTGCGCATGCGCGGATTGCTCTGTGCCGGCTCTTCCAGGTTGTAATCTACTCGCCCCGGGCGAGTAGATTACACTATTTGTCGAGCCCTGGCTATTAGCCAGGATGGATGGGAATGGTGTCCCTAGTCTCTGTTTGTTGGGAAATGGATGACAGGAGTGATATCACATGACAATTACCTGTTGTGTTCCTTCCCTCTGGAGCATCTGGTATTGACCACTGTTGGTAGACAGGATACTGGGCTAGATGGGCCTTTGGTCTGACTCAGTATGGCTGTTCTTACGTAACACTGTTCAAGAGGGAGCATTAGAAAGCTGTACCAAATGTACGCTGTAAATCTTAACTTGCCTGTCCATGAGCCTTAACTATCCTGATGTAAGATCCATAGGCCAGATTCTTACCTGGGCTTCATCAGAATAGTTTCATTGAAGTCAATGAGGTATACTGACAGACACCCCAGCTGAGAATCTGACCATTGGCCGCTGTTTGTACAATACCTATTTTCAAAGATGAGACTGTTATTTGGGGGGAAGGAAATTGAACATTCATGTTTTAATTATTTGTAAAGTGCCTAGTACATCTACTGTACTGTTCAGATTGTAATTAATAGTCAGAAGGCACTTTCAGAGACCTCCCGCTCAGGAGTCTGAGTTATCATGTAATTCATGGTTTACTGAATTCAAATTTATATTGGCTAGAACCAAGGGACTCGCTCTTAAGCAACCACTCAAGTGACCAAGAAAAACTGTTTTCCTAACAGAAACGGGCCTTCTAATAAAAGTCTGTTATTTTTCTCAGAATTCCCCAATACTTTGAGAGAGCCTCTGAAGAAGGGAGACCTCTCATCAAGGACAGGATATCTTGTACAGGTTTTACAGTATGAGCCTGGTGACTTTTTAAAAGTTACAGTTAATAGAAAGAATATGATTCCTATTCACGTTAGGAAATAGCTTTTGATGGATGCCACTGCAGGCCTGACTTGGCATCATTATTGTCCATGAATTCAACCAGTCCTGCTACATAACATATTTCTTAATACCTGTTCCTGGTGGGAAAACTTGCATAAAAAATTGTCTGATTTGAAACCCTTGACTGGAAAAACACAAGGAAACAGCATTTATAAAACACCCAGAAGGCTTCACATGGCAGTGTACACTTCACAAAAGAAGTAATTATGCAAAACCACTTGCCAAGAATAACAAGTTTTAGGAATTTATGCTTTGGTAATGACTCATAATGACCAAAGTTTGAACTCTGCAAGCAACTGAGAGGACATTTAAAACAATTTATATAGTGAGAGCTAAATGGCAGCAAAGGTGGAGTTTTGTGTGTAAGTTAGACTTGGTAAACTCCATTTTTCCTTTCCTGAAACTCATAATCTCAAAGCTTTATCCAGATCATATAAGATGTGCCGAGCTGCTACCTGTCTTTTAAAACACACATATTCTATTAAGATTCTGATCCTCAACTAATTAAACATTTTTTCTCTTAAGATTGAGAGAGAGTATGAATCTAGGAATCAAAGATGAGAGATCAGGGCACTTAACATTATGACATGTAAAGCTCTCAGTCCCAATGTTAGCATCCTCTCTTTTGTGTGGCAGATCATTTACTGAAATGTTCATCTTTCAGGAAGCCTACCAGAGAAAGGGCTGTGTTTTTAAAGCATTTTGGTTTCGGGGAGTAAGGAATTCATTCTGTTAATTTTTTCTAAAAAGTGCATCACAGTTCATATGGCTGATTAGCTCTGGGTTTCAGTTGTTTTTTCTTTTACTTCAGGTTCTCTAGACTGGCCTAAAATATGCCTCAAGTGCTGTCCTTTTGGATCATTATTTGCAAAAATGAACAGTACTGCATAGTTACCATAGCAGCTATGCAGGATGTGGTTTCTATGGTAACAAGTTGCAGTGACATGGAGCCTGAAAAGTAATTTGTTTTGTTGTTTAAATGCTGCTTCTTTTATCTGTCTTTCTGCGTGGTAGGTGGTACAAATGTTTTGGTTTGCATGTTAACAAAAGGTATCCAGGCCCATCTATAAGAGATGCATGTGGGGTGACATCTTTCTGAGGCACTGTCAATTAAAAATCCACTATCGCAATCACTAATCAGATGGCAGTTGGGCTGGGGAAGATCTCAAACCTACAACGAATGCATTATATTTCAACCTGAGTCAGAAAACTGTACTGGAGGGCTGGTTTTCCCCCATTTTTTGTTCTATTTTGCAGCACAGCTGAGGTCTGTGTTGTAGTACAATAACACTCTACAGCAGAGGATTAATATGGAATGGACCCAGTTCCTAGAAACACCACCTAACTATATTCTTTGCTTGTCTCTATAGCCCTTCTGTGTCTAAGACTTTTTTTTTTTTTTTTTGGAGATAGGGTTACAAGATTTGAACTCAGAGCGTCTGGGGAGAACATATCAATTTATATTTATTTAGTATTTGGATTGCATTTGCTTCATTGTGCTTAGTGGTATACAAAGTCAGATCTGGGAGATGGTCTCTGCCCAAAGAGGTTACAGCTAAGTACAGATTGGACCTCTGTAGTTTGTCACCCTTGGAATTTGACTGGTCTCAAATCGGGGTTTGCCAGACCAGGGGAGGTCAATTACATCCCTCTGCAGATGGGACACTAGGCTCTCCTGGGGACCATCAGCGGACCTAGTGGAGCTCCCCTGCCCTCAAGTCACCAGCTCTGCCAGCTAGTCCTCCCCGCTGCAGCTCTGTTGCCCTCAGATGATACGGCTCCACCCCCCCAGGATGCTGGTGCTGCTGCAGCTCCAATGTCCTGGGTCCACCAGGAGCTCACTGTTCTGGGGCTGCCATGGTTCTTCGGCACCCAAGACTACCACAGCTCCAGGATGCCGGAGCTGCTGCAGCTTGTGGAGCCACCTGGCTCTTCTCCCTGGGAATGCCAGTGCTGCTGCGGACCTGCTGTCCTGGGGTGCTAGTGCTACATTACCTGTGGCCGCCATGGCTCACCTTTCCAGAGGCTGCTTGGGCTGCTCCGGCTCCAGTGTCCCAGGGCAGTTGTGGCCACCCAGATTTCTGGACCACCCAGCTCCGGACCATGAATATTGCCGGACCAGAGTGTCCCAGACAAGAGAGGTTCAACCTATATTGAGTTACATAATGTCATAACGTTTTCACAATGATTTTCCATCCTGTTTTTAATTGACTTATTTTGACCACATTAAATAGTGATTTTTTTTTAAATCTTTCTAGAACACCCAGGACTTTCTCCTGAGTGTTATCTTATATGTTACTTTTAACAATAAGGTATGAAAAATTGAGACTGCCAATGGTAGTACTTTAAATATACTTTTGGCTGTTTCTCCACCTTTCCTGGTGTGCATATTTGTTATTTTTAGGTGAGAGAGATTCTGGGCTTTACACGCCTTATGTCGTCTTCTTCCTTCTTAAACCCTTGTACTCCGAATGGAGCATAGGTTACACACCTTATGTAACTCCTAGAAAAAGGGCAAATTGCACAATATAATAATTTAGGAAACAATGTTGTTGTGTTGAAATTGTATTGTTCTTATCACACTTTGAAGTTGATTTTTTTTCAAAGGGAGGGAGCGTCAATTTTTCATACAGGTCTCTGATCAAAGCAGAAGTAGATTGCTTGAAGTGTTCATTTTACTTAGAAAGCAAAATTATACAGCTTAAGAAATGTTGCTAATTGGGAAATTAATCTTAGAATTTAAAACAATAGCAATTTGCAATTTTTGGATAAGTCTGTCCATGCCAACAATTTTCTTATACATTATCAAGTTATTCCTCAGCATTTATCTAACATCTCAAAATGGGTTCATGGTATTAATCTGCATCATAATGTAGAGCTGTTTAAACATCTATGTGCCTGCTTTTGACCACATCTCTAACAACAGTATAGACGTAAGTTAGCTTTGGTCCTCGTTTTCTACGTTGTACAGGTTTGACCTCCCTCATCTGGCACCTTAGGTACCTGACCCCACCCTAATGAGGGAATTTGCTGGATCATGGGAGGTCCCCTGCCACCAGCATCCCAGGACCTGCTCCTCCTCCCATCTAGCTCTGCTCTTGCCCTGCTGCTAAAGGGCTTGGGCTTGGCTGTGGCCTACTTCTGCCAGCTTGGCTGGAGCTCTCTGGGATGGAGCTCCCCAGCTGCTGCTGCCATGCTTCTGTTGGAGATGGGGCTCCATGGCTGTCCCACCACTGCTGTGCTAGGTCGGGGCTCGCCAGTCCCGATGGTGAGGCTTCTTGCCACTGGACTACCCACAGGCTTGCACTCCTAGACACCAGGGCCCTCTGGTCCAGCAACATCTGTGATCCTGATGGACCACGGATATTGCTGGACCAGGAGGTCCCGGATTTAGGAGGTCCAGCGTGTACCTTACTGACCAATATGGAACCATTTCTAAAATGAATTCTAGTATAAACAATAGAATAGAATCTGTCCTCAAAGTTCTCCTGCCTTGATGATTACTTATAACCTGTTTCACCCTGTTGAAGTATCTGTGATATAGACAGTTGCTCATCATTTATGAATTTAAAAGTGTATGTTAAAAATGTGTGCCTGTGTGTGCAAGTGCAGATGCTGTAGAACATGCAGTTAGCAATGCCAGTGGGGTAAAGCAAGAAGGTGCTGTCAAGAATAATTTGAATCAAGGAAGAGACAAAATTTTAAAAAGAAAATAACCCGCATCTTAAATTATTGTTAATGACTCTGGCACCTTCCGAATTGTAATAACTCTAGGTGAGACCATGGCTCATTTGGATAGGAAACTGTTGAATTAGTCTTTACTTTCCTTTGTCTCCATGGTATTTGACATTAAGCAATACACCCACAGAATTTTTTATGTCCTTAAAGCCCTGATTGGGACTGCTAGATGCTATGATAGTGAAAATATATTTTCACACCCTATCTCTGCTGTAGTTTCTCTGCCTATAAAATGGTACTAATCTTTCTTAATCATTGCACAGCAATTTTGTGGGAATTAATCAGGTAATATTTTTGTAGCATTGCTTCTCTTCACTGCAATAGTTAATTCAAGTGACTTCTCTCAAGTTACTTTGCTGGAGCTAGGTGAGGCTAAATGAAACAATGCTTCAGCTACACAGTGATTGGATTATCAGAAGTCTCAGAAGGGTAGCCATGTTAGTATGTGTCTGCAAAAACAATCAGGAGTCCTGTGGCACTTTAAAGACTAACAGATTTATCAGGGCATAAGCTTTCAAAGGGTAAAACCCACTTTGTCAGATGAATTGTGGTAGAAATTACAGAGGCAGGGATTTGTGTCTGTGTATATGTATGTTATGTACAACCAAAAAAAAAGCAACTTTTCAAGTGAAGGACCAATGTTAATGAAACTAATCAAGTCAGGGTGGAAGGGGCTCATTCACAGCAGCTGATGGAATATCAAGAGAAGGGAGATTGTAGTGTGTTAGCCAGTTTAAATTTTTATTCAGGCCTAATGTGACTGTTGAATTTGCAAATGAATTAGAGTTCTGCTGTTTCTCTTTGTTTTGAAGGTTTTTTTGTTTTTGTTTTTTGGTAGAAGAATGACTACATTTAAATCCATTACTCAATGTCCAGGGGTGTTAACGTGTTCCCCTACAGGTTTGTGTTACCTTTCTTGGAATCTGATTTATGTCCATTTATGTTTTGGCACAGAGACTCTCCGGTTTGGCCAATATACATGGCAGAGAGGCATTGCTGGCACTTGATGGCATATATCATTCCACTGGCAGAAGTTGAACTGCTGTAACTGAGCTGCAGTATTCCCAGTGCATCAGCTTCAGCTCACCCAATCTGATGGGCCAGCTAGCTCACATTTAAAGCACCTCTTAATTCAGGAACAGGAGTCTGTTTAGGGGCAAAACTGGAATTGCTATAGCTTGAAATAACAATGCACTAAAGAAAAGCCCTAGATGCCAAGGGCTGGAGCTGCTAAATGTTTTTATGCTTTATTTATATACTCACTTATTTCCCTCCATTGAAGAACAATTCATTCAAACAATATCTGCAGTTAATCCCAAATGGATTTACATTTTTCATGTTTTCTTATCCATAGTTCCACTTTTGTTGAACTCCTAAACTGTTTTGTCTCCATGGCATGTAAAGTCATACCCTGAAATACAATAATAAACTCTTGAGATATGTATATGTTATGTACAACCAAAAAATTCTAAAGTCCTCTTCCTAGTTTTCTATCCAGTTTCTGAGATTGCAGAGTTTTTGTAAGTAATGGATTGAAATGCCGGCATAATGGCCAGTAAAAAAACAAGCAACCAAACCAAAAAGCAAATTTCTGGTATTCTGAAAAAGAAAAAGGGATTATTTTTTTTTACAAGAATTCATGAAACTTTTAAAATAAACAACCCTCCTAAATCAAGCTAGCCAGACTTAATATTACAAAATGAGCCACAACTTCAAAGGAGTAGGTCTGTACTAAACATGCTTAGGATAGATGTGAAGGGCATGACCCCAATGTTACGTTACCTCTGAAACTCTTTCTGTAACTGCCGCCTGTTCTTTTATGACTGCTCGGTGTATGATTTCAGACACATGATATGGCACTTTAAACCTTCTTAAATGCCATGTGTATGGATATTCCATGTGAAATAAAGGCCTCAGAGATATAATCTGGTGAAAATCCAATGATTTGGGGACTTGATTTTTTTAAACATAATTTCTTTACTTTAATTTTATTTTTTTCCTCTAGCATACTTGCACATGGCATTTAAAATTATTTCCACAGAGTCAAAAATGCACAGCAGACATAATCACACAGCTTATCCTTGACTTGCTCATTGTTTGCTATGAGATCTTATCACAGGGTGTGATGTAGTGTCAGTACCTTGTTGGTTGCTGTGCTTGGGCTGTGGGCTATGGATGACCCCTACTGGCCTCTGTCTATAAGCTTTGAGAGCCCCCATGACAGTGACCGAATGGTTCTACCGGTTAAGGGAAGGGACGGAACAAAGGAAGAGAGTGTTGGGGGAAGGGTCAGTTTCTGGCTGGAATCATGAAGGAGACGGACTAAGGAGGGGGGCTGGAAGTCTAAGGGCCGAGGCACCCCATCTCAAGGGGTTTGAGGCATCCTGGCCCAGACTCCTGTAGCCATGTCACGTCTAGGCTGTGTTGTATCCTGGAAAAGAAATAAACCCTCTCTATTCTACTGGCTGGTGGAGTCTGTTCTTGCTGCTACGGGGCTGCATGATCGGGGAAACCCCGACTCGCCGTCACACATGGCTCTCTAAGGAAGCTGGCTGGATAAATTCAGGCTACAGAAGTGACTCCTGAGGAACTCCGAGGCACCATGGTGAGACAGTTCTTTGCCTAGAATTGCATATTTTTTGCAAAATCTCAGGCTTCCATTTTGACAGATTTAGGATCTTTGAGGTGGTGATTTCCTGATAAATGATCTAAAGGTTTGTACAGCTGTTCTCCATTATAGAATCAAAGTGGTCTAAAGGTGGAGGGGTAAACTGGGATGAAGTGACTTCCTCAAGATCACAAACAAGGTCAGTAGAAGAGCCATGAATAAAACCCTGATTTTCTGAATTCTAGGTCCGTCGCATCCACTGGACCAAACAGTCTCTCACTTTAGTAAGTGATTTCATACTGAATTCTATTCCATCATCCTCTTGTTTTCAACCTCTCTTTTGTTTGGAGAAAGATCAGGTTGGGAAAGAAAATGCTGACTGTGTGATTGTGTCGCAGGCAATTAAAATCACGATAATTTGTGCTAAAATGAATGTTGTCCCCAGCTTTGAAATAAAATTCCATGGGTAGATTTGAATTCCCCATCTTTTCCATGAGGAGCTTCATAGATAAATGGAAAGGATACAACAGACATTCTAGACCTGCTCCATTGTTGCATAGAGCAGAAAAAAGGGAAATTCACATAGGCACTGGCCCACTTTTTAAAGTGTTATTCTGCCCATAAAATACTTGCCAAAGTTTTGGTCCAACGAAAGTCCTAATAGTAATTACTTGCTACTTGCAGAGTCCCGTCATTGCTGCTGTGTGCATAGCTATGTTCGAAGTGTGTTTGCTTGGTATCGTTATCTCTCCCTGTGCTTTGTAGACTTAGCATAAGACTATCAAGTGGAAATATTGATCTTTACTGGCATCAATATTGCCAGTCTGGCTTCTAGCATGTCACAGGACCCTTTAGTGTTGATATTTTTTTGATTACGGATTTACATCTTAGTTTTAAAAAACAACAACAAATAAACCACTAACCAAAAGAGACTAACAGAGGCAGATAGCTCATGCTTCACTAGATCCAAGGCTGAACTAACTAATTTTTTGAATCAAGTGGATAAGTAAGTTGCAACTGATCTCAAAATATGTTTGAACTGTAATGCTTACTTATTATAAAATTACTTAAATACATGCTTCTGTTGTGAAGCGCTAATCTGATATAATAGTTTTTTATCCCACCCTGTACAGGTGGAACCTCTCTAGTCTAGTAACCTAGGGACCTGACTGGTGCTGAACCAGAGAATTTGCCAAAACACAGGAGGTCAATATTGTTTAGCAGCATTACCAACACTGCTACTGCTTTCTGGGCTCTTAGAAGACATTTAGTGGTCAATGAGAGCTAAATAACTGCACAGAACGCTGAGAGCCAGGACTTGTGGCTGCACACAAACTTTATGGAACCATGGGAAACTTGGCCACATTCATGATAAATGGACATCTGGCTAACTAAAATGCCGGACCATAGATTTAACAGTTTTTTACTTTCATACAGTATGTGAAATCTCTTGCTATACTGCATAATGCACCCAGAAGTGAACTTAGGTTTTTTTGAGTGAAAGTTCTTACCATCTGATTACTCTCTATTCTCATACATGACATGAGTGTGGTGCATCTGAGTAATTAGATTCTAGTGACCAGGAATTTATAAAACAGAAAAATAAACAATCCACCATTACAGTTGTGGATGCTTTGCACCATGATTGGCAAACTCATTGGAGAGGACAGAGAACAAATAGGCTATGGAGATCAATCTCCTGTCTGACTGTAACTGCAGTGGTCCCTTCTTGTTCAGTGTTATGGCACAGTGCTAGGGCAGTGTTGGGAGATGTGCAGTGCTACTATTTGTTATGTACCTGTTGAGTGAGTAAATAGAGGAATCCATTTCTGGTAACAGCACCCTATCACCTGCAAATATCCTTTCTGTTCACATTTACCTTTGAAACCAAATATTGTAATGGAGTAAATTCAGTTATAACTTCAAATCAGGCTTTAGTAACAGATATGTTTGTGCATAATGCCGTTTGACTATTTCTCTTTTAAAACAGTTATTTAATGCTCCTTCTAAGCTTTTCATGGGGAAGATTAAAAGGTCGATAAACTTGTTGAGCAGTTAAATAAGTCATGGAAAGGCTCTAACTTTGATTTAAAGGCCTGTCCAGCACAGATGAGACAGTATAACTTGATGATGGAGAGTTTGCCAATCTATTGAATCTGTTTGCATGATTTGACATTTGGGCCCACATTCAGCAAAGCACATGCTTAAATGCTTTGCAGAACTGAGGCATTGGTCAGAGCAAGAAAACAAGAGTATAACCCCAGGAAGATGGATGAGAAATAGAAGAACATGAAAAAGAAGCATCTTAAAAACCAGAGGTCAGATAAGAATCATCTGAGCAGATATTTTCCCCTTTTTTAGATATTTTTGTTGTTTTCATAAGAAGGTTGCAGGACAGGAAGATTTCATAGAAATATATATGTGCTCAAATTAGTTACAAAATAAAAGGAGTGAGAATGGAACAGGAATGGGTAAATGAATTTTAATGCTCTTCATTAAATGAAGCTCTAATTTGTATGCTGGTAATGAGCAATACTGAGTCAGGAGATAATTTATCTAAAGGACAGAAAGAAAACAGCAAGCCTGAATCATACATGGGCCAATAAAAATAGACGGTGTTAAAAGGATCAGTTTGCAATAAAACCCTGCAGCCTGTTTGTAGTTACATAGGGCAATTTATTGTAAAAGTCCCCATAACACTGATTCTCTGAATAGTATGGTAGGCAAATGGAGGTGAGGATTTTTGTATACATCTGAGCACATTTTACAAATGTACATACCTACACACCTTGAGGTTCCAATTCCCCATTTCTCCCTCTCTCTCTCTCCCACCAAAGTTTAAACGGTCCACGTGCATTGCCCAGATTCAACCCTGATCTCTTCTCTGAAACATTCCATTCCATATAATTTTAGGGCAGAGCATGAAATTAAATAGCGATGAGCTTTAAGGGTGTTTCACATATGTGGATCCAGCACTGAAGTTTTGTAGGTACAACCTAACACTGCTTTGCTATAAGGCAATAGTTTCCTTGCAAAAAACAGGAATAGCAAAACTTGGTTCCAGTTCTACACTGGTTCATGTACTAACTTAACTCTATGCAACTGACCATCAATGGGACTACTTGTGCATAAAATAATTAGGGCTTATTTTAGTAACCATTAGGGATGTTAGCTAGCGGGTAATAGATTAGTTGACTAACCACATGAATTCTTAGTGGTTAGTCGACTATTCTATAGTATCTGGGGTGGGGCTGGCAGCCAGTGCAATCTGGCCCTAGGCGGCTTCCTGTCACTCAGCAGCCCATGCTGCCTCTGATACAGAGGCAGCAGCGCAAAGTAGGAGCTGGTCTGTAAGGGGAGCCAGTTTAAAAACCAGTTTCCCTCATGGACTGGCTGCCTGCCATCCTGTGCTGCTGCTTCTAATGCAGAGGCAGCAGCGCAGGGTGGCAGCAGCCCCTGTCTGCGATGGGGTCTGAGTTCCTTGCAGACAGGCTGCTGTGGGAGGAAGGGGACGAGGGAGGCTGCCGTGAAGCAGCCTCTGTCTGTGGTAGCCTGGACTGGCTGCGGACAGAGTCTGCTCCAACAGCAGACCCTGTTCGTAGGAGGTCCAAGCTCCGTGTGGACACAGGCTGATCCAACCTCTGTCTGCAGGGAGATCGGACCCCTCCCCTCCCATGAACAGGAGCTGCTGCTGCTAAGCAGCCTCTGTCCATTGTGGGCCCAGGCTCCAGCAGTAGCCCCTGTTTATGGGGGGAGCTCAGATCCCTCCCCTCCGTGGATAGGGGCTGCTGCCATAGCAGTCTCTGTCCATGGCAAGAGGCAGCAGCATTGGGGGCGGGCAGGCAGCACTGCGGAGCCAGTGTTGGGGGGAAGCAGCTTTCAAGCTGGCTCTCCATCAGCACCTGATACAGAGGCAGTGGGAGGAAAATGTGAGTATTTGAGAAGATTAATCAATAAGCCTAGTGTGGGGGCCCCGTCGCACCCCCTCTTTTCTGTAGTCCTCCCGAACTACGTGTCTATAGTTGACCACAGTTCTTCGGGCTTGTTACGCCTTGGGTATGCAGGGTGGGGGGTCTGGGCACACCCTCACGCCCAGACCCCAGCCCAGGGCCCTAAGGACAGGGTCTCTCGGACCTGTCCCACCGGAGGGGTATATCCCCTTAACTCACTGGTGCGCCGGCTCCGTGCCCTGCCCTGGGCTGCTTCCGCCCTGCCCTGGGCTGCTTCCACCCTGCCTGCTTGACTCCCCCCTTCCAGTCGTCCTACGCTCCTTTCTCCTCTAGATCTTCCCTCCCCCTCCCCTGTGTACTCACTGGGGTCTTTTATTCCCCCTCTGGTCTGCCTCCCCGGGCGTCTGACATCACCTCCGCGCCCGGCCGTCACTTCCGGCCGCCATTACTTCCCGCCCATGCGGGGCGGCGCGTTGCCTAGCAACACCCACTGTCCCGCTGCCCCGCTGACGAGCGGCGGCGCTACACCACCTGCAAGCGGTCAATTCCTGCCGCGCTGTCCCCAGGAGCGAGAGGGCGATTGCGGGGTCGGTGCGGGGTGGACCCGCTTCGGGGGGGTAGGCGGGTCCCAGCCCGTCACACCTAGGTTTACTGGTTAATTGTCTACTTGACTACTTGTTCACATCCCTAGTATCTTGTACTTTTCCTATTTGGGCTGATTCATTGAAGCCATTGGCCTGTGATTTGATATATATGTAACTAGGTTATCTGGCCATTTCATCCTTTCACTTCTTCATATTATAGATTTACAATCCACATGGTGTTTCTGAAGTGTAGATTTCATGATGCATAAAGGAGAAAAGCCATTTACCATTTCTTTCAGTTACACAGCTTACATTATCTTTCAAATATTTGATATACAATACTGTAGGAGCTATAGACCATATGATTAAGCACTAGCTTAGAGTTCTGAAAATGTCATTTCTTGTTTGTCACATCTTTTCATCTAGAAACTACTTCCATGGGATATAGCAATGTTTGATTTATGCAGAGAGGATGTTTGTTATTAATCATAATAAACAGAGGCGTTAATGTTATGGGATCTGTATATTTAAAAAAATCATTAGTTTTGCTCTTACAATGGTATTGTAGCTAATTGGATTTTGAGCTTTGAAAGAGAAAATCTTGTTGGCTTTTTTGTGTCAGCATTTTTTAACTTAAATCATTTGGGGCCATATTTTCAAACACAGGCTCAATGACTGTACTCACAAAAATGCATGAATGGCTAGAAATATTTATTAGGCCCTTATGAGCCTGAAGGCTAAGAGGTATAAAGGATTACTGGAATAATAGAGGGATTTCATAAAACTTAGCTAGTCGACAAAAATGGAAAGTGGCATTTGCTAACAGAAGTCAATGATAGAAGATTGATAAAATTTATTTTTAACAATTCTGTAACTCTTAATTGATATAGCTTCAATATAAATTTAAATAATTGGATTTACTATTAAGTGTAATTTTGAGTAAGGGCTCCAGTGTACGGGTGTAATAGGTAAAATGAATGAAATATTTCATCCTCTATTAAGGTACGTCTGCATAGCAGCATTCTTTCAGAATAAAGTCTGTTGTTCTTTCAGAATAAAGTCGGAATAACTATGCGAGCATCTACACAGCTAGCCTGTTATTTTGAAACAACAGGTGGCTTCTTTCTGCGTTTGTAAACCTCATTACACGAGGAATAATGCCTCTTCTGAAATAGCTATTTTGGAATAGCAGTAGTGTGGATGCTCCATTGATGCTAGTTTGAAATAGCTCCTCCCCTAGGCCATTCAAAGTAATTACTCCCCAGTGCTTCCTGGGGCTCTAAATCGAGGGAGCGTGTCCACATTAGGGGAGCCTGTTTCGGACTGATTGCCACTACTGCTTCCCTGTAGTGTAGATTTGCTATTTTGAAATAAGCTATTAGATTCTTTCTTCCAGAATAGTTTATTCTGAAATACATGTGCAGTGCAGTGCAGACATAGCCTGAGAAACCTATAGTGTAGTAGCAGCAATACAAAGAGTCTTCAAATAAGGGCACACACAACTATTAGCTCTTAATCTGATTAACGATTCCCTTCTTCCCATATATTAGAATTTTCTTCCTTTAAAGATGTCAGAATTAATTGTATTCATTTTTAATTAATATAACCGTGTCCAATGCAAACCTAATCTGTTTGTAGACGTGCTGATTTTATGTTTTTAAGTTCAGTGAAGGGCAGGCAGGGAACAATTACACACACAAATTCAGGAAGCTCCATTAAATAATGTGAAGATGAAGATGCAAACCGACAATTCAAGAAATTCTGAGTCCAAGCATGCTTTAAATGTTCTCATGATGTGTGGCAAATGTGATACCCTGGCTATTGGTCTATGATTGCTAATGCCGGTTTTCCTCTTTTGCCAAATTTAAAAACCATCAGGAGCCTTGAAGGTAGGCTTCTAAATCTGTAACTTCATGTCTAAATAAGTAGCCTGGTTTTCAAAAGTGCCAAGCAAGTAGCAGATCCCGGTAAGGTCAAAGGGTGCTTCAGGACACTCAGGACCACTGTTTTAAGAACCTAACTTTTCTTAAAAAAAAATTAAAAAAATACTTTCCCATTGGAAATAATTGCTGGTGGTTGTTTGATCTTCCATTGCAGAGATAATAGTTCAACACTGAATGTGAGGTAAGTGTTCTCAAGAACATTTTTCTGTTACGAAGATGTGGACAATGCTGTGGAAGAATTTGAGAACTGCAATCTGACAGTGTGATTTCCGTGAATATAGTTGTTTCAGAAATATCCCAGTCCCCCACTAGGACACTACATTATGCGAAAACCATGGTAGTTTGTACTTTAACATGGTTTCTATATCCGTATGGATAGACTTGAGTATAAGTGAGTATAAGTGAGAAAAGTATGGAAAATGGAGTTTTTACTTTCACAATGACCTGCTTTTATTGCAGCTTTAAATGGTGTTTTGTATCTTTGTGTCCTAGTGTTCAAGGCTTGAACTTGTGATGACAAACTCAGAGATACTTGGACAGAGTTTATTCGTCTTTGTCACTTGAGTAGCTCAGGTTGTGTGTTCTCAGCTGTTGTTGGGTTTGGAAAGGATAAAACAGAAATAGGGCATGCTGCTTGAAATTCTTTCACAGACAGGCCTGACCAGATATGAATACAACTGCCTACTTTACAAAGCCTCTTTATGATGACAATTTTATATGGGTACTGTGTTTTCAGCTATGAATGACTTTTCATCATTTAACCCTAAGTAAAGTTGAGAGGTATAATAGGCTCCTGACTCTTCATAGCGTGGAATATCCTCATTCCCCCACTTCTTTTAAAGATCCTCTAAAGTGAAAACATCTAGGGGTTTTTGGTTTTGTTTTTTTGGGGTAGAATTAGGGAATTTTTAATCAGTGCTCAACATATTTAAATAGTATAAGAATGAGGCTGAGATTAGGATTCTTTTTGCCCTGAACTAAACAATGAATAGTTTCCTTTTAGCAGTTGTGTTATGGGGGCCACAGAATATACAGAACAGTCAGTGAACTGTAGTGTAATTATTCCCTAGTGAAAGTCAAATGCATCTATAGTGGACCCCAGAGTTACCAACACCTCAGAAATGGAGGTCGTTTGTAGCTCAGAACTATTTGCAACTTTGTACAAAGCATTATGGCTGATCTTTCCAAAGTTTACAACTTAAAACTGACTTAATACATCTTTGAAACTTTGCTATGCAGAAGACAAACATTGCTTTCCCACCATTTTAATTTAAATAAAACCAGCACAGAAAGGGCGGGGGAGAGGAACTTGTTTGTTTCTACTGCTTCTTGATTGCATATTTCTGGTTCTAACCGAGGTATGTGACTGAGTGGTGAGTTCGCAATTTTAGTATTCATAACTGCATAGCGGTGTGCCAGATTATCAAAAAAGTTGAACAGTTCAACTACTGCCATCTAGGTACTTATATGAAATGGCCAGATTTTCAAAGCTTCCTGGTATTAAACTGCAGGGTGTAGACCAGTTTGGAGAATCTGGTTCCTATGTGTCTGTTTGTAAAGCAAGCGCACAGTATGTGTGTAGACTTTCCTGGATCTGTATTAAAGAGAACCTAATCTTGACCATCTTTTAAAATGGAGTATAACCACTGTAAAAAGGAGTGTTACGCCTTTAGTCAGTCTGGCACACTTCTGGGAAAAATAAATGAAATCCTTCCCCGAACTGTCATGTATTACTGTTAGTGTAGCTTACCTTTGCATGTAAAGTACTGTGCAAAAGAATAAACATCTATGCCAAACTTTATCCATTAAAATACATCCACTCATAAAATATACACACAGTGGTATGTTAATGTGGAGCAAATTTTCTACAGCTGCTGTCCTGCTGTACCTGTTCAGTGGGATAAATAGAAAACTTCAGGGCCAGATTCTCAGCTGGTGGAGATTGGCAGCACTCCATCTGACTGTAGTAGTGCTGTCTCAGTTTACATCAGCAGAGGACATAGCTTCATGTCTCTTAACGTACTCAGTTACCTCATTTTTTCAAGTGCCAAATTCCCTTTAGAAACAGCTTTTAAAAACATATATATATATAAAATTGACACAGTAAATTTAAGTCTTATACAATGCAGCAATGGTGATGTTTTACATATTTCAGTGTTTGTAGGCAGTGTTTGCATCAACTTAATGAGCTAAACTATAGATATGAGTCTGTGTGCTACAATGTTCCTGTAAGATTATAGATTAACTATAGTTCTGTGATAATCTTAGTTTTATTATTGTGAATTTCTAGACTCATAAATTCTTTTAGAACGTGAACTCAGACAATCTGACTCAGGGTGAAAAACTAAACCGAGGGTTTCTTTTGATATGGTGAAATTACTCCTTGATTTTTTGTTTGTTCGGCCAGTAACCCATGTGACATACAGGGCAATAAAACACTTAACATTGATAAGTCACTGTAACAACAAGCATGCTGCATCTAGGCAGGACTCTTAAATTGCATACTGATAAAGAAGACAAATTAAAATGCATATATTCTCTGAGATCTTTAAAACTATACAGTCAGTAAGGTGTGCTGCATTTTAATTTTATTTTCTTTCTGTTTTGCTAATTTATATGAAAATAGCTATAGTGCAATTTGTAGAAGATTAAGTTGCTGATGTTGAAGTGTACCATTTTGTCATCTCTTAAATTGTTGAGGAAACAGCATGGGAAGTTGAGACTGTGACCCTGTGTCACAGAGAAAGTTCATATTATCTACTGAGGCAAAGCATTAGGCTTTGTCTCCACTATAAAGCTTTGTCATCAAAACCTGCCTTTTGGCAACAAAACAGTGAGAGCGTACACACTGCAATCGGACTTTCGTCTGGAACACCACCCTGTTTCACCGACAAAAAACTCCCTTCCCCCTCTTTGAGAGACTTTTCTTTTGCCCTCACTTTATTGTTTACAAAGAGCCAGTGTAGACTCTGTTGTTTTGTTGACAGAACTGGTTTACACCAGTATCCTACAATGCCTGGCCTGGCTTTGCTTAGTTTTGATCTGTGCTGCCCTGCAGGCATGTGCCCCTCCTCTTTCAAAGCTCTGGGAAGTTTGTCAGCTGAGTGAGCTGCCCTGTTTAGAGAAGAAACAAAGAGCAAATATTTACTGCTCCTGTTCTTCCCTGCACTAAGCACACAGCGGCAGGCTGACTGCTGCTGTGGGAAGAGGGAAGATGTTATGCTGCTTTGACATTCCTTAGCACAGAGAGCTCACAGAGCTACTCCTGATGCTGCTTTTGGCAACTGAAGAGGCTGAGGGGGAATCACAAGATGCACAGAGATTAGTTCTGCCTTTCCACAACACAGCAGTATAGGATACATGCCCACACTGTCCATGATGATGCCTTCCAGTGTGGACATGATCTGTTGACTGCAGGGACAAATGTGAACACCCTCTAGTAATTTTTTTGGTCGACTTTTGGGTGTTGAAATAAGTTTTTTGTTCCTGAAACTTGATAGTGTAGACATACCCTGAGATCAGGTGTGGGGAACCTTTTTTGGGTCAGGGGCCACTGACCCACAGAAAAAGCAGTTGGGGACAGCACACAAGTGAAGCGCCAAAAAAACCAACAACCACAAAACCAGCAACAGAAACAAAAAACCCTCACTGACATAGCCCCCAACTGAGGAGACACTTCCCCATTCCTCTTGCACACCAGAACCTAGGGGCCCCAGCTTTGTAGATTTTGTGTGCTCCAGCCCTGCGGAGTGACAGTGTGGGAGCTGGATCTAGGCAAGCTAGGGGCTGCATCCAGCCCCCAGGCCTTAGTTTCCCCACTCCTGCCTTAGATGAAGCAAAGGACCAGTGCTCTAATCTCAGGCTTACAGGAGGGAACTCTGAGTTCACTCACCTCTGTAGTCCGAATCACACAGCCACTTGTAGTGTGTTCATCCTAAAATACGTGACATAATACTTAAGACCAACTGGCATTCGTTACTGACAGTAGTCTTAAATGTTCACATTAAGTATATTACCAGATGCTGCTACCCACCATGGACCTCTCTATCAAAGAAAAGTTCTGGAGAAAAAGCTACATTTCCTCTTCTCCATTAATTTTGGGTGAATTACTCTGTAAGGGATTTCACGCTGATTCTCCTCTCGCTGGTGTAAATCAGGTTGTAATTAGTGAGGTTTCACTAGTATAAAACTAATCCAAGTAAGATGAGAAACTGGTCCCTTGATTTGGCTAACCTAAAAGTTCAGTATCCATCATAGGTTTTTAATTCTAGGTTCAGCTCTATTTTTATGGTAAACATGAGTCTTAGTCTGTGTTGCATTAATAGTCAATAACAAATGTGTAGTTTCCCATGAGGCAGAAAAAAACAAAAAGAACCCAGGCCCTTGGATTCCCAGAAGTTGACACTTAAGTCTTTACTTGTGCCTTAACCAACCTTGCTTCTCCTATAAGAGTAATATAGCAAGCGAGATTTAGCAAAATATAATCATTACTAACACACTCGCAGCCCAGTTATAAATTAAAACCTAAAGTGATCCAAGTAATAAAACCTAACTGCAACAAAATGTGCAACCTTCCTTTACCCAAAAGACATGGGTAAAAATCCATGACTTGAAGCAGAATGCTTATTTCCCTAAATTACAATGCTAAATCATCTAGTCTTTTCCCCGTGTAACAAAGGCCATAATACTTCCCTGAAAATAATTCCAGTCTAGATTTGAAAACTGCTGGTGATGGAGAGTCACCATGACACTTAGTGAATTGTTTCAATGGTTAATTTGTTCATTGTTAAAAATCTACACCTTATTTTCAGTCTGATTTTTGTCTAGTTTCAACTTCAGCCAGCTTTTAATTGATTTATTTAGTGTGTGCCATATTAATTTTATATCACATTAGCTTTTTAATCAAAATGCCATGTGGTAACAAGTCTAGGTAGCTGTTGCTTAATGTAACAATACTTCCAACAAATATTGTGTAACAACATATTTTCATAATTGATCCCAGACCCATCAGTATAATCCATAAATGATATCTATGTGCTTTCCAAATAATCCCCCGTCCTGTTTTTTACAACTCTCTCTCCAGAGATGCATTTTAAGTTTAGTAATCTATTATTATCTTTGTAGGAGGAGCATTGTCTTACCCAGTGCTTTAAGGTACTTTAATTGCTGCCGTGAAAACTTGTGATGTAGGGGCTATTTTTGTGGAGAGATCAAAAATTTATCTTAATGAGAATTTTCAAACCAGTTGTAACCACCGTATATTTAAATCTCTGTCCAGGTTGCTTTCTTGGATAGAATGTTGTCAGAGACGGTGCGCCTCTTGATCTTGTAACCCTAAGCAGAGTAGAGCTGGTCAAAATGGCTTGTATTTTGAAATTTCAGGAAAATTCGGGGGGAAAAAAAATCCTCTGTTCTTGTTTTCTCATCAACTCTAATATAGAGCTTAAAACAAACAAACAAAAGCTGATCAGGACAGAGTACTAGCAAAAACGATCCTGTATGAATGTGTGTTGCCGCATCAGCACTGAACTACTACTTCTTTGTTGCAGGAATGAAGTTTAAAGGGGAATGCAGTACTAAATATATCACTGGTGTACTATAACATTCTGCACATTGTTCCTGAGACGGTGGGCCAGATCCACGGCTGATGTAAAGAATCATATTCCCATTCACTTTAATGAAGCTTCCCATTTAAGTCCTTACTCTTTACTTTATACTTCATTCTTGACCATGGGGAGTTATACTTCATTCTTGACCATGGGGAGTGGGTATGAGCCTTAATTCCCTCCAGTGTGATGGATCTAGTGCTTAACCTTGCATCCTGTCATATGTGGCCTAGACGCTTATGTGAGCTAGACCACAGAAGCCCTCAGTCCCTGTTATGCCCTTTTGGGCTTTTAAGATCAGGTCTTAGTCTGTAGATGTAAATTCATATCCAGAATAGTTACCTTTTCTCAAAGTTCATAGGTATAGTACCATTGTCCAAAAGCCCGTGGTTAATATCCGCTTTAAGAAACAGACGTATCCAGCAAATATTTACAGATCTCATGCCTTATATCAGGGGTGGGCAATAATTTTTTGGTGTGGGGGGGTACTCCCAAGATTTTTGGAAAGCAGTCAAAGGCCACACTTTTCTGTGGAGAAGATGTGGGGTCTAAGGTGAAGGTTGGGTGCAGAAGGGCACATGGGGTAAGGGACTGGAGTGCAGGAGACAGTGTGAGGTCTGAGAGAGAATTTGGGTGAAGGAGGGGGTTGAGACCTGGATCAGGGGATTGGAGTGTAGAGTCAGGGAAGGAGTATGGGTGCAGAAGAGGATTCTGGCTGGGGGAGGAGTAGAGGAGCGAGACAGGATCTGGGAGGGAGTTGTGACCGAGGGCATGCGGGTGCAGAGGATTTGGATGGTGACCTGAGGAAGGGAATGGGGATGCGAGAGGGGCAGAGGTGACAGAGGCAGGCTTATCTACACCAGCAGACCTGCAGCACCCCCAAGGCAGGCTGGGCACCCTGCCTGCTGAAGCGCCAGATCACTTTAAACTTCACATGGCTCTCAGCTCTGGGAAGGGAAAGTGGCTTGTGCTGCCCCCATGCCACAGGCCAATCTCTCAGCTCCTATTGACTGGTTGTTTCCAGCCAATAGGAGCTGAGAGATTGGATGGGGCCAATTCTTATTGGCCAGTTGTTTTCAGCCTATAGGAGCTGAGGATTGGGGTAAGGGCCGGGAGGTCACATGAAGCTTCTCCCTCCCTGCAGAACAGAGAGCTGCATTAACTGTGCTTTAAACTGCATCAGCTGCGTGCATGAGGGTCCTGGCAGGGTGGTCTGCAGGCCAGTTCTGGTGGCTTGACGGGCTAGATCTGGCCCCAGGACCATATTTTGCTCAGCCTTGTTGTACACAGTAGCATCTAGATAAAGATAGTAATCTTTCTGTTTAATAATCCCTTTTTTCACTGAGCTGAGAAATGGGCATCTGTATTTTTTACTTTTGTGCCAAGTTCTGCTGCTGGGAACTACCATTGTGCTGGATGTAGGGTTCATTTGATGGATGGAAAATCAAAGGAATGGACGGAAGTTCTGAATTACTACAGATGGGCAAATTAGGTTCTGAAGGGTCATACTTAACCAGAATGGATCCATTTCTGTGAGTCCATTTAGACAAAGAATCAGACAGTTCAGACATTTTTAGCATTGTAGTAGTGCATACATACAGGAGTCTCATTCCTCTCTTCTCAGCTGCTGGGAAAACACTTCCATTGAAATATGAACAGAAGAGTTGATTTTTTTTCCATATCACATATCTCCCTTCCTGCTCCTGTTAGCACAAAACAAAGCTTTCCATTTTCTTGGGATGGGGCGAAGGACTTGTAACCATCTGCTGTGGGTGAGCGAAGGGTTAAAAACAGCTTGAATAAATTCTATGTTGCTGGAAGCAACAACCTGTGTAATTGATCTCCCAGGCTACCTCTACACTGCACTCTTTGGTGGCAGAGACAATGAAAATGAAGCTCTCATTTGCATATTCTCTGCCGATGCTTTTGGCAGAAGAGGTTTTTGCGCAAAAACAAGCAGTGTAGATGGAATCATTTTGCGCAAAAAACCCCTTTTGCGCAAGATACCTTATGTCTCAAAAAAGGAGGTATCTTGCGCAAAAGGGTTTTTTTTTGTGCATAAAATGGTCCGTCTGCACTGCTTGTTTTTGCGCAAAAAAACTCTTCTGCCAAAAGCATCGGCAGAGAATATGCAAATGACAGCGCAACAAATGCTAATGAGCGCTTCATTTGCATTGTCTCTGCTGACAAAAGAGTGCAGTGTAGACATAGTCCCAGTGAATGCATGTATTCAGGGCAATAATAGTTTCTTCAGCTCAGCACATTTCTTTTGATCCATTTTATTTTCTCTCTGTGCTTTGTCTCAAGTTTTTAACCATTCAAGGCAGGTGTGAGACACATACAACCACGGTTAGGTGGCATTGCTTATATATAGAATTTTGTTACACAGTCTAGTGTTAATCTGCGTACTCTTTAATAGATTAAAGATGAGAGAGTCTCTGCATTCCACTTTTAAGCTTTTAGTTATTACTGTTCTGGTTTCTGTGGCTCTGACATTTTATTTTCTGTTGTATCTGTTGGCGAAAAAAGAAATGGTCTTGAAGTGTCTAGGGGGAGCCAGTGATATACATAAACTATTCAGTAACTGAATGTGATGGCCGGAGCATATAACATGGCTTTAAAAATATTTCAGACTTCTATCCTGTTCTTCCCAGTCCTGGCATTATTTTCCCCACAGTATGTTATTAGGACTGCCAGCTCATTGACATGCTCTCTGTTCAAACAGCTGTGTTTAATGGAGAGCATTTACCAAGAATCACAGCATGATGTGACTACGACTCTAGAGTTGCAGAAAAATAGGCTGTCCTGGGACTGCAGAAATCCTTCAGACCACTTTGTCATTTTTACAGGCTGTGAATGTAGTTCTTCACAAACTGCCAAGCAGCAAGCAAGGAGTCAAAAGCTATAGTACTGGAGGAGGAGACGTGTACTTTGTCCTCTGGTGTCGCACGAGCCAGCAGTGATGTGAATTTTTGGTAGATTTGGTAACTGCAGTTTGTTGTTAGCAGCTGTGGCCAGAAATATAGTTGCTACCTAATTTTCCAGCCAATGCAGAGGTGTATTGCACTAAGCTCAGGCTGAGTTTTTGTGACTTCTAGTGATATGTAAGGCTGAGTACCTTGATATTCAGTATATACAGCAAATCATCATGAGATCTTTGTCAGTAACTTGGAAACTCAAAGCCAAATTTATTTTTTCCCCTTTCAATGTAAAATGAATTGGTACCGGGTGTATTTTAAGAAACAAAATGTTTTTAAAGGTACTTTTGAGAAACAAACTGGTCTGATGTTGCTAACTCCCCAGCTTCATTTAGGGTCAAAGCCTCATTTGTTGTCAACTAACAAAAGTGCAATGTTATAGAATGAATATTGGCTTACATGTGCCCTGATTTTAGGGGCTCACTTGCTCTTCAGTATGACAACATTTGTTATCAATACAGAAGATACAGTTGTGTGGAGATTGTCATCACTTTACTATGTGTGCTGCTTAAATAGCACAAGTAGTATTTGAACCTCTAGTCATGTCTGATAATATTTGACTAAGAGTGAGCTATGCTTTTATGATTAGTAACAAATGTCAAAAGATTGACTTCTCTTTCAAAGTCCTTTGTGTGTGTATATGGATATATGCTTATGCAGCCTATGTGAGTAGGATAGAAAATTGCTTGCTGAGATCTAACATTATAACTCATGATATAAATGTTCTTGTACTTCAAATTCTTTCACTGTTACCGCTGACAGCTGTCATCATCTTGAAAGGGGGTACCAGAACATCAAATGAAAGGAAAAGGGGGAAAAAATCAAATGATATGTGCAAAAATACATCATTGTAGTTTTTTTTTCTTTTTACAATTTGCAGTTGTCTTTGGCCTAAAGTACAGCTCTTAAATAAGTTGTTTGAATACTTTCCATCCAACATATTACAAATATTTAATATTTAAATCTTACAGTGACACTTGAAGCTAAACGTTAGTAGCCTCATTTAATTTGTGGAGAAACTGAGACAGAGATTAAGAAGCATATCTGCAAAAGTGACTATTCATTTGAGGTGTTCAATCGTTGGGTGCCCCATTTGAGATCTGTTTTTCAGTGGTGCTGAGTACGTGCAATTTATAAAGAGATCAGTGGCAGCTGCAAATATTTAGCATCCCCAGAAATCAGGATCCAGATGTCCCAAATGTGACACCAAAAACTTCACATACTGGAAATGAAATGGAATCTTTTAAAAATATTGAGCTTTGGTGACGTGGTCACATAGCAAGTCTGCAGTAGATTTCCTGATACCCTGTCCTGTGCTTTTAATGGTCAATTCATCTTTTTTTAGTTTGTTTTTTATTTTCTATTTAAGAATGCAGAATTGGTTATCTAGGTGCTAACCCTGTGAACTACCCATTTGCCATATTGAATCAGAATTTCCTCTGTGTATATATGTACTCTCTCTTTTGGGCTAATGGGATCAGCAGATTCCTGACCAAGTTAACACAAGGAATAGAGATGCAGTTCTTAGATAATTGCAGGCATGAGAATCTGAAGTCCTTTGTTTCCTGTTCTTCTACTTTGTGTTACTATAGAGGACCAATCGACCTGTTTATCTATGCCTTGTAGTTCCTATTGGGATTTTTAACAGATGGAATTTGAACCTGCTTATCTTTTGCACAGAGCAGCACAGTTAACATTTTGCCAGAGTTGATGACAACAATAAAACCTCCCAGTCCACAACAGTTTGAGGAGACAGAACCCCCAGGGCCGTACATTTACTCTTGTCTGCACTAAAGTCAGACATATAGGACCATTTCTTATCATGCGGCAATCAATTATAATAGAGAGAACTGCCACGTACAAGAGGGAACCCTAATACATGTCTCTTCTTCCACTGGCATGGTCTTGTCTTTCTCTGTTTATTTGTGCTGGGTAATGCTGACCTTTGGATAGTTTCCCTCCACTCAGCTGCAGAACACTAGAGACTATGGCATTTCACAATAAAAGTGTCCAAAAAATGTGTTTCTAGGATTACAGGCCTTAGCAGGAAAGGGTCTTTCCCCTGGAAGCCTGTGGAATTTAATTGTATCATGCAGCAGGAAAACTGAACCCCAAGAATCTTAACTAAGCTTCTCCCTGATTTTGCTTCTCTTAGCTTAAGCCATTTCAGTGTGAATCTTTTTCTTTAAAATTTAAAAAAACTAAACTCCAGTGTTTCTAGTTGTGGTACTTTGTACTTGTTTAAAATCCAAAGCAAACATTCTGTTATCCGTGCTAGATAATGAAACTGGGTAAATATAGAGAGACTACACTTTTGGGACCCTGTATTGAAAGAGCTACGTTTATGAATGATTCTTGTCCCTCAGCAACTGGTCCCTAGTACAGTTGTCTGCCTCTAACAGCTCTGATATTTTGACTTTTATTTTCCTTGCTCTGATAGACTGGGAATAGTGGAGATGTTTGTAATATAGGTTAACGATGGCTTGAATTTGATGGTGCTCAAGTGCTTATGGGCATCTCAGTGCAAGTCTTAACTATGCTACATAGGGTGTAGTTAAGATTTGCACTGAAATGCCGAAATGCCCGTAACAGGTGCTGCTCTCCACCTCCCCAGTGTAGGCTCAGCTGCTTGTCCTTACTGCTTTTGCTGCTAGACTTCCTTGCCTTTGGTTATTGTGGATCCACTTTAGCAAAAATGTGAAATCTGGGTGGATGATACACTGCAGTGAATATGGAAGATTTGCATTAATGCACACTGGTTTTGGATGATGCATCATTTTCCCTAAATGAAAATCTGTCACTTGTACCAGTTAACCACGTCAGGGTTGTGTTCTCCTTGCTCCTGCTAACTTCTCTACTGCTGAGTAATCCCAGTAACTCCCTCTTGGCCAGCTGGCCTCTGGCTCAATGACTGGTCAGAGTGTAACTCCTCCATGCCTGCTTCCCTTCTGTCCCTGAAAAATTACCCTCTTCGCTGAAAACAAAGTAACACTTTTGCCGCTGCTGAAATGACTAACCTGCTGACACTGGAGGCAACTCCCTGTGATTGCACAAGGAGAACTACATGCTGCTGACTTCAGGGTGCAGAAACAATTCAGCTATTGTAAAGCTCTGTGGAGTTATTGATGTTTGGGCTCTTTAAAGCAGGCTTATCTTGACTCTCATTTTCAGACTGCTGCCTTGTGTCTCCACAAGATGCCTAAGTACAGCGTGGTCACACACATGATGATGTGCTGGTAACCCACATTTTGCAAGGACTGCAAAATATTTTTTGTTTTCCATATAAATGCTAGCAGATGTACCTATTGGATTGCATGAAAGTAAGTATATTTTAGATAGAGGAAGAGAAATCTAGCATTTGTGTAATCTTTGTTTCTTTGTTGACAAGATCATTGTAATATGAAATGAGTTAATCCTGTTTAATCCTTTGCACACTGAAAAAGTCTAATCACCATCTGTGCATCTTTCTAACTATTCATTGGACTGGGAGTCTGTGAGATGTGATTGTTCTATATATTAAAACTCAGAGGCACCCCAATAAAGATGTTTGTTGTGAGTGATGCCTAGAGGTGTTTTTCAAGTAACAGTTTCACTTGTTGAAGTGAGTCGTTTCCAGAAGAACTCTCAGGGATATATGAAGCAAAATACAGGACTATGTAGCACTTAAAGACTAACAGACTAATAGTCCTGTATTTTGCTTCAGCTACACCAGACTAACATGGCTACATTTCTAGGGATATATGAGCTACTTTTTTTCTTCAATTGTTATCTATAAATATAGATTCCCCCCATTTCTTGTGCTGTTGGTTTTAAAGCCAATTTTTAAAAAGAGGGATAATTTATCAATGTTATAGAGCAGGTGGCTCCCAGTTTTATGTCCGTTAATGTGCTTGGTGTAGCTCTTTCTGTAGGATTTGGAGGGGGGAAGAGGAGAAGCCACATACTGTGCCAAAGCCATAGCTGCTTCCTAGAGATACTGCATTTCTCACTTGCATCCTGAGATGAGGCTGGTCATTTCAATCTTAACTCCAGTGAGCAATTCGAGTGCTTTGCAAGTATACTAGCCCTTCCACAGAATTACACCTGTGTAAAGGTGTGAGGACAGGAGAGACCAAATGCTGAGCTGAATTGAATGGCCTACCTCTCCTGCACTGAGTTTCCCTGCAGAATCAAGGAAGGCTGTACTTCCCTGCACTATGCGATAAATACAAGGTTTAGTTTCCATTTCAAAGCTAGTGTTGGCTGCTGCATTGGAGATGGAGCCTGAACACTTTGGTTATACATAGTATGACTGGAATGCTTTTTAGGGTAAAATGACTGCTGATGAAAGTACTAGCTGACAGCCTTGAATCAGGTGACATCATCTCTGTATAGCAAAGACAGAGTGACAGAAATCCCTGCTCTGCCACTGTGGAAGGACCACCTAAGAGAATCAGTGCCAGTCAGTCCTTTGCACTGGGACTGTTAGCATGGGTGTCAGGACCAAACATTATATTGTTTTTTGAGAGATGACTGCTAGGAAGTGGACTTGTACCACCCAACTATTTTTAGACAAACTACAGGGAGAGAAGCTTCAGAGGGGTAGCCGAGTTAGTCTGTACCTGGAAAAACTTAAACAACCAATAGTCTTGCAGCACCTTAAAGACTAACAAAACATGTAGATGGTATCGTGAGCTTTCGTGGGCACAACTCATTTCTTGAGAGAATACTGAGAGAATGCTGAAAAAGGACTGCAGGATTTGGACTTAGAATGGGGGGGAAACTACATTGCATTTCCATTGCAAAAAGCAATAGGATTATTTGCACCTTTCAGAAAAAGGCACGTGGAACACTCTGTCTGGTACATACAAGTGTATTTTTAGACATAGAAAAGTAGAGCTAGAAAAGGTAGAAGACTGTTTGGGATTTGGTTTTGGGTGTCATATGCAGTGGCTTGTGCAATAATGCGCTTAGCTAGAGGATCTGTTAAAGTGTAGCTATGCTTTATCATTCAGTGGTTAAAGTTACAGGAAGCTTGTGTCGGTATGTAAAATATTTTGGTAAAGCAATAGATAGGTCAGGGAAATGACGTAGATTGCAAGTTCATTCCTAGATTTGCCTCCTACTTTAAGTTGTAACATTTACTGGAAAATAACTTGGAATGTAATAAAAGTTCAACTTTGGGGGTTTTTTTTGGTATCTTGTTTGTCATTTACGCCTCATCCCAAATTTGGACACAATACTTAGAAATAATTGTACTGATTTTTAATTTCTCTAACTACTTGTGTCAATTGTTTGGTTGTACTTTCTCACACAGTGCTGAAAAAATTAGTCTCTACAGCAGGGAGTGGGAGGGTGGCAGGGCACAGACTGGTATGTAACGTGACAGAATTCTTGGTGCTGATCTGTAGTTCCTCTCCTTGGGAAGTGACCACTGGAATGCAGACTCTGCCTCTTTGATCACATGCGTGTAACAAGGGCAAATACGTGTAACGAGGGCAAATAATCACACCATGCCAGTAGATACGCCTTTGTTTTGATGAAAACGGAAAAAATTTTCTACAGCTACAGCACTGTTTTAGGATGATTTAAGCTGATCCTTTCTTTCCCTAGAAGTCAGCCTGCCCTTTTGACAGTGATTGGTGATTTTTATATGCAGCGGTAATGCAAATTTATCAATCTTCATTTTAGTGAAAAGTGCCCGTTTGTTAGCCCCAAGAGTTAGTTTTCAGCTTACCCACAGAACGGGAACTGCACGAACAGCAGCAGTGCAAGCTTCCTGCAGCTGATACTTTGCTTATTAGGACAATCTTTAAGAGTCAGTGGAGCTTTCAGATGCAATTCCCATTCATTCCTTGGCTCTTGTCCTCATTCTGCCAATTGCTGGCAATCAGTGCCTATTGTGATTGTTCTAGGAGCTTGTTAGTTATTGCCAGTTTCTTTCTGACAAAGAACAACACAAGGGACCTAGTATTGCTGTGTTACAAGATTTTAGCATGCAGAAATTAAGTAGGATAGACAAATCAATTTCTAATCTAGTTGCCCTTGCTTTCCTTTTCTCCATTGACAACCATCTGTTACTTTACACAGCTTGTGAATCATGTCTGTATCAAAGCACTTTCAGATTGGGGATAGAAAAGATGCCCCCACACATTATGGGATGTGTTTCTCTCTTTGCGCATCAGAGCTACTGTATGGCACACCACATTGCAATTTCCTCCTTACTCTTTCTGTGTAAGAGAATTGGCATAACTGGCACAGTACCTGCAGTGTATTGTGTTATTCAGAACATTCATCTTCTGTGTTTCAAGGGCGTGGTATCCTGTGCTTAATCAGAACCTGACACCAGTACAATTTATGACATGATTGCATTGAATTAGATTGACTGTTAACATTGTTTGAGGTCGCTTACGTTTATTCCATTGGCTGCCCTTTCAAAACACAGAGCTCTGTTGGTTCTGAGGAGAAGTTTTTATTCTGCCACTTGATAAAAATTTGCTTGGCAGCCAAAAATATTAGCTATTGCTGAACTTCAAACTTATGGCTTAATTGCTGTGTATTCTGGTCACTGCTGATGTTTACTTTTAGATATGCAGACAGAGCACCAAGAAAATGTAGCCATCGTTATATAGGGTTGATTCCTGTAGCTTTTATGTTTAAAAATGATCTTTTTCTTTGCTATTGGAAAAGATCTAGGTCTAGTCCAGAAACTGAGATTTAGCGCACCTAATATGATAGAAATTGAATTAGGACTGCTGGATATGGCACAATGCAGTTATAAAACGACATAGATGAGCAGTGGTGGTTATGCTATTTGAGAAAACAAATGGAAAACTTGCACTATTTTGTGATCAATCATTTTGTGTTTGAAATCAAGTTGCATTGATTGTTTCGACCAAAAGTTCTTCAAGACAGAAGCCGTGTGTTCCATAAGTGTGTTTTTTTAACACAGTGACACTGAGCATGCTACTGATGTTTAAAAAAATCAAGACCAAAAACCCCCTCAAATTTTTAGTTAATGGAGTCGGCATGCCTGGCCCATGCTAGAGAGCAGAACACGCTCATTGGCAAACTCTGTAATGATAAAAGATTTCAAAGAAAACCCTACCAAGGAGAGGAGGTTTGTGGGAGGGAGGGAGGGAGAGAGAGAGAAACACCTTTGTAGTAAGGCGTCACCAAAAAAGGAAGTGCACAAGAACCTGAAGCCATTAAGAGCTTTAAAAGAAAAAAGTACCCTGTTAAAATCAGTAGGGTTGATTACTGGAAAGCAGGACAAAGAGATTCAGAAATGAAATAACATGCTTATCAGATTTGAGTCAGTCACCTCCTTTTTATCCTAATCTCTGTAGCTGTCATGTAATAAAAAAGTTTCTAAGTTATCCATCTTGGATATGAAAAAGTTAGCCCAGTGGAAGAAGCAGTACTTGCAGATGTATGTGAGATTAGTGTCTCAGTCATAGTGCATTTGTTCACATAAAATGCCAGCCATTTTGCTGAAGTGACCCAGACTAAACCGCCTTGCTATTTGCAAGGTCAGTCTTTATCTCCTTTACATGGTGGGCCAAGGACTGGACTACTACTTATATGAGGGCTGATCCAGTGGCTTGCTCTTCACAGACTTTTTATTTTTCCTATGGAGGAAAGAGAAAAAACTACATTTGATGATGTCTTGGTTTCTCCTGAAATAATTAGGGAGTGCTAGCAGCAGAGTTCAGCTGCATCCTTGCTCTTTCTCTGGGTCCTGAAAGGCCGTGTAAGGGAGGAAGCTGTTTAGTGGAAAGTGATTCCATAATCTTCAGTAGGAAGGTACATCATGTCACTGCAATGAGATGCCTTTGAAATTGCTTATTAAAGGGCTGATATCAGAATAGTAAATACAGTACCTCCCCGGCTTCCGATCTGCTTTATCAGAGTAAGTGACAGATACTGCTGGCATATGAATGTTAACCCCCCCCCCCCCATTCTATAGTACTTCTTTCTGCATAGTAAGATCTCTTGAGTTAAATATTGAAAGAGAATGTATGCCTCATTGAAATTATTCATAATTTAAATTCTGATGGCTGAAATCATTTTTGTATATGTTCGAAAGGCCTTGCGTCATGTAGCGTGTTGTCCCTTGCGTAATCCTGTTGATTTCACTGGGGTGAAGATATCAGAAACTCATCTTTTAGCGTGAAAGGGCAGTTTTGGTTCGCAAAGTGAACTAGCTTTAAGCCTCAACTGTAGTTTTGTTTAAAACAAAAAAGGGACTTGCCAACCCTAACATAGGGCCTAAATAAAATTCATTTAAATCAATGGGGAAATCTTCCCTGATTTACGTGAGGATTGGGATTGGATTGGATCCATATATAGACATATTGTCATTATTTTTTTTTTAAATAAAAAAGTCCCTGCAGTTTTGGAATCTCAAATACAACACGTGTGGTATATTAAAATCAGTCCTCAAAACTCACTGCTTAAAAAGGAGAGTTAAGCAGTCTCATTGTCTTTTAGAGCAAGATAAAAAAAGGGAACATACAGCACAAATAGTGAAAAGTAAATTGGATTTTTTAAAAGTTCTAATGTGGGTATTTTACAAAATATAACTCCCAAACTCCTTATTTGCTCCTATACCATCTCTGTTAAAAAAGGAAAAATGAACCACTTTGTTCAGAAATGTTGGATGTATTTAACAAAAAATAAGCTACTGTTCAAGAGATTTGTTTTTAAATGGGAAGCAAAGCATAAAACCACAGGCCATTTATATGAGTGCAGTGTTGTAAAAGACCCAAAGGAGACAGAAAAACCCAAGCTTTAGCATTAAAAAAAAAAAAAAAAAAGTACAGCGAAATTTTAAAAAAACATATCTTGGTATTTTTTTCTTTTTAACTATGTAGGTGGTGGATATGAAACCCCTTAAATTCTTAAGGACACTGTCCCAAATTGCTTCTAAAGTACAGAGGAAATTTTGGACATAGGTTAAGTTAGTCATGGGCCTAGTGTCGAGGTTTGATCCTAATAGCGCTGCTGGTTGCAAACAGTTGCTGAAGCCAGTCACACAAACTGAGTACTATAGTCATATGCCATTTGACTACCCATTTGCACACACCTAACTTCCTGGTGAAACTTGGTCTTGGGACCTGGTGAAAACTTGACCCCATTTTATTTCTAAGACCCAAGGTCTAAGGCTGGCTGCAAAGGGACATTAAAGATTCTGATAAAAAATAAGATGCAATCATATTGGAGCAGTATCAAAACAAAACCGCTTATTTGCTCCTTGAGAAACATATGAAAACAAACAAAAAATAAAAATAAAATAAAAGCAGGGTGAGAAGGGACAGTCTTTTGCATTGACATTGTTAGCATATTGTCAAGGGCGGTTTCCAATGATGTGAGTGCACCATACATTATTTATCATAATGTAAACACGCTATTTAATACAGGAAGATTAAAACTCATCTCCAGGGAATGTGTCATGTTCCACTCCTAGTTCTGCACAATGGATTTGCTCTTCCGTTTTAGTGTGTGGTACTGAATGCTGCGATTATGAACTTGCTTGATTCAACATTATAGAATGAATATGAGAGCTGCCATTGTATTTTGTCAGATCGGTGATTTGGTTTTAATGGCTTTATGTTCCCTGGCTCTGTTCTCTGAAATTGAAGGCTGTCATTTGAATCAGAGCAACACTAAGGGCTCGCTTTTGTAAAATTCTGGAGAACAGTTGAGGGAGGTAAATTTTGATGGGTTTCCCTTTGGTTTGCAATGTTACCTTCATATTTGCTGCTGATGTTTCAAGTATGTAGCAAAAGTCAACAGAAGGAGCTTTGAGACAGGGAGGAATGGGAGGTGGGTGACGCCCTGTGGCTCAGTTTCCCCATTTTCTAATGGAATTAATTTTTACTTAATTTACAGATTTCCTATGCAGCTCAATTTGTATTCCCGAAATACTCCGAGATCATGAGAATAAGGGAGATAGGGAAGTGTACCGTGGTAGTGCTAGTAGAAGTATTATAATGACCCTGAAAAATATTAGGAAGATACTGAATACCAATAATGGTAATGAAAGAGACTTTCTTTTCTAAAAGCAACTGCACTTACCTACAGTAGACTGACTTTGACTTTATAATTAGAGTAACTGAGGGCAGCATGTGGACTCTAGAGCTTAGTTTGTAATTAGAATTTGCCTGGTTGGCCCTTACTTTGACTCCTTCATTTTGGTCATTTAGATTCAACACACTGACTTAGAGGGGAAAAATATCCTTGCTTGCCTCGCCATCAGCGTTTGTTGCTGTTGCTACAACAGCAACATCCCAATTTGTTTAGGACATCTCCCACCCAAGTGCTGATCCTGCTGGAGCATGTTTAGCTTGTGAGACTTTTTGGTGGTCAGGTTGCAGGTTCATGCTAATACTGTGTCCTCCAATACCATAAATGTGCTTTGATCAATGTGACTAATTGATAAAACTGGATTATCAGATATCTTTTGGATCTCAAGACCACCACCACCATGGTCAGGCATAATATCTTGGAGAAGCACAGATTATTCAACATGTATATGTTCACTTCGCAGTTTTTAATATACATTTATGGAGCGGTGTTAAGATCATAAGAATGGCTATACTGGGTCAGACTAAAGATCCATCTAGCCCAATATCCTGTCTTCCAACAGCGGCCAATGACAGATGCCCCAGCAGGAATGAACAGAAGATAATCATCAAGTGATCCATCCCTTGTTGCCCAGCTTCTGACAAACAAGAGGCAAAGAACACCATCCCTGGCTAATACACATTGATGGACCTATCCTCCATTAGTTTATCTAGCTCTTTTTTGAACCCTGTTATAGGCTTGGACCTCACAACATCCTCTGACAGAGTTCTACAGATAGACTGTACATTTGTGAAGAAGTACTTTCTTTTGTTTGTTTCAAACGATTAATTTGGTGACCCATAGTTCTTATGTTATAGGAATGAGTAAATAACTCTTCTGTATTCACTTTTCTCACACCAATTGAATCATAGAATCATATATAGGGTTGCCAGGTGTCTGGTATTTTAGCCTCCTGTCCAGTAAAAAAAATTCAGAAAATACCGGACACCTAAGATGTCCAGTATTTTCTAATTTTTTCCCCCCAGCCAGGAGGCGAAAATGCCGGGCACCTGGCAACCCTACAAACACTCAGCGCCCCCTCCCCCTCCGAGCCCGCACCCCAGACCCCATGCTTACCTGGTTCTGCAAGGCTGCCGGCACAAAATGGCTGCTGGTAAAAAGACCAAGGGGAAGCAATGACTCCCCTGGGTCTTAGTGCTCAACGTCTCCCCTGTACCTATCCTTGCACTCACTCTTAAAGAGGACATGCTGCTTTATTTATTTATTTGGTCTCCCCCCCCCCCTTTTTTGTCTTCAGAATTTTTCCCCAGTATTTTTTTTGGGGGGGGGGAGGAGGGGCACGGGTGTTCGGTATTTTTGTTTCATCTGACAACCCTAATCATAGAACTGGAAGAAACTCCAAGAGGTCGTTGAGTCCAGTCCCCTGCCCTCACGGCAGAACCAAGAATCTGGAGCTAGAATTTATTCCCACTGTTGTCACGGGAGTCTTTACTACTGATGTTACTGACAGTAAGATTTGACCTTTAATGATCCAATAGTTTCCATCAAAACTTCAAAATTTCTTTATATTATTGTTGGTTATCTAAAAGCTTTTTAATTAGAATGTACAGGTAGCAAGAATGCCTTTTCATGGGCCTCCGGCCTGGGTGAAATCAGACCAGAATATTTAAAGCATGGTCTAGTACCCTGAGAGCTAATAGGATGGCCTGCTACATGAATTTCCTGTTTCTCAACTGTGCCAAGGAATGATAGATGTAGTTACAGACTAAAACGGCTACCCCTCTGAAACTTTTGAAGATGTAATTAGAAGTAGTTTTATCAGGATTCATCAGGGAATAAATTCTAGCTCCAGATTCTTGGTCTTGCCGTGAGGGCAGGGGACTGGAATCAGGATTCATCCTGTGACAAGTAGTCAAATGCACAGTATTTTGTGTCTTTGTCAAGTGCAGTGTTTCTCAACTTTTTTGTGTTGTTGACTCCCTTTAAATTTAAAAGATTGTAACCCTTTGCTAGACAAATGTGCGACCCCTACTTTAAGCTTGGAGGGATGTGGGGCTTCAGATGGGTCAGGGAGTGCTAGGGCTTCAGAACTGAAACACACAAATTATCTTCCAGGCAATTGCCCTACTCTTCACCCCCTAACACTGACTTGGCCAGCCCCCAGGTTGAGAAACACTAGCCTAGTTAAAAATGCTATCACCAGCTTGTTTTATTTGTATTTTTAATGGATAGACATGGCTACCACAGTTCCGTTGCTCTAAGTTTGACAAAGAGCGTTCTTAATGTGCCTTGTAAACTGATCTATGTTTCCTGCCTGGCAGCTAAGAGAACCTGTTATGCTTAGGCCACTTCACAGTGAAGAAGACAGAGATGCCATTTTTGAGTTATTGTAACTAGGGATGTAAAATCCCAATTAATTGGCTAACCAGTTAAGCATATTATTTAATCTGTCAACTCATTAAAGGAGGATAAGCAGGGGCTGCTCCAGCTCAGCTGGAGTGCCCCCTACACCTGGGCTGTACCTCCCTCCTGCCCCCCTCACCTCAACAGGGGCTGATCCAGCCTGGTCAGAGCAGCCCCTGCCTGTGGGAAACCCTGGCCCACTGTGGACAGAGACTGCTCTTTCCAGGACATTGGAGCAGCCCCTGCCTTCAGAGGGCTGGGATTCCCCCTATAGGCATGGGCTGTTCTGACGCCCCGGCCGGAGCAGCCCTTGTTCGCAATGGGCCCTCCATAGAGCTAGAACAGCGTCCAATGTGTGGCAGGTGGGGAGTTGCTCCAGTCTCACTGGTTAACCTCAACCTCTGCCCACCAGAGGAGGTGAGCAGTGGAAGCGCTACATGGATGTTCTTAAGAACACCTTGGTGAAGTGTGGCATTGACACTGAGACCTGGGAGAGGCAAGTGAAGGATCGAGTAACCTGTAGGACCACCATCAGGAATGGTGCTGAACACTTTGAGATCAAGTGAGGTCTCCATGAAGAAGATCAGCAAGCCCAATGTAAGGAGTGTGCCTGGGACTGTATTGGCAGCTCTGGGGTTGGTGCCGCTGGAGATAGAGACCTCACATATAGCCACTGTCAGAGAGTGTTCCTTGCCAGAATTGGCCTAATTTCTCATTTGCCTACTCATCATTTATTTGTGTCCAAGGGGAAATTTTACTCGATGCAAGGAATCCCAGAGAGAACCTTAACCACTTACTAAATGGTTAACTTGTTAAACCTTCACATCTCTAATTGTAACACAATATTTCTAACTAGAGAAACAGAATAGCTGTGACAATTAAGATTGATAGAGTCTTAGATTTTAAGGCCAGTAGGGACCATTATGATCATTCAGTCTGACCTTCTGGAGACTGCAGGCCAGGGAGCTGCACTTAAAAATTTCTGTATCGAGCCCATAATTAAACTGCTTTTGGTTTTAGTTCAGCTCAGACAAGTGAAGTGTTGGTAACTAAATTTGGGCTTGATCTTTAAACAGATGATCTCATTTTAAATCAAGGGAGCTGCTTGTATGAGGAAGATTTATATGCATGAATAAATGCTGGCAGGATAGGTCCCAACAGTAATCCAATGGAATCATTCCTATAACCATTAATTCCTGCTCACATGAGTAAATCCTACTAAAGTCAATGAAAGTTTTGCCTGGGAAAGGAATAAACAAACACTTAATGATTTGGCCTCTAGTTTTAAAAATAAGCTACTTTTTTGGGTCTAGTATTGTTTCAAGGTTTAACTTGCATTTATGAAGGGTTATCTTGTGCATTGTAATATGTAGGAGCAATGTGGGTAATATTGCATATATGCACATCAGTATATGTAGATATCAGCTATTTAATATATTGGCAGTGGTGTATTTAATGAATGTTACATTATTTCTGGAGTTATAGATGCAGACTTTGTTTCAGAAAGCGTTAGTATTCAGCAAAGTCAGCTGTACATCTGTTGCCATTGAGGCATTATTACTGCACCATTGACTCTTAGGAGGTCAAGACTGCAGATAGGAACACTATGTTTCCATGATCCCTTTTGGTAGACGCCTGGATGAATGAGATCCTGGAAATTAATGCACTGGATGGAAATGTTTATAACATTTATACAGTTGATGCACAAAGGTATAGGAATATGCACAATGACTACCTGTATCACGATTGTGAGAGAGCATGTAGAGAGAATACACAGCTAGAGAGCTGAGATAAAGAGGAAGACTTAGCCAGTTGCTAGATTCAAAGGTGCCATTTTGCTGCTGTCGAACTTCCATGGATCATGGGATTTAGATCTGTGCAAATGGGATGGCTATGCAATTGCACCTTTTGAAAATCTGACTCTCTTTAGAATGTTTTTGTAATGCAAAATTCCAACCTCACAAGAGTAATTGGTTGTGATCCAAAGATATGTGCTCCATGTCATCATCTGTGCATCATTTTTGTGGATAGTGGAGAGGATATTTATATGATTGCTTAGGACTTTACTTGCCAGCAGGGCCTGGCCCATGGCATCCAGCTCAGGCAGTGTGCTCAGGTCTGGCTGGGGCTGGGTGGCAGCTTGGAGTGGGCTGTTCAGCACCCACTCATTGTGCCATTTCTCTTCTAATGACTCGGACCCCATAGGCAGCAGTGGTGTCGCCGTGGTGGCTTGGAATGGCAGTGCTGACCATGTTCCCAGCCCACTGTCAGCTGACGGTCAGGGCAGTGAGTCCCTTATGACCGGCTGAAGTTCTTTTAAATTGTGCTTGGTTGTGTTACAGCAACTGAAGGAGTCAGGTTAAAGCTTAAACAGTTACTATTTTATTGTTACAGGGTAAACTTAGTTGTTAAATGCTACTGCTGTGTTACAGATAACACAG